>NC_141534.1:131819500-132146000 GCF_021556685.1 Rattus norvegicus | reverse complement strand
TACAGGAAACACACCTCAGAGTCAAAGACAGACATTACCTCAGAGTGAAAGGCTGGAAAACAATTTTCCAAGCAAATGGTCAGAAGAAGCAAGCTGGAGTAGCCATTCTAATATCAAATAAAATCAATTTTCAACTAAAAGTCATCAAAAAAGATAAGGAAGGACACTTCATATTCATCAAAGGAAAAATCCACCAAGATGAACTCTCAATCCTAAATATCTATGCCCCAAATACAAGGGCACCTACATATGTAAAAGAAACCTTACTAAAGCTCAAAACACACATTGCACCTCACACAATAATAGTGGGAAATTTCAACACCCCACTCTCATCAATGGACAGATCATGGAAACAGAAATTAAACAGAGATGTAGACAGACTAAGAGAAGTCATGAGCCAAATGGACTTAACGGATATTTATAGAACATTCTATCCTAAAGCAAAAGGATATACCTTCTTCTCAGCTCCTCATGGTACTTTCTCCAAAATTGACCATATAATTGGTCAAAAAACGGGCCTCAACAGGTACAGAAAGATAGAAATAATCCCATGCGTGCTATCGGACCACCACGGCCTAAAACTGGTCTTCAATAACAATAAGGGAAGAATGCCCACATATACGTGGAAATTGAACAATGCTCTACTCAATGATAACCTGGTCAAGGAAGAAATAAAGAAAGAAATTAAAAACTTTTTAGAATTTAATGAAAATGAAGGTACAACATACCCAAACTTATGGGACACAATGAAAGCTGTGCTAAGAGGAAAACTCATAGCGCTGAGTGCCTGCAGAAAGAAACAGGAAAGAGCATATGTCAGCAGCTTGACAGCACACCTAAAAGCTCTAGAACAAAAAGAAGCAAATACACCCAGGAGGAGTAGAAGGCAGGAAATAATCAAACTCAGAGCTGAAATCAACCAAGTAGAAACAAAAAGGACCATAGAAAGAATCAACAGAACCAAAAGTTGGTTCTTTGAGAAAATCAACAAGATAGATAAACCCTTAGCCAGACTAACGAGAGGACACAGAGAGTGCGTCCAAATTAACAAAATCAGAAATGAAAAGGGAGACATAACTACAGATTCAGAGGAAATTCAAAAAATCATCAGATCTTACTATAAAAACCTATATTCAACAAAACTTGAAAATCTTCAGGAAATGGACAATTTCCTAGACAGATACCAGGTATCGAAGTTAAATCAGGAACAGATAAACCAGTTAAACAACCCCATAACTCCTAAGGAAATAGAAGCAGTCATTAAAGGTCTCCCAACCAAAAAGAGCCCAGGTCCAGACGGGTTTAGTGCAGAATTCTATCAAACCTTCATAGAAGACCTTATACCAATATTATCCAAACTATTCCACAAAATTGAAACAGATGGAGCCCTACCGAATTCCTTCTATGAAGCCACAATTACTCTTATACCTAAACCACACAAAGACCCAACAAAGAAAGAGAACTTCAGACCAATTTCCCTTATGAATATCAACGCAAAAATACTCAATAAAATTCTGGCAAACCGAATTCAAGAGCACATCAAAACAATCATCCACCATGATCAAGTAGGCTTCATCCCAGGCATGCAGGGATGGTTTAATATAAGGAAAACCATCAACGTGATCCATCATATAAACAAACTGAAAGAACAGAACCACATGATCATTTCATTAGATGCTGAGAAAGCATTTGACAAAATTCAACACCCCTTCATGATAAAAGTCCTGGAAAGAATAGGTATTCAAGGCCCATACCTAAACATAGTAAAAGCCATATACAGCAAACCAGTTGCTAACATTAAACTAAATGGAGAGAAACTTGAAGCAATCCCACTAAAATCAGGGACTAGACAAGGCTGCCCACTCTCTCCCTACTTATTCAATATAGTTCTTGAAGTTCTAGCCAGAGCAATCAGACAACAAAAGGAGATCAAGGGGATACAGATCGGAAAAGAAGAGGTCAAAATATCACTATTTGCAGACGACATGATAGTATATTTAAGTGATCCCAAAAGTTCCACCAGAGAACTACTAAAGCTGATAAACAACTTCAGCAAAGTGGCTGGGTATAAAATTAACTCAAATAAATCAGTTGCCTTCCTCTATACAAAAGAGAAACAAGCCGAGAAAGAAATTAGGGAAACGACACCCTTCATAATAGACCCAAATAATATAAAGTACCTCGGTGTGACTTTAACCAAGCAAGTAAAAGATCTGTACAATAAGAACTTCAAGACACTGAGGAAAGAAATTGAAGAAGACCTCAGAAGATGGAAAGATCTCCCATGCTCATGGATTGGCAGGATTAATATAGTAAAAATGGCCATTTTACCAAAAGCAATCTACAGATTCAATGCAATCCCCATCAAAATACCAATCCAATTCTTCAAAGAGTTAGACAGAACAATTTGCAAATTCATCTGGAATAACAAAAAACCCAGGATAGCTAAAGCTATCCTCAACAATAAGAGGACTTCAGGGGGAATCACTATCCCTGAACTCAAGCAGTATTACAGAGCAATAGTGATAAAAACTGCATGGTATTGGTACAGAGACAGACAGATAGACCAATGGAATAGAATTGAAGACCCAGAAATGAACCCACACACCTATGGTCACTTGATTTTTGACAAAGGAGCCAAAACCATCCAATGGAAAAAAGATAGCATTTTCAGCAAATGGTGCTGGTTCAACTGGAGGGCAACATGTAGAAGAATGCAGATCGATCCATGCTTATCACCCTGTACAAAGCTTAAGTCCAAGTGGATCAAGGACCTCCACATCAAACCAGACACACTCAAACTAATAGAAGAAAAACTAGGGAAGCATCTGGAACACATGGGCACTGGAAAAAATTTCCTGAACAAAACACCAATGGCTTATGCTCTAAGATCAAGAATCGACAAATGGGATCTCATAAAACTGCAAAGCTTCTGTAAGGCAAAGGACACGGTGGTTAGGACAAAACGGCAACCAACAGATTGGGAAAAGATCTTTACCAATCCTACAACAGATAGAGGCCTTATATCCAAAATATACAAAGAACTCAAGAAGTTAGACCGCAGGGAAACAAATAACCCTATTAAAAAATGGGGTTCAGAGCTAAACAAAGAATTCACAGCTGAGGAATGCCGAATGGCTGAGAAACACCTAAAGAAATGTTCAACATCTTTAGTCATAAGGGAAATGCAAATCAAAACAACCCTGAGATTTCACCTCACACCAGTGAGAATGGCTAAGATCAAAAACTCAGGTGACAGCAGATGCTGGCGAGGATGTGGAGAAAGAGGAACACTCCTCCATTGTTGGTGGGATTGCAGACTGGTAAAACCATTCTGGAAATCAGTCTGGAGGTTCCTCAGAAAATTGGACATTGAACTGCCTGAGGATCCAGCCATACCTCTCTTGGGCATATACCCAAAAGATGCCTCAACATATAAAAGAGACACGTGCTCCACTATGTTCATCGCAGCCTTATTTATAATAGCCAGAAACTGGAAAGAACCCAGATGCCCTTCAACAGAGGAATGGATACAGAAAATGTGGTACATCTACACAATGGAATATTACTCAGCTATCAAAAACAACGAGTTTATGAAATTCGTAGGCAAATGGTTGGAACTGGAAAATATCATCCTGAGTGAGCTAACCCACTCACAGAAAGACATACATGGTATGCACTCATTGATAAGTGGCCATTAGCCCAAATGCTTGAATTACCCTAGATCCCTAGAACAAAGGAAACTCAAGACGGATGATCAAAATGTGAATGCTTCACTCCTTCTTTAAATGAGGAAAAAGAATACCCTTGGCAGGGAAGGGAGAGGCAAAGATTAAAACAGAGACTGAAGGAACACTCATTCAGAGCCTGCCCCACAGGTGGCCCATACATATACAGCCACCCAATTAGACAAGATGGATGAAGCAAAGAAGTGCAGACCGACAGGAGCCGGATGTAGATCGCTCCTGAGAGACACAGCCAGAATACAGCAAATACAGAGGCGAATGCCAGCAGCAAACCACTGAACTGAGAATAAGTCCCCCGTTGAAGGAATCAGAGAAAGAACTGGAAGAGCTTGAAGGTGCTCGAGACCCCAAAAGTACAACAATGTCAAGCAACCAGAGCTTCCAGGGACTAAGCCACTACCTAAAGACTATACATGGACTGACCCTGGACTCTGTCCCCATAGGTAGCAATGAATATCCTAGTAAGAGCACCAGTGGAAGGGGAAGCCCTGGGTCCTGCTAAGACTGAACCCCCAGTGAACTAGACTATGCGGGGAGGGTGGCAATGGGGGGAGGTTTGGGAGGGGAACACCCACAAGGAAGGGGAGGGGGGAGGGTGATGTTTGTCCGGAATCCGGGAAAGGGAATAACACTTGAAATGTATATAAGAAATACTCAAGTTAATAAAAAAAAATAAAATAAAATAAAAAAAAAAAAAGAAAAGGCCTTGTACTGAGTTTCATGTCCTTTCATGATAAAAAGCAAACCTCTGAAGAAACTGGTAATGTGGCAACACATCTAAACATAGTAACAGTGACACACAACACGGCTGTAGACAGCACTATGCTAAATGGGGAAAAATTCAGAGCCCTTCCGGTAAAGTCGGGAATAAGACAAGGTGGTGTGTGTATGCGTGAGTGTATGTGTGTGTGTATGTGTGTGTGTGTGTGTGTGTGTGTGTGTGTGTGTGTGAGTGTGTGCATGTATGTGTGCATGTGTATGTGAGTGTGAGCATGTATGCATGTATGTGTGCATGAGTGTGTGTGTGTGTGTGAGTGTGTGTCCACTCTCCATTCTCACTCAATATAGTTCTTGAAGTCTTATCTGAAGCAATATGAAGATAAGAAAATAATACGAATAGGAAAAGGTCAAAGTGTCATTCTTTGCAGATGATATGCTCCTGTACATAAGAACCTTACAGATTCCACCAGAATGCTCTTAAAATTGATGGACAAGTTCATCTGGGGAGCAGCATAGAGTCAATACGTAAAAACCTAAGTCCTCGTCTATGCCAGCAACGAACACATTAAAAAGGAACCATAAAATACCATTCAGAATAGCCTAGCAATAATTGGAAAAGACCCAACCAAGGGAAGTGAAGGACTTCTAAAATGAAACAAATTTATTAAGTGTTAAATTTTTATACATGACAATTATATTTAAACCATCTCCCCTCAAACTTCTCACACGACCCATCCCCCTCAAATTGTTGATCTCTTCTTTATTTTTGTTAGACACCACACACACACATGCACACACACACACAGACACACACCCACACACACCCATGCACACTTCATGAGTCATGAAGAGTGAAGGAGACACTAGAAGATAAACCCCATACTCATGAATTGACAGAATAGTGTGAAAACAACTATATTATCAAAAGCAATTTATAGACTCAATACAATCCTCATCAAAATTTTAATGCTGTTCTTTTACATAAATAGAAAACACCTTAAAATTAATATGGAAGAACAAAGACCCCAAACAGCGAAAACCTTCCTGAGCAAAAAGAACAAAGGTGTTGCACCACCACACCCAATTTCAAGTACTCACAGGAGCTCTAAGAAGAGAGCCAGCATGGTGGAGTAGAAGCAGAAACGCAGACCAACGGACTGAAGCTGGGGACCCATATCAAAGATGGCCTCTTCTGGTGATGCTGAGACAACTGGATAGCCACACGTATAGGAATAAAACTAGATCCCTCTTACCCTAAATAAAAATCAGTCATGGTGGAGGGGAGGCCTTAAACTGGAAACTCCACAGCCATTGGCAGGAAACAGGGAAGCCAGGTCACAACAGAAGCAGAAGCAAACACTTTTCTGAAAAGGACTCAAGTGGCTCAGAAAACCAAGAACTGACAAATGGGACTGTGTAAACATTCAAGTCTGCACAGTGGTGGAGTAATTGATTGCTCTATGGAAATTCTCAAAGAAACACGATGTGGGGAGGAAATGTTCAACAGGCACCCACACCCCAAACCATGGCCACTGCAACCGCCTGTACTGTGTGAAGTCCGCATTGACCTTCCTGCTTTCCCATGCTATGCCCCCTGGTATATAGTTTTAAAAAATCTAAGACACAGAAACATTCCACTTATGAATATTTTGGATATTCACACCAGCAACAAAAATATTCATTATTCATTTTGGTGGCTGTGGGGACTAAACCTAGTGCCTAGGGCTTCATACACTAGGCAAATGTCCTGTCACAGAGACGTATTCCAAGTTTGTTTTTTTGTTTTTTTTTAACTGACAGGATGGCTGTGAATTTGCCCTGTAGTAATTATAGGCCCATACATCTATGACTTTAAGGCCCTCTGATTCTACACGGATTTTAATAATGAGATCAAATGTCCCAGTGCCAAGTGAAAAACACACACATATGAATTATAGCCTAATAATGCTGTTGAGTACATGAAAAATAGCATTGTGTGTGTGTGTGTGTGTGTGTGTGTGTGTGTGTGTGTGTGTGTGTTGAAGGTCTATTGGAAACAGGGAAGAAGAGAGAAAAGAGAAATCTTAGGTAGAAAAAGTGAATGCCAACATTCAACATTCAAGGGAAAAACAGGAATTTTTTTTTAAAGCTTCCTGTCTATTTGTTACCATGTGAGTACCAAGCCTTCAGCTAAGAGAGTCATGGAGTGAGATGCATGGGCCTGGCTTCATTTGTTCCTCCTAAATGCTGATCCTCATAGCTCCCAGGGCAAGGCAAATACTAGGAGACTCGCAATACAGTGGGAGTTTTGCACAGACAGAACCACACCCCTGCCAGGCACTAAGCTGGGGCGTTTGTACTGGAGAGAGTGTGGAAGCAAAGAATGAGGGTGCATGCATGTCCCTGCCCTGTACCTATCCCTGGAATGTGGGAGGCTTGTATTCAAGGTGTATGCCAAAGACGTGGGAGACACACCAAGCCAAGACTACCCTAGGTCTTATTGAAGCCAAGCCTAGCATCTGGGTAGGAAGATTCACATTTCACGTGTACAGGGAGCCCTTGAGCCCCAGTTATATGGAGGTGCAGGCCCCTTTCTTAGGGTGTGAATGGGATATGCATCTGGGGAGGCAGCTCGGCTTGGTATAGGCTGATGCAGGGCTCTACCTTGTGACCTAGGTGTGACCTCCACTTGGGGCTTTAAGGTGAGAAGGCTGAAAAAGGACTACACTTCCTTCTAGTGGCAGCCTGGGCCACCACCTCTTGCATAGCCCCAGCTTACGAGAGAGGCCCAGTGTTTAGGCTGGAGAGCTAGCCACAGGTGTTTGTGTCCTGGAGGGTGAAACATCCTCTCAGAGAACTGAAGCCTCCCTACACTTGGTGCCTGGCCTTCACTTGCGACCATTCTGGATAGGAACAGTTGAAAATGAAGCCAGATGCTCTGAGAGACGTCTATGCATGAGGAGAAGCTCACCCCTGCTCTGGCTTGCAGCTCTGTGTCTCTGGGCTCACAGGCTCTGTATGGAAGCAAGGCCTCTTCTTACAGAAGCCCTGCCCTCAGGGGTGTGGTCCTAGAGTCCTAACCAAAGCTGTGGTGGACTGGAGAGAGACTGGAGTGTGAACTTACATCGTGAGACAGCCTCCTGCAGGACAGCCTTCCTGGGAGAGGCAACGCCCCTTCCTGGTTTTAGGAACTGAAGTGGAAGCGGATGGCTCATCTCCACTGGCGTTTAGAATCTAGTTTTAAAGCTAGTTACATAAGCCGAGTAAGTTCACTATAACAGAAAGTACTCCACCTAGATCGACGCAGATGACTTAATTACTTAATAAACCCCAGTTCTTAGCTGAGATTTCTCAAGTACTTCTACCCAGCATGTCATTAAACCTGATCTCTTTTCCCCCCACTCACATTTCCTTCTCTCCCTGTCTCCCTCCCTCCCTTCTTTCCTTCCCTCTTCATTAGGAGACTTCATTGCAGAGACTCACACACAGGAGGCACCTTGCCCTCAGAAGTCTCTCAGGATCCCTTGTGAAGAGCTGAGTGCTTCCTTCCTGGGTTTGCTGAATCATGCCCTGAAGCCGGCAGCTGGGGGAGACCTCAGCTCACAAGCCACACCACCCATCTTCCATTTGGGACTAATTCACACCACACACAAATACCGCCAACAGGGCATCAGACCCTGACAATGTCAATGGGCTTCGACCCTCCTGGGCTCTAAATCCTAGAGCCATATTATCACCTTCTCAGACTGTGCTCATAGCAGACACCATCAAAGCGACCTGAACTTTCCAGTGCTGAAAATCCTGCGTTACACAGCACACCAGATGTAAGAAGGCACCTCTCTCTGTGTCCCTACTATGCGTCATCCATGCACCCTAAGTAGCATCCTAACATACACAGTGCTGGAGTACAGCAATGGGGCACATCATGTGCATGCAAGCCGTAGAATGGGCCCTCCCTCGTTCCCTCAGCCACTACTCACTGCATGTTCTGCTAAATTCCAGGGCTCCCCTCCGACTCTGGGTGGCCCTTGGGGCCTTACATGTGGTATTGCTCAAAAATGAACCCTTCCTGATTAGCCTGCTCCTCAGAGGCAGGGATGGTGTGTCAGGGTCCCTGAACATCTGTGAGGCAGCTGTCAAGTGCGGGAACTGCCTTAGTCAATCATGGGATGACGACTAAATAACAGAACACACAGAACGTCCTCATTTGGCAGCGGAAGGGGACTTATCCTAGATGGATTTCAGATGTGTCTGGCACCCATGCCAGCCAAGGAGAGGTTCACCTTGCTTCTATCAGAGTCCCTCTGTCCCAGGCTTTTGCCTGACCCACCATGCACCCCGGAAGGCTATAGCACTCAGTTCAGAGGGCCTCCCTTGAGCAGGTGAGTGCAGCAAGGCCAATGGGACTTCAGGGAGGCTCAGCTACCATTGCAATCCATTATTGGTTTTGTCCTGTGGAGAGATGAGGAGACACTAGACTAGAGGCTGACTAGAGCTGGATGGAGGGCTGGCTGGTGACAGGACCTACTGAGTGACTCAAGAAAGCCCAGAAGGAAGTGCTTGCAGGCCTCCCTTGCCAGCACTTGTCTTCTCCAGCAAAGACCACACTGAGCAGCTGGAAAACCTGTGCAGAGCAAAACCCAAACCAGAAGCTGCTACAGGGGCATTCAGGTGCTCTGTGACAACGGATGCGTTACCACCTGCCACGTTCTAGCAAATCACAGGACAGTGCTAGAAGCACTCATGAGCTTTTACTCTGCTCCCATGCAATCTACGTGCAAAGGCCTGGAAGCTAGCCATGCCTAAGCTTTGAGACCAGCTCACTTCAAGACAGAACTTGGGGCCATCCTGGGGACTGTTTATGCCAACAAATCCCATGTTCTCCGTAGCTTGCAGGGCATCTGGCCACATTGTGATTGTGGACAGCTTTAACTGTCTGTACTGATTAAACTGCCAGCATCTATGGTGTACCCAGCCCAGGGGACAGGGGCACAGCAGGGTTCAGCCTGCAGGCAGCATTGACAGGGAAGTGTTGGTTGATGGCATGTGACTGCTACCTGTGTTGTGTACCTGTGCCATCAGAACACTGAAGCCTACAGCACACTAGTGCCCACTCAGCACAGTACCCACTTCCAAAGTATGTTAATGCTTGTTGTGTAAACCCTAGAGAGCTGACATGCTTTACAGGGAATGTGCAACCTCCAGCATGCCCTGCCCTGCCCTGCCCTGCAGGTCTGCATCTCTACCTGGACTTATGGGTGTCTACAACTTGACCCACCCCAAAGGAGCCCTTGACCTCTGAAACACCTGTTCCTCTACCCGGTTCCAGCTTTAGGAACTGACAATACCACTCCTTTTCAAAGCAGGACAAAACCAATAATCATCACTCCACTTTCCCCTCTGATCGGCAAATCCCTCACCTGTCCAAATCAGATTGCTTTGCTAACCTCCAGGGCTACTGCTGGGTCTGAGTTACTGTCACCTCCTATGGCAGTGACCTCCTAACTGAACTCCCTTTTCTTGTTTCTCTCCTAGTCCCTTTTCAGTTTATTCAAACTGAGCTGACAGCCTATTAATATAGAGGTTCAGATCTGAGCTCTTTTGATTTAAAACAACTGTGGCTTCCCACTGAGGTCAGTACCGGCCTATATAGCAGTTCAGACTTGCTCTATGTCCATTCTGCAGCTTTACACCCTCTCTGTTGTATGCTGTATGGGGCTGGGGATGCCCTGGCAAATGCCCCAGGGCCTTTGCATTTGACAACACCTTTGCCTGTCATGTCTTTTCCCTAAGACTGTTTACGCAGCTCACTCCCTCATCTTCTTCAACTACTCAAACATCTCTTTCACGAGGCTTTCCATAGCTACCCTGCCCTGCCTTGATTCTTATGCATTGCTGGTGGTGTGTGAAGTGGGTTCAGTCAGAGTGAACAGTTTGGCTAGCCCTTGACATATTCAATTCAGTTACCTATGACTTATCAACTCTACTCCCTGGTTTCTAATGAAGAGAAGTAAAAATACACATTCATATAAAAACCTGTCCCCAAGTGCTCCTACAAGCAATTCACAATGGCCAAAGTCATCTCCCCCATCCATTTGTCTCCTCTGAACTCTCTACTCTAATGGACAGCAGCCTCCTGCGTGGAGATCCTGCTCAATGGCTGGGCGCCCTCAGGAAATGAGCTCAGGTCTGCTCTGACCACCATTCTCTCCCAGTGTCTGTGTACTGCGTGTGTAGGAAAGAGGTTGTGCTCTCAGAGGGAGCATGGTTCTCCAGACAACCTGACGGAGTTTGCTCAGTAATGTCTGAGGGTTTTTTTTTCCCTCACCCATTCAAATCGGCCTGCAGTTTGTTTCCCACACTGGTCAGTTTTCCTTCGCTCTGGCTTTCTTCTAGTAAACTGAAAGGCCGGTGTCCACTTTTGAAATTTGATTATCTGTATATTATATAAAGGCATTTCATTTTGTACGTGTCTGTCAGTACTAAAAAAAAAATATCAAATGTGGTCTCTTGGCTGGTGTGTGTAAGAATCTGAGTGGACTTTTAGTCCTCCTGATTTTTGTCCTCAACCTGCTTTCCTGGGAGCACTGGACAGGACCATGATGAGAGCTCTGCAGGAGGCTATGTCTGAGCTGCAGCTATAGGCAGCTCTGAGTGGATCAAGCATCCCATGAGCCTGTGGTGGGCTGGACCAATCAAGTCAGGGGATAGCAAAGAGGTCAGAGGAAACAGAAAGGGCAGAGAAGGGCTGCAGGCTGGGAGTTCGGGTATTGCTCTGAGAGCTGTTGAAGGCCAAGAGATGGGAGTCAGCAGGAGTGTGATCTGCAAGGTCTCCATCACTTCTGTGTAAGTGGCTGTGCCGCGACTACACGCAGGGGAAGGTCCAAGGGAGGCGAGCGTGCACGAGCTGGGTGGGAAGGGGTTACGCGGATGCTTGTAGATCTGTGGTTCTCAACCTTCCTGATGCTGGGGCCCTTTAATGCAGTTCCTCGTACTGTATTATTTCTGTTCCTACTTCATAACTGTAATGTTGCTACTGTTATGGATTGAACTATAAATATCTGTGTTGTCTGATGGTCTTAGACAACTCCTGTAAAAGGGCAGGTAGTTCAGGCCCCCATTAAAGGGGCTGTGATCCACAGGTTGAGAATTACTGCTTTGATAGCAGATGAGAGAGGATAGAAAAAAAAAACAAAGGTGAATTCTGGGGCTTGGGCAGAATAAGCGTGCTGATAGAGAAGTTGCTGATGCTCTGGGGGATACAAGAAGCAGCTGCTTAGGAGTTTTGTCTGAGATGCTTGGAGCACAGGGCCCAATTACTCCAGATGCTACTGCAGAGCCCGGGATTCGGAGGGGCTGGGGGAGTCGGGCTTGGGCAGCTGGAACGGAGCTGAGAGGCACTAGATGAAGTCCCTGGGCAGAATTGACCATCGGGGAACTTGGTAGCGTGCTGGAGGATGTGAAGGAGAGGGAGCATCGAGAGAGACTCACAGGAGTTGCCCCTGAGCCTCTGAGGTAGGGCTTCACAGCAGCCTTCCAGAAGACATGAGCCTAGCCCTGCTCTTAGCATCCTGTTTATATTGATGGACGTCACCGTACAACAACCTCGTGGACATCATCATCATCCTATTTCCTTTTTCTTTCTTATATGTGTGTGGTATGTATACACGGTTACAAGTGGGGATATGTCTGTGTTCAAAGGCCGGAGATTAATGGTGGGTGTCTTCCAGGATCACTATATTTTCGGCTAGGGCCTCTCACTGAACCCAGAGCTCACCAAGTCAGCCAGGATGGCTGGCCAGCAAGCCTCACAGGCCTTCCTGTTAAGTCTCCCCAACAATGGGATCATGGATGTGTGTCACAGTGCTTGGCTTTGATGTGGGTGCTAGGGTTCCGCATGCTTCTCCTCAGTCTCTGTCACCCCACTTTCTAAAGGAGGAAACTGAAGCCCAGGGAGGCTAGTGCTTTGCCCAAGGATTCTAACCACTGAACCATGTGATCACTACAGAGGGTGGGTGACCTCGTGGCTGAGGATGGCTGTGCAGTTCTTATGTCAACCTGACACAAACCTAGACATATCGGGGAAACCTCAGTTAAGAAAATGCCTCTCACTTTGCCTGTAGGTAGGTCTGTAGTGCATTTCCTTGATTGACATAGATCTGGGAGGAAACAGCTCGCTGTGGGCGAGGCCATCCCTGGGCAGGTGGTTCTGTGTTATATAAGAAAGCAGGGTGGGTGAGCCATGGAGAACAGCCAGTGAGCAGGGCTCCTCCACAGACGGCTCTGCATTAGCTCCTGCCTTCAGCTCCTGGCCTTACTTCCCTCAGTGACGGAGTGTGATCTGAAACTCTAAGATGAAATAAGCCCTTTCCCTCTCATGCTTTTGATTACGGGTTTTTATCACAGCGATAGAAACTTAACTAAGACAGTGGGCGCCCTGTTACAGAAGCCCAGACTCGTTTTGAAAATGAGGACAGAGCCAGAAACATTAACTTAGGAGACAGTGCCACAGGGGCCAGCAAAGGCCTTCTTATCTGCCCCAGATCACTGCCATGACACAGAGCAGTGACTGTGGCCCAGCGAGGTGAAGAGAGATGCCATCGGCCTCCATGTGCTTCTGCTTATAGCGCCAGCCTCACAGGCGAGTGGCTGGTACAGGGCCGGGAACTGAGGTACCCAGAGTGATGTATGCTTGACCAGGTGGCTGGCATGGAAAAGCCACCTCAGGTTTTAATGCTACGTCCATAAACATTGGGGGTTATAAAAGAAACAATTTAAGAGCCTCTGCTATGAAAATGGGAAAATCATTAAAATTTTATGCTTTCATATTTTTAGAATTTATCAATATTTTCTTATAATAGTTAAAGTCAGGAGGTGAATTTGAGAGAATTCTTATAGATGACTTGTTCATTTAAAGCAAGCCTTTTGTATAAAACAAACCACTGTCCCCACTCTCATAAAATAACAATACAACACCCTAGAAAATCTACTCTCTAAGAACTGGAAGTGAATTGAGGCAAGAGGGCACTAGACATTCATAAGCCGACTGAGGTAAGGTGTGGTTATTTGAATAAGCTTGGCCCAAGGGAAGTGGCACTATTAGGTGGTATGGCCTTGTTGGAGGAAGTATATCATGGTGTAGGTGGCCTTTAAGAACTCTTAGTGCTCCAGCTCCACCCAGTGTAGAGTTCAGTCTCCTCCTGGCTGCCTTCAGATAAAGGTGCAGCACTCTCGGCTCCTCTAGCACCTTGTTTGCCTGCCCACCACAGCCATGCTTCCCACCATCATGATGATGGACTGAACCTCTGAGACTGTAAGCCAGTCCCAATTAAATGTTTGCCTTTATAAGAATTACCTTGGCCGGGGGAGTCTCTTCACAGCCATGAAACCAAAACTAAGACAGAAGGTATGTTTCTTCATAGGAAGAAGACAGCAGTGTACCTTAACAACAGTGAAAGCAAACCTCAGGGGAGGAGGAGCTGTTCCACACGGCACTAAGAAGGACCCCAGCCTAGTCTCTGAATCTGGGGAAGTTTACTGGCCTCTGTGGGTAACTACGAGATGTGATGATTACCCTAGCTTCCTTTCTTGGTCTAACTCCATTGCCTAGATCAATATCTGGTCCATAGTAGTTACTCAATAAATATTTGTCAGATAAATTATTTACTAGAGGGAGTTACAGAAAGGTATAAAAATAATCAGAGATATATAAACCATCCAAAACAAATATTAAGAAAAAAATTCTAGGGGCCAGAAGGAAAGCCCAGTAATTAAAAGCACTTGCTGCTTTTTCAAAGATGCTCAGCTCTTAGCATCCATGCCAGGTGCTTACAGAGGCCTGCAACTCCTGATCCAGAGGATCTGACACCCTCTTCTGGCCTCGGTGGGTACCTCAGTACACATGGCAAAAAACTCACATTAGACATAAATTCATATGCACATATGCATAAATAGGAGTAAATCTTAACAAAGAAAAGAAAGAAAGAGAGAGAGGAAGAAAGAAAGAGAGAAAGGAAGGAAGATAGACAGACAGACAAGGTCTGGAGAGAGAGAGAATACGGTGGTTCGGATCACTAGCTGCTCGTCCAGAGGACCTAGGTTCAATCCCTATCACCCACACAGTGGCTTACGACCATCTGTAACTGCAGTTTCAGGGACTCTGATGCCTTCTTTTGGCCTCTACAGCCACCAAGCATGCAAGTGTGGCACACGCTAAACACCCATAGATGTAAAGTAAAACTTTAAATTTAAATAAGAAAATCGACAGAACAAAATATTAGTAAGTAATAAGTGTTGGCAAGGCAGAAGCACAAGGCCAGCATACTGAAAACCGAATGCAAAGCCTTGCTGAGCAGAGAAATAAAGCCAACAAAACGGAACGTAGCCATGTCGATGGGCTAGGAGAGTTACTGTTCAGATGGCCATATGCCTCCAAATGATTTAACTGCTCTGAGAGTTAAAAAAGAAAGAACTTCACAGGGTCACCCTGAAAGCCACATAAATTTACAAGAAATTCAAAATAGCCAAAATTTTAAAAATTAACAAAGTTGGAAGATGGGATTTATAAAGCCGTGCCATACAACAGAATTGAGAGCCCAGAACTAAATCCTTGTACCTGTCACCAGTGGGTTCTGACAGCAGTGCCTGGGTCACGTGATGGAGAAAGAATATTGCCTTCAATAAATGGTACTTGGAAAAAGAAATAGCCTTTGTGCAGAAGAATGAATTTGGCTCCTCTTCTCAAGACATATATTAGTATATTAGTTATAGCTTATTGCTATGATAAGACGCCCTGACCAAGGCAGCTTATAAAGGAAAACATTTAAATATGGGGGGGTGTTACAGTTTCAGAAGGTTAGACCATCATGGTGGGGAGTATGACAGCAGGCAGGCAGGCAGGCATGATGCTGGAACAGCCACAGAGAGCTTACATCCTGATTCACAGGCATAAAGCAGAGTGAAAGTTAGCTGAGAATGGTATGGGCTTTTGAAACCTCGAGGCCCCCGCCCCATGACACACCTTCTTACAACAAGGTCACACCTCAGAATCCTTTTCAAATAGTTCCACCAGCCAGGGCCCAGGTATTTAAACACATGAACTTACAGGGGGCATTCTCAATCAAACTGCCACAATTAGCTAAAATGATTCCAGTATCTAAATTAAAGAGAACATAGGAACACATTTCTGTGACACTGTGCCTTAGGGCTTTATGGCTGTGAAGAGACGCCATGACCAAGGCAACTCTTATGAAGGAGAACATTTAACCGGGACTGGCTTAGAGTTTCAGAGGTTTGGTCCGTTATTGTCATGGCAGGAAGCATGGTGGTATGAAGGTAAGCATGGTTCTGGAGAGGTCGCTGAGAGTTCTACATCTTGATCCACAGGCAGCAGAAGGAGACTGTGTACCACAGTGGGCATTGCTTGAGCACGTGAGACCTCAAAGCCTACTATCAAAGTGACACAGTTGTCCAGCAAGGCCACACCTACTCTAAACAAGGGCACACCTACTAATAATGCCCCTCCCTAAGGATCTAAGGGGACCAATCACATTCAAACCGCCATGCACTATGCTAGAGTACTGGTTTCAACTTGATAAGGAGAGTTATCCAGGAAGAGCGAGCCTCAGTGGAGTAATAGCCTCCCATGAGACTGGCCTGTGGGTATCATGTGGAGAGTTTTCTTGACTGTTAATTGATATGAGTGGGCCCAGCCCTGTACAGACTGTCCTGTCCTTGGTGGGCCCATGGCCCTGAGCTGTATAAGAAAGGTAACTGAGGAAGCCATCAGGAACAAGCCAGTAAGCAGCCCTCCTCCATGGCTTCTCTTTTCGTTCCTGCCTCTTCCTGCCTTGAGTTCTGCCCAGGCCTCCCTCGATGATGGGCTCTGTAAGCCAAATAAACCCTTTCTTTCTCTAAGCTGCGTTTGATCATACATGGTGTTTACCACAGCAACGGAAAGCAAGCTAGGAGAGTTAGTCATTTAAAAAAAAATGATACCAAAAACCCTCACAAAAAAAAAAACCAAAACCCCAGAGAAACAAGATAACTGGGCCTCATCACAAAGTTCTGTGTACTCACCTGAGCACAACCCACAGGAAGAGAAAACTATTTTCAAATCATGTATGCGATAAAAACTCTTACAAAAGCAAGGAAACCAATTTAAATAAAAAGGCAAGTACTCCAACAAACATCTCCCCGAAGGATATACACAAAGTAACAAGAAGAACATGAAAAGCTATTTAACTCCCTTAGTCATCGGGGAATCGCAAATCCAAACCACAGATACCACGATATACCCATGGGATGCATTTTAGCGCAAAGAAAAGTGAATAACAAGTGCTAGGGGGGACGCCCCACACCCCTGACACTGGCAAACGCAGAGCTGTGCAAAGGGTCTGAGCCAGCAATTCCAGTCCGAGGTATAAAACTTGGAGAAATGAAACCCATGCCCATGTACACTGGTGTTCTCGAAAGCCTAACTCAGACAGGAACAACTGTGGAAATAATTTGTGTTTCCGTCAGCCAATGACTGAGTAGCATGCTTGTCCAGTGGAGTATTATTTGGTCAAGAAAGCAGTGTCCTCTGATGTGTACTATGCCATACTCTGACCTTGAAAATAACGCTGAATGAAAGAACCCCCATAGCATGCCTGTATTTACAGAAAATGCCCAGAATATAAAAATGCAGGAACGGGAGGTAAACTGGTGGAAGGCAGGGGGTGGAGTGGAGGACGGGATGGCAGCATTTGCCTCCAAAGGACTGAGGTGTTCTGGAGATAGATAGGATGGCTGTACGCCATCATGAATATACAAAAGTTTGTGACCTTGAAAGGGTTTATGGTGGTGAATTTTATCCCCACAAGACAAAGACTGACCAGCAGCATTGCCTCTTAACAAAGCATTGACACAAAAAGGTTGTGAGATGCCGAGGGCCACTGACCTTGTTTCTCTGGGTTGCGGACCTGCGATGGTATATCCTGGACTTCCAGGGTCCATTCACCTTCAGCCTTTTCTCCCCAGCAGTGGACAGTCATGAACTCCCAGTTCGTGAACCCCTCATTGGAAAAATCCAGCAATCTGCAATTGGAAATGCTGGGTTAGAAAGCGAAGGCCCAGCCTGGGGAGCCAGGCCAGGGGTGGGGCGGAGCACCTCAAAGAGGACTCTGACCTACCCACCGGGGTACAGGTCGGTTCTCTCCTTCTACCATTCGGGCCCCAAGGAGTTCGGGCAGGCTTGTAGGCAAGTGCCCTTGCCACACGGCTGTCTTGCTGTTTGCTTTCCGAACTCTTACAGCTGAGTCCCATCTCCATTAGTTCATAGAACCACCCTAGCATCTGGAAGGCAGGGCCAACTCCAGTCCCCAATAACAGACTGGACTGGTCCATGTGCTTCCCTGAGAGAGGCCTGGGGAAGCGACAGGACATTTTCTGAACACATTCAGGGGCAGCTCCCCCACTCTTTGGAGATTTGATGAGCCTCCCTTTCCCTTCCAGACTAGAAGGTTGTATTGGCTGGTTTCCTTTGTCAGTTTGGCACAAACAAGTCATCAGAGAGAAAGGAGCCTCAGTTGAGGAAATGCACCCATGAAATTCAACTGTAAGGCATTTTCTCAGTTAGTGATCAATAAGGAAGGGCCCAGCCCATTGTGGGTGGTGCCATTCATAAACTGGAGGTCCTGGGCTCTATAAGAAAGCAGGCTGAGCAAGCCATGAGGAACAAATCAGTAAGTGGCACCTCTTTATGGCTTCTGCATCAGCTCCCGCCTCCAGATTGTGCCCTCTTCCAGTTCCTGCCCTGACTTCCTCTGATGAATAGCAATATGGAAGTGTAAGCCAAATAAACACGTTGCTTTTTGAACATGGTGTTTCACAGCGTTAGAAACCCTAACTAAGACAAAGGTCTTCCCTCAGCTGTCTCCACAAACCCCTGGACCTTCAGGCTCCATTTTTCATAGTTCAAAGAGAAACAGAAAGGAGCTGCTACTGATTTCTTCTTCCTTTCTGGCAGCGTTGAGGGAGTGAACCCCAGACCTTATGCATGCTAGGCAAACACCCTACTACTGGGCTGCGTCCCCAGCCCTCTTAAATTAGGCATTTCTATTTGGGGATAAGAACTTGCATTCAGGACTGGACTCTTACACTGGTCATCAGGAGTTCAAATATGGAAGTTCTATTCCGCTCTGGTTTGGGGGCTCCCTGGACACTGGAAATGATGTGTTGTTGTTCAAGCAAACTTTCTCTCCAGGGGAATATCGCTAAGAAACTGCCAAGGTCAAGGTTGACTTACACACAAAGCTGAGTAGAACCTGACACACTGGAGCTAAAACAAGGACAGCCTTGTAGATGCCAGGGCCCTTAGGAATGGCAGCTCTCAGTGTGAACACTGGCAGGTTGAAATGCCAGTGGAGCCCAGGAAGATGTGGAGTGAAGTAGACGGTAACAGATCCCCAAACCACAATCTTGATATCATGACTTGATATCAGACTCTTGGCAAAACACCAAATTCCCAAGTCTGGAGTGACTGCCAGGTGGCCCCCGGGCTGTGCTTTCAAGCAGGCACTGCTAGCAACCGTGGCATTCCTAACAGACCCACAGGGCCAGCATTCCTAACCCACAGGGCCACTCTGGGTCGCAGGGAGCTCAAGCACCTAGACTGAGACGGAAGGATGAATGACAGATTGGAGGGAAGGAAATCAGAGCGGGCAGTGAGCATGTTAAGTGCTGAAAGGTTCTTACAGTCCAGAGGGCTGGGCCGATTTCAGCAGGACATGAGCAGTGGCCAAGCATATTAATCAATATTATTATATTTGATTCTTATAATATTCTTAAAGTTTGTGGATGAGTGGAATGACATATCCAGATAAGGAATAAAGAGAGGCCGAGTGCCTAGGTCCCAGAAGGAGCCTGTATGGGATATGCAGAGGCTGGGATAAAAGCTTGCCTCTCCAGGCTAAAGCACAGGCTGGTATCCCCTGGATCACTCTGTCTATACTGCCCCCGCCCCCAGCCACTAAGCCTCCTTATGACTTTGAATAGCTTCACCAGGTCCTCTCTGGCAAGCTCTGCCTCTGTGGAGGTCAGAAAGTCTAATCCTCAAGTCAGGCCCTAGCATGAAGCAGGCAGAACAAATACCCGGGGACAAGCTTGCCCTCTCCGTGGCTCTAGCCAGGCTAGAAAAGTGGACCCAGGGAGGGTGAACTTCCATGTTTTCAACAAATGCTAGGAATGTAGATCTTTTAGACATTTTTTTTTTTAATGCGGAAGCAAAACGTCATTGAGCTTCAGCTTGCTGGCTGGTTCCCTCAAAATGCAGATGCCCCTTGGGGCCTCCTCCCATGTGGAGGTTGAACAAGACTGAGTGTGGCTGAGCATGGCTGATGTGGCCTTCAGGAGATGCCTCCGTGTTGGTCTTCTGCTAGGAAGGAGGGAGCTGGTAGGGAGACCTGGAACCCACATACTACGATTGCTCTATGGTTGACTTGAAGGACAAAGCTGATGTCAGCCCCGTCGTCTGCTGCTTGCTGCCCATCTGAGGGCTGCTGATCCTGGAGGCCACATAGAGGGTTGGAAGGCACAGCCCAGATCCCATCTTCTTGGGACAAGGACACTGACAACATTTCATTGCTCTCTGACAGCTCTGCCTTACCCAGTAGGAGCCATCAGCATGGTTAAGAAAAATGGCGGATCCTGTCTGACCTTGTGAGAACATTTCCTACATACCTTGTCTCCCAGGCTTCCGACATCCCAGGAGAAGGGCTACAACAGACAGGGTACACCTAGTCCCAGGTGCTTCCTCAAGGGCTGAGGGACACATGCAAATTCTGGAAAATACTGAGTTGTCTGTGAAACTTTTCACTCTGCTTCTTGGCTGGAAGGAGGCAATATATAGCCTAACTCTCCCTGGGTTCCTTCTGGTTCCCTCAAATGTCTCTGCTCTACTTACCTGAAAGCCATTTAAGTCCAAGCACTTGCCATTCACAAGCCCTGCAGGAAGCTGAGGAAGCTCCCACAGTCCCAAATCTCAGCTTAAGCCACTGTGGGGAGGGCTTTGGAGAACAGCCTGGAACGAACGTTTCCTGTACCTCACCAGCCACACCTGGCCCTCAAGAGCAGCCTAGAACTGAATGGGGAGAAGTGTCCCAAAGAAAAACAAACATTGGGGTACCTCAGCTTAAGTGACAACGGAATAGGATGGTCACAACCTTCACTGCCCTTCTAAGAGCAATGGGGATGGAACGCGAACTCCACCCCACTAACAAGCACAAACTCCCATTACTTCTTCTTGAAGATTAAAGTTTCATAGGTGTGTTTCAAAGGCCCTGGCCTGCCCTTTGGAGTTGTGGGTCCTGCCCGTATATACCCAGAAAGAACCCCCACTTCCCTGTGCAGGGGATCTTACCAGGATTCAGAGGAAATAGGGCCTTCATGAGGAAACACTGGGGAGAGTAGCCTTACCTCTTTGCCAAAAGTTGAGACTTGGTTCCAGAGGGAGAAATCAGGTGGATCTGGAGGTCACCCCGTCGTGGATGTGAGATAGAGATTCGGACTACCACATGCTCCAGGTACACCACACGCTGGTCAGAGTGGTCTGCACAGGCATTGGTCAGGGCTGTGGTCCGCAGCACCTGCACTACGGGGATGCTCCTGGGGAGGGAAAACAAGCACAGTGCGGACACCCAAGTCTTAATCTCACACAGGGAGGTTATGGCTTCAATGCTGCAGTCTGTCCTTTACCTGATGTGGCCTCTGGCTTCTGGGAGGCCCTAGGGAGCCACAGTGGTCTCTTAGGTGCCCCATTCTGACCACTGCTGGGAAATCTTTATGGTTCTAGAATTTTTTTTAAATGTCTCTTTATGCACACTTGGGGCCAATGTACCTGGGGGCCTTCCCTTTGGAGCCCAGGAACTACCTGTCTTTATATAGCATTGTGGCCGGCTCACTTTCTCAAGAACTTTAGCCTTAGAGACAGCATTGTGAATGCTGACCAGCCAGCACAAGGCACTGGTGGGAAAGCTTACAAGGATTATGTCATCCATCTGGGAGAAGGAAGGCAACGTCACACAGCTTCAGTCTCTAGGCCATGTCTCGTTGGGTTAACCTGCACTCGAGGGACCGATCTGCTGTGGATGAATTTGCTGCAGTTGGTCTGCCTTCGGTCATCCTGCTGGAACACTGCCAACCCATTGCCCCATGAAGGAAATGAACGATGGCACTTCCGTGACTTTTCATAAGGGCCCAGAGGCTCTTCTGCCACCTGGGACGGAAGCTGACGACAAGCCCATCTTCAATCACTCAAAAATCATTCCCACCAGTCTTTGGAAGCACAAAACAGACACAGACCCGTTTCTACAGGCTGCTTTGAGAGTTCACATCTCTAAAAGCTTAGCCCCTTCCCACCAATTTGTAAACTGAATAAAGATGGCATTCTTCGGTGGAAACCTGATTGCCACCCAGCAGCACATTAGTAATTCCCTGCCACATGGCCTGAACTGGGAATGCTTTTCCCTCTGTGCAGGGCTTCCCTCTAGAGAGGCCCGGAACAAACATGTGCTTGGAGTCTCTTAGGAATGGATTCTCTGGGCTCTAGTGGGCCTGAGTCATAAGAAAACATTCAAAACAGCTAGAAATAGTGATGTAATGCCCCAGAGACTCTGTAAATATTTGAAAAACACGCTTTGCGTGTACCATAAATTGACTTAGAGGCTGGCTTCTTTCATTGCTTTCTCTGGGCTTTACTGTCTGGGTTAACTCGTCAGACGCCCCACCACTGTGGCAGATCCAGAATAAGGCAGAAAGTTCCAGAGAGGCCCAGGTCCACAGGACCCACAGAACCCACAGGGCCCACAGGACCCACATACCCTTTCAGGTAAAGTGTTCACCTATAGTATCCTGACTATATACTCAAAAGAGAAACTGAGCATGATGGACAAACAGCTCTTTAGTGATGGGGGAGGGGGCGGAAAGGGGGGGAGTGTTACTGATTCCCTGCCCCAGGGTTTCGAAATGTGATGCCCCAAGACCCAGGAGTGAGGTCACTTTTAATCTTCTAGCACTTTCACAGGTAGAATACCAGCATCAAGGCAAACAAAGTTCTAACCAGGATTAAACTGTTTTCTCCCTCTGCCTTTTACTAAGTGTCAAGAGAATCAATCACCACACTAGAATTAGATCTAAACTCCAACTAGGGAAACCTGGAACCCATGGATAAGCACACAAGACTTAAGCGAACAGGTGAAGACAAGACAGCCAAACCTTTGTGGCCTGGCCAGTACCTCAGGACTGTCCAGTTTAGGGCTCAATGCACCCAGACCTAGAGGAAAAACTCATTTCGCTTAACTTCACTTGTCTCAGTGTGACTGGCTCCTGCTAAGAGACCTCAGTTGCTGGGAGAGGACTCTGGCCTGGTCTCCCCCACAGAGAGCCAGTCTGCTGCACTGCCAGGATTGTGGGCCGGTGGGCAGTTCGGCCCCCCGCAGGAATTAACAGGTCTCCTGTCTTGGTTTTCACAGCCATGATATTAAGCTTCTTTGGGGCTGGGAACCAGGCTGCCTGGGGCACAAAGCTAACTGTAACAATTAGTTTTTATGTGAAATCTCTTGAACTGGGAAATCACTCAGCCACCAGGGTTCCTCATTCCTGCAAGTTCGAGGGGAGGGCTGGTAGCCTAGACGCTCCTCACTGCAAGGGCAAGATATTACCCTACATCCTGCACTTTCCCTCCACTTCTGCTGCTGAAGCAAACAAATAAGGGACTTTTAAGTTTCTTAATGAAAAGCAAAAGGAAAGAGGTTTTGAGATGGTCAAAATAGCCAAGCTGTAAATGTCCTTGCTTTCAACAGAAACTCCAAGAAGGCATGATGAAGCCAAGTGCCAAAAGCCACTTAACTCCAAGAAGAATGCGAAAGAGTGCTTGAAAAGGATACCCTATTCTGCAGCCATTGCAAAGACAATGCAGAGAACTCAGCTGTAAATTCATGTTTGTTGTCTGTTTAAGAATTCACAGGGACTGTTTGTCGTATGTACGCTGTTCTTTAATCAGGAAAATTGGTTTAGAAAGATCTTAAAGTTCCTGACTGCAAACACTTCTCTGCAGTTAAATCCGAAAGCTGCTGTCTTGTGTGGAGTCGGCATCCAAGAGTCCTAGTGGGACTGGATGAGTCAAAGGTCAGCCTCTGCTCAAGTGAAGGGCACTGTGGATTTAGATGAGATTGTAAGGACACAGAGATCCACTTCCACCAAGCCACACTTTAGGACTCATTATCGTCTCTAGATGCTCTCCTTACATCTGAGTCTCTGCTCCCAGCCCACTGAGAGGAGGCAGAGGGCTACCAGTGTAGCCAGCCTAACAACAGCCCAGTAAACCCACCCATGCTACTACTATGGTGGCCTCCTAGTTCCCCCCAATATGTAAGAATATCCTAGTTTTCTGACACTTGCGACAGAGTAATACTCAAAGATAAATGTTCTCAAGTAAATGAGTAGTTGGGAAGAGCAGGGGAAGGCAGACCCCAGTCGGAAAATGCATCCTAGAATTAATGCTATCATCTCAAGTAAAGACCAGTTTGTTAATGATCTATGATATACCACATGAGTGTGCTTATATTTGGGGCTGGGGAAAGGTTGGGACAGAGTCATGTGAACCAACCTGTACATAGCTTGAACCAACTATGTACATGAGGATGACCTTGAACTCCGATTTTCCTGCCTCTACCTCCTGGGCATTGAGATTACATGCCCAGCTAGATGACATTACTTTTGATTATTAAACCGTAGCATAATGTTTAGGCTATAAATAAAATGTAGCAACAAAAACAAACCCCATCAACACTAATTTACCCATAATTAATTGGTCTATAGAATACACAATGTTTACACTTGCAGCATGCCCTTTTCTTCTATGCCCCATGCTAACAAACAGCCTGAGACTCAGTCTGATAGAAAGTTAAAGCAGACATTAAATTCAAACCCAGTCAGTTCTTACTGTTCGGATTCTGAGTTTGCATTTTTTTGCTGGCTCACTATAAGTTATTTATATACTGAAGTTCACCTTTGCGGTCATTGGTGAACATACATAGAGTAGCGAAGTCACCCGACATGCACACATGTCCCAGCTGAGGTCAGGCCAAGCCATGATCTGCTTCTTGTTTCAGATCTCAGACTGTAAACAGGCTCCCATTTCACACTCTCCATAGTGGTACCCTTTGCATTTTTATGCTTTTTTGTTGGAGTTTTGCAGCTGTCCTCAAACATCCCAAGCACTGGATGAGGTGCTGTCTAAGCTCTCGGACCCCAAGAGGCTACAATGTGTTGTATAGGAAAATAGATGTGTGGCAAGTGGCTCAGGTAGGAGTGAAGGTGCTAGAGGCTAAATAAAGGAACAGAGAAAAGATAGGATGCAATTAACCTAGAGCCAATTCTAGACAGGCATTGATGAGTAGATCATCTACTGTATAGACCATCCTCAATATTCATAGGACAAAGGCAGGAGAGGGGAAGGAGAGTGGGGAGAGAATAAGGAGCTTGAAATTCTCTTGCTTTCTGCTGACTTAGCTGATTCTTCTTCTCATAGTCTCTCCACCATCAAGCTGGGAGCCCTGGATTGTAGTGGGTTGGCCTAATGGTGCTTGTATTCTAATGCTAATTTGCATCCTCCAAAATTGTTGAGAGAGTCTACAAGTAAGACACTGAGGAACCATGCCCCCAGTTAATTCTGATTGGTAAATAAAGATGCCAGCAGCCAACAGCTGGGGAGAAGAGACATAGGTGGGGTTTAGACTCCCTGGGCTAGGGAAAGAGGAGGAGAGAAAGGGAGCCACCATGGGCTAGAGGCCAAGAGAACATGGCCCAGAGGGCTGCCTGGCTGGAGCTAAGAGCAGCCCAGATGGACCACAGTAAGGAATAACTTGGGTTATGGATAAGGAGGTAGATTCTAGCAGCATGGAGGGTAGGCAGCTGCCCAGCTACTGTGCTGCTTAGGGTGTATTAAAATATAAAGGCTGTGTGTGCCTTTTATAGAGAAACATAGACGGACAAAGGTGGGAAGAAACCCCAAGTCCAGGTATTTTTTTAAAATATTTTCTACTACAATGGGTGTCACAGACTGCTTCACAGAGTCTGGAGTTTTTAAAATGCAGGGAAGTACTGGCCAGGAAACCCAATGGGTCAACTGTGATTTTAATAATTCAAAGGAATTAGACTAGGTTTGGCTTTTTTTTTTTTCTCACTTGAATAAAAGCTATGAAAGGATTCACTTTGCCCTTCTCTTCAGAGATTCAAAAGCCATTCTGTGCAGGTAGAAGTCACAGCTTATGATCCCATTTACCAACCTTTCATGGAAGAAAGGCACTAAATCAGAGGTTGTCAACCTGTGGGTTTCAACCCCTTTGGAGATGAATGACCCCTTGGAAAACATAGATATTTGAAAATGCGGATACATTTACATTAAGATTTATGACAGTAGCAAAATTAGTTACAAAGTAGCAATAAAAAATAATCTTATGGTTGGGGGTCACTACAACATGAGGAACTGTATCAAAGGGTTGTAGCAATAGGAAGGTTGAGAACCATGGCTCTAAATAGATTAAAGTTACTTGTGACCCAAAGCAGGTAAAGATATCTTTAACCTACATGTACTTGGCTATTGCAGGAACAGTGATCCTGAACACTAATACCCACAGGACCCTAATAAGGCAACCTCTGCTGTCCTTGGGGTCACATGACTGTCCCTCCTTTCATTTAGAGTTAGTGCCTGTTTGAAAACTGTCCACAGCAGCCTTGTGCTATGCCCCCTATGGAGGAAGCTTTGGTTCTAGTCCCATGGGGTTTCGGGGTAGGGGACAACAGCCTATGGAGTCTACTCAGTAAGGTTCAGTAAGAGCAGAGGCTCTGCTCCTTCAGTTGTCACCTAAGACACTCTTGCAGTGGTCCTCTTTCCTAATGGGTTCTTGACCTTACCCTAAGGAATGTCTACCTAAAGCCAAGTGTCTCTAGACATTCAGTGTCCAGATTAGAAACGCCCTGAGCCCCACTTGGCTAGTCCTTTTCTATACCAGGGAAACCTTTTCTCCAGATTACAAAGAGCCAACGTTAGCCTTCTCCTGAGGGCACATCCATGTGTGCGTGCGTGCGTGCGTGCGAGCGATCCTGCATCGGTTGTGACAGTCATCATAGGTGGAGCCACATGCTCTAGCCCTCCCCACTCCTTGCTGTCTGCCTCTGTCGTTCAACAGAGGGGTGCCAGGGGTGACTGAGTGCCAGTACCATGTGGTCTCTTGGGGCACAGTGGCTCGATGCTAGTTTCTAAGCAAGGCAGGGTGAGGAGGAAGGCCCAGCAGCAAGGGGAGTCCTTGTCAGTCACTGTACTTGTTAGTGAGGCTCTGTTCTCCGGACCTACCCTGTTCAGAAGGAGGTATCCCACTCAGGACTGGGACAGAGGGATGAACGCCCCAATAACACCCTAACTACTCTAACGACATTACCCTAGAGATAGTAGGTACAGTCATAATGCCTTCCAGATGCTGAACTTAAAGTCTGGTGCATAGAATGCTCTGACCTTTGGTCACAGCGGGGTAGCACTTCCTTCCATCAAGAGGAAAAAAAGAAGGTCAGTATGTCCCATTCAATTCAGTCATACACACAGATGTTCTTGCTCTCTTGCCCTTTCCTCCTCCTCTTCCTCCTCCTCCTCCTCCTCCTCCTCCTCCTTCTTTTTCTTCTTCTCCCCCTCTCTCTCCCTAGCGCTCTCTCTCTTTCTCCAGTTCTCTCTCTCTCCAGTTCTCTCTCTCCAGTTCTCTCTCTCCAGTTCTCTCTCTCTCTCTCTCTCTCTCTCTCTCTCTCTCTCTCTCTCTCTCTCTCGTTCTCTCTCAGAGAGCTCACTCTCACAGGCTGAGGCCATATTTAAAGCCTAAAAGCCTAGGTTCTATCAAGAGCAGAACTCAGAATGAGGCTAAGAGCAGTCAATGGGGTCCGAGTGGTGGCGTTGGCAGTGGCAATAAAAGCGTGCATCTGTATGGGAAACTTCCTGTCCATTTAAAGCCAGGTGATCCCAGCTGAGGAAAGCTGGGTATGGGCGGCTTGCCACTAAGAGATGGAGGGTAAAGGTGAGTGTGGGAGGTGTGACGGGTATCAGCATCCCAGGTAGAGATGCCCAAACACCTCTTCTGTAGCCTGATTGCAGGAGAGCTATATCTCTGTAGGAGGTGACACAGTGGTAGAGAGGGGCTATCTCCAGGTGATACTGTCCCCTCTGAAGGCCCTTATGTCCTTAGGAACAATCAAGTGCTGGAGTCGGGTGGGCAGGCGGTCTGAGACAGGAGGTTGGCTGAAAATTCCAGACAGAGTCAGAAACAGCGGAGGGGAAAGAGGATTTTCCTTTTAGAAACAGAAGTCCGATTCTTGTTCCCTTTTGGAGTTTGTAGGGTCCTTACTTTCCTCAAAGGACAGGAACAATGTCATACTGTATGTTACGGTAGGTTCCCTCAACCTATGCTGTCTAGACTCTGTGTGCTTTCACTCAGAAAACAAAATAAAATAAAAATAAAAACAACCACTAGCCACCTAGGCACCACTTGATCATCTTAAACAGATTTCTGGCAGGAAAAGAATGCTTCATTCAGGAGCCGCCCTGGCTGGGGAGCCGGTGGGAGGGAGGTGGGCACTGCAGGTCAGGGAGGACAGCAAGAGCCAGGCTCCCCTGAGTGGCTGCTCCCGGCAGCAGACGAAGTCAGCCTGGGCAAAGGCCTCCTTTATCCCACCACAGCTTTATCCTTCTCGAGCTTAGCACAAATGCTTCTGAGAGGAAATGAAGCCTGAAGAAGCCCACAGTGAGACCTGCTGGCTTGCTGGCTGATAGACCTGGTCTTAGAGTGATGGCCCCAGTAGTGGTGGGTCCAATTAGGCACAAGCTGGAAACATCATGTTTTGAAAGGTCATTCAGTGGCTATTCATCCAGCAAATGTTCTCTGAACCTCCAGAGTTTTCAAGGCATGCTCAAGAAACAAAACTCTCAACATTTCGTGTCAAAAGAGCTTAATATAAGAGGTGTACGTGTTCATGGAAGAGGTGAGCTCGAAGAAGTGGTCTGCATTTATAGATAAAACAACGTATCTTGCCCTCCACATCTCCACGTGGCAGTCAGCGGTTGACAAGGGTATCTTCCACTATTGTTCACCCCTCATCTTTTGAGCAGAGTCTCTCATTAAACTCAGAGCTCACTGATTGCCTTGACGAGCTGGCCAGCCGCTTCTGGGGATGCTTTTGTCTCTCCCTCGCAGTGCCAAGGCTATAGATGTGTGCTGTGCTGACAAGATTCATGTGGGTTCTGGTTATCCCAAGTCAGGTGCAGAGCTTCAACTGTCTTACTGACTGACTGAACCATCCCTGGCCCCCGGCTTTCAGTTTTTAATTTCTTTCAGGCTGGGCATGGAACCAAGGGCTTTACACAGGCTAGGCAGGTGTTCAGCTAGGGCAACATCTCCAGCCCTGCTGATTACCCCATCAAGTCTCATTCAAGTATACATTTCAAAGGTAACAAAACATCATGTTCACATCCTTAGAAAGCACAGCTGCAATGACACGGTTCGGGAATAGTTTGACTTCTGAACGGAGTAGGCTTCTCCCCATCAGGTTTATGTCACAGTCTGTTTGTTGTTATTTTGTCTCAACCAACACATGTAACTGGTTTAGAAACCTTCCTCCAAAGGGTAGCACAGGAAAGGAGGTAAAGCCAGGGCCCTGCAGCCCCCTGCTCAGGGCCTGCTTAAGCGTTCCAGTGCTTAAGCCTTCAGGTCTGTGGGGCTGGAAAAGAGCAATGTAGAGAACTCTTGTATCCCTGTGGGCAAAGCAGATCTCTGGTCTGGTTGGCTATGCTAAACCCATGGATGACACTTTCCAATACAAGGCTGAGGGATTCATGCAGAGGAGCAGACCCTCTGCACTGGCAAAGTCTGCTACAACAGGACAGGAGGCCTCTAAATGGCCAATCTAGAAGGGCATCTTCTCCTAGCTGCACAATATGTCAAGAGAAAACTCAGGCACGTCTAGCTGGAAACCGCCCGAGTGATCCTTTCTACCTATGTGTATAGAGATGAAGGTTCAAACCACCCCCACTAACCCTCCTTCACAGCCAGGTCTCATGGGAAGTCACTAGTGTCAGAGCAGAGCCTTACCTGGGCCTTTTGTCTGCGGTGGCCACGCACATGTGCTGGGATGGCACTGCCGTCCACTTCCTTGCCTCTAGGACGAGCGCTTCAGCATCCACCAAGCCAAATCCATAGAGATGGCTAACTGAAAAAACAGGGCCTTCAGATCCAGCTTCTCCTGCCTCCCCCAGGGAGGGTACTGCTCCCCAACTCTAAGGATCTCAGGTGTATACAGCAGCTGTCACCTCAAGGTCCCCCCAAGGTGACAATAGGTCTACCACGCCCCCCCCCCCCCCCCCCGAGAGCTGATGACAGGTCGAGTTTCATTCCCCTTTGAGGGCTGGCTGGGACATGTATCCCACTCTGGCCCACTCTGGGAGGGAGCCCAGAACTTTCCTTTGGGAGGATTAGGTTGGGTTTCTTTATGACAGGAGAACCTGCCACCATGCGTGCCCCTGAAACTTAGACCAGATCAGAGAAACAAACCCGGAAGCTTGAGAGACCCGTGTGTTGGTACTGGGTTTGGCTTGCACAGGCCCTGGGTATAATCTCCAACAACAACCCTTAGAAATTCAGGACTATGATGTGCAACAAATATAATTAAAGCAAGGAGAACTGTTGTTTTTAAAATAACTTCCTTCTGCTACTGACTCTCAGGGTCCTCGAGACGACAGCACACAGTCAGGGGTGCTTGTGGGGCTGGATTGGTTTAGGATTTGACTTGGGCAAGAGAGGTTTCAAAGCTTAATTTCAGGGCAAGGTCAAGACCCAGTGTAATCTGTTTTCCTTTTTAATTAGACCAAGATGGAGATGGAGGGCAATGCTACAGTGCACCACCAGCTGCAAAGGAAGAGAGATGAGGCTCAGCCAGTGACCTCATTATTCAAAGGAGTGTCCCCCGCTACTCACAGTGGCAGTGGTTGACCTAAATGCACAGAGAGCGGGGGTATCAGGCTTGGCAGCATAAGAGTGAGACCTGAGCTTCAGAAAAGGGGACATGTTCTTTCTGACACATCATGGCGGACAGAAATGTTTCCCAAGTACTCCCTGCCAACTTCCTCCTCAGAGACCCCCAAATCATGTCCTGATCATGGAGGTATGTCACCCTACTGAGCTGATGGAGGCCCTGTCACAAAGGGGCTGGTTGGCAGCAGGTTTGGAGATTATGAAGAAATTGCACAGCCATCTCAACGGCTTTGTTTGCATAGGTAGGAAAAGTGAAGGTGAGCACCAAATGTCTTTGAACTCATGGTCCCCCACACTGCAATGTCCCAAGTGCGAGCATTGCAGGCACAGTCACATTTCTTTGTGGAAAACGGAAATCAGCTAGCAAATGGAAACAAGACTATTAAGCAAACCATGGGAATGGCAGACCTGGCATTTAGGGACCAGGACTCTGGGACACTGAGGTTGTCCCTTCATGCCAGTGTGTGCTCTGGGAAAACTGCCCTAAAATCATTGCAAAACAGTTTAAATTCCTGCAACACAGAGTCTATGATAACAGTGACTGTTACTTGGGCTTCCTCAAGGGTCACCAGAGAGCCTCTCCCAGCCCACCAGGAGCACCCGCACCTTTATGCCCAGCTCCGTTGACTTTCCAGTCACTCGCCTTCAGATGAGCCGGCCGTGACGTCTTTACTAGCAGGTGCTGCACGTCCCTCCAGGTCAACTGGTTGCTGCAATGACATAGCAGAGACCACTGAAGTCACTGGTGTTGACTGGGCAGGACATTCCAAGGAGGTATGAGAGGCAGCCCAAGGCTCAGTTTGCATATCTCAACAAGAGTTTGCTTTGCAACAATGGTTTCCAGCAACTGAACCCTTAGCTGAAAGAGTTCAAAGGGTCTAAAACTCTAGAGCCCTGAGAAACCCGGTCTGACCACCGAGCCTGCCTGAGTTTTGTAACAGTCATTTTAGAAGCGGAGAAGAGAAAACTTTCGATGTCACTCAAAATGCTTATCAAGTGCATGGAGCAATTCTGTCATCACACAAGGGCTCCAAAGCTGGGCTCTGTTCTAAGGGCAACCCGGGCTGCAGGCTGCAGGGATTCTAAATTTACAGCGCACATAGAAACATGCCATCCAAGAACACATGGCCCCCAGTGTCCACCACGTTCCGTATTTCTTGGATTTCAAACACTCCTGAAATCAGGCTCCATCATTCTGCCCATCTAATTGCTCGTCCCCCAGCAAGGAGCCCATATTACACTGTCTGGGAGGGGTAAGCTTGGTCCTTGCTATTCTTATTGTCACTTCCACATTGAAATAGCAAAAGTAAATAGTAAGAGACCACCACACTATCTGTGCAATACCTAAGGAATAAAACGTGTTAGTATGGTAGCACTCGGGGTCTTTCAGGGACTGTTTTACACTCCACAGAGTCCGGGATTTGATGAAAACAATGCTTTTCACACTATCACCAAGTAGAGAAAAACAGAAAACGAAACCCCTATTCCTGTCTTCTCATCTGCATTAGTTGTCATGGAATCTGGATATCTGAAGGCAGAAGCCTTCTGCAAGGGATGCTTTAAATAGAGTTCATGCAGCAGCTACATCAGATTCATCACGAGTAGGAACGTAGTTTTTCGCAATGTGAGACTAACAGCTGGGTGAAAAGCCTGACTTACATGTTCACGGCTCTACCCACAGTTGAGCTGGGAAACACTTGTAAACATTTCATTAAATGGGTGTGTATCTAAAGTATCTTCTGATCAGAATATTAGCCCAGGACAGATGAGCATCCTTTGTGTCCCCCTGAAAAAAATAGGATTCCTTCCTGTTCTATATTTTCAGCACCGTTGAAAAGAGAATGACCAGGACAGCCCTCAGGACAGTCCCCAGAGCTTACTCTCTGTCCACATCTGTCTGTTACGGAGGCTTGTTTGTGCCACATGTGCTCCTGAAGCAGAGGCAACCCCACGACTGGGGGACTCAAGTGCCACCTGGAGGAGCAGCTGCCAGTAGAATGGCTTTGTGTGAGGAAGTCCACGTGACCCTGGCCACTTCCTTAGGACCATGCCTGCTTAGGCCCACAGTAATTTCCCAATGCCCCAAGTGTGTGTGCTATGCAAGCCACAGAGTTTAATTTACCATTTTCAACATTAAATACAGTTCAGGGGCATTAGGTGCATTCACACGGTTGGACAACCATCATCACTATCTGTGATGGTTTGCATATGCTTGGCTCAGGGAGTGGCACTATTAGAAGGTGTGGCCTTGTTGGAGGAAGTGTCACTGTGGGGGTGGGCTTGGAGACCCTCCTCCTTGCTGCCTGGGGATGCTCAGTCTGTTCCTGGCTTCCTTCGGATGAAGATGTAGAACTCAGCTCCCCCTGCACCCTGCCTGCCTGGATGCTGCCATGCTCCCGCCTTGATGATAATGGACTGAACCTCCGAACCTGTAAGCCAGCCCCAATTAAATATCGTCCTTTATAAAACTTCCATTGGCCATCGTGTCTGTTCACAGCAATAAAACTCTAACTAAAACATCATCTAAAACCACCCCAGACCTTTTCATCTCCCCAAACTGAAACCCCATCAAACACCAACTCTCCATGCAGACTTTACCTATCCCTTCCAACCACCCACAACCACTCTGCTTTCTAGTCCTATGAACATGACTTTTACGAGGATCTATTAGAAAGGCCTCTATTGTTGCTGTCAAGGTTCATCCCTACTATAACTTGTACTAGTTCCCCCCACCCCCTGCCCCACCCCTCTCTCTCTCTGTTGTTGGTTTTTTTTTTTTTTTTTTTCAGACATGGTTTCTTTGTGTAGCCTTGGTTGTCCTGGAATTTACTCTGTAGACCAGGCTGGCCTCGAACTCGCAGAGATAGGCCTGCCTCTACCTCCAAAGTGCTGGGATGAAAGGCACGAGCCACCACTGCCCAGTGAGTTCCTCCCTTTGATGGTGAGTGATATTCTGCTTCATGGATTGCTCATCCACGGTTTGCTTATTCAGTCACCTCCCACGGACACCTGAGTTGCTGTGAATGCTGCTGCTGTGAGCGTAGGTGTCTGTCTGGGGTCCCTTCACTCTGTTCTTCTGAGCATGTACTCAAAAGTATCCCACTATGTCACATGGCAATTCTGCGTTTACTCTGGTGGGTGGCTGGCACTCTTTTTCCATAGTGGCTGCTCCAGTCATCTTTGCGCCATTAACTCCCATGCTGCTGGACTTCCTACCAGGAGCATAGCTGATATGTGAGTCTTAGGCACATTTTCCCTCAGGAACACTCTTACCAGTTCCATATCTAGTCTCGCTGGGTTCTTCTCCTATGTTCTAGTTATCTTGCCTGCCCCCCTCCCACTGCTGTCTAACCACATCCATCTACCCAGTTTCCAGGTTCCTGTCCGGCCATAGACTGATCAAATGTCTTCTCCTAATCCTCTGCCTATTCCCTCATGAGACCTTAGGCTTGGAGAATGATTCTGAGGCCCCAAGGAGCCCCAGGCCACATCCTCTGGCAGAATGATCAAGGGTTCAGGCTTTGAACCCTTTGAACGCTGTGGCTGTGGTCCTTGTTGGCTGTATGATGTGGTAAATTATTTGGGCGTGTCAGTGAGGCCAATCCAAGGATGTTGAAGTCAGTCATCCTGGAAGTTTAGCACCAAGCTCCCAGAGAGTACAAGTCTCCAAATAGGGAGCACGCTGTGTCCAAGAGATAATAGGGAAACCAGTTTTCCCTTCATCCCTTATTTACATTTATTTTATGCTGATTTTCTTTCCATGCCATGACTGTTTACTTCTTCAGGGATATCTTTTCCTCCGTACATCCTCCTCTTCTAGCTTAGGCACTGTTCCCTTATTGTGAGGATCTTCGCCGTATGCCCCAGGAGTGGCTGGTGCTACCATGAGCTCTGTGCATGTGGTCTACAGAGCACTGTGGGTACTCTGCTCACCTGGGGGCGCTATATCTGAAGCTCTAAGGTCGGCACTGTTGCATGCATTGTTACGTATGTGTGCAAAACCTCGGCGTGCTTTCTGGAGCCACCAATCTTGTCACCAGCCTCCCTGGCTAGCCCAGTCATACTTATGAAGTCCACTGTCAACAGCATGAAGACACATGCTGCTTCTGCAAAAGGACATCTTTCAGATACGTGGGGGCTTTTAAAGGGTGGATATCCTTGAAGACCTAGGCACTCAGTGTGTTTTTTCTCAGGTGAACCCCTCAACGTGTATGATTCTTGGGGGTCTTCTGGGTCACATGAGTTGCAAAACATTTCCATGGATCACTCAGGCCACTCCCAGGAAGAAGCTAGAAACTGTCTCATTAGGATGAAATAATTTTTCCTCCTCTAGGAGAGATGTCTGAGAAATATTGAGTGTCTAAAGTGGATTTCGCCTTCCTCCTTTCTGTACAGGGATTGAGCTTGGGGTTTGACTCATTCCAGAGAAGGACTCTATAGCTCTAGTCCAAAGACACTTTTCAACAACAACAACAACAACAACAACAACAACAACAACAACGACAACGACAACGACAACAACAAACAAGAAGGTCCATAGGATATCTGCAGTCTGCACTGAACTAGGGGGAATTCTTAGACTGCCTGCTGGCCTCATTCTTATCCCCTGTGGTCCACAGATCCCATCTCCTGGTAATGTCTTCCTCTGGGTCAGTGCTTCTCAACCTTCCTAAGGCTGTGACCCTCACTCAACACAAGCGCCTCATGTTATGGCGACCCCAACCGTAAAGTTATTTCATTGCTACTTCAGAACTGCAATTTTGCTACTGTTGTGAATTACAATGTAAATACCTGATGTGTGACTCCTGTAGGGCAGGCAGCCCACAGGAGAACCACTTGCCCTAGGACCATCATTTATGACCCTGAGAGAATGGGAGAAAGCAATGACGAGACAGTGCTGCCTGGACCTGCTGGACACTGGGGTCTCCAAGATGTCCTAAACTCAGCCTGAGTCCCTAGGCACCATTTGCTCCACCCATAGACCAATACTAACTCCAGAAATTTCTCAGTAAATTCTCCCTTAAGTGAGGTTTGCTTGAATTATACCTGCAAATCTCCAACCTGTCGTTAGTTTCTACTGGTCCACGGGCAAGTTTCCTGGGGCAAACTGGTCATGAAGCTGGGTGTGTTTTCTATTTAGGTCTGACTAACAAAATTCCTTGCATGTTTTCAATAAGGAATGGAGGAAAATAGAGAGTGATGAATTGCTAAGTATGAGAATACAACTTTCCACACAAGTAACTAATTATTGCAGAGCCCCAGGATACAGAAGCTAACATTTGGGAGGTGGGGGTGGCTGGAAATTGAAAATATTTAGCTGTTTTTGCTAAATTGGTAGCATTTGAGTATTTTGGTCTTTAGCTGAGTGGAAATCAGCATGCAGGCACGCATAATTACAAGGATTTACACATCTCAAATATTCTCTCTGAATCTCTTAAAAACTCATCCAGAACAAAGGATCACTGCAAATGTTGGGTTGCTAAGTGACGGTTGATGTCTAAACTGTTTCTGACTCCACAATTGCACACAAGGTGTTTTTATTTGGGTGGGGAACGTCACCCACAGGCTTACAAGTTTGAATACTTGGTCTCTGGCTTATGGCATTGATTTTTGAGTGGAACCACTCACAGAGTAAGCCTGCCAGCAAGAAAGAGGTTCACTGGAGGTTGTTGGTTTAGATCTTAAAGGTTATGACTTAGGCCTGGTCTAAAAGTATTCCTTAATCTGTGAAGAAGTGAAAAGCTGTGTCAGAGGGGCTGAGGATTTAGCTCAGTGGTAGAGCGCTTACCTAGGAAGCGCAAGGCCCTGGGTTCGGTCCCCAGCTCCGAAAAAAAAAAGAACAAAAAAAAAAAAAAAAAAAAAAAAGGCTGTGTCAGAGGCCACAGTCACCACAGACAGAGCCCAGGCCTCCATGACTTCTACACCTTCAAACTGTGAGCACCTTGTCACACTAATGAAAAGTGACTTATACATGAAGTTAACCCTTTTCTGTCTGACTCATTCATACACTTATAACTGTAGGTTTCATGAGACTTAGGCAAATTGGTCCCTTGTCACTGTCAGTTTAGAAAGCAAGATTGGGGGAAAAGAAGACAGCCTAGGGCACAGTCTGGGTGCATGGTTATGAATGGAGAGCCCAGACCCACAAGTACAGTTTGGGTGCATGGTTATGAATGGAGAGCTCTCCTGAGGTCCAACAAAGAGGAACAGACAATGAGTTTTATGAAGAGAATAAACCACTTCAAAAACGACCTAAAAAGGTAGGAAATTCAGACTTGGACCGCAACACACTTAAACACCCACGACATCGGGTTAAATGAAATATATCAACCACAAAGCACAGAATAGGCAGGGCATCCTCATCCAAAGTGCTAAAAGGTATTACAGATTTTTGAACACATTTTGAGTTTCTGCATAGACTTCATGAGTCGAATGCCTTTAATCTGAAAATCCAAAATCGAAAACTCCAGACCTGAAACTTTCTGGGCATCATGTCAGCGCTAAGAAACGTTCAGATTTTGAATCATTTTGGATTTGGGGTTTTAGGATTAGGGGTGTGTGGTGTGTATGGTTTTGTTACATGAGGCACTTTTAAGAGTCATCAAGTTCATAGACAGGAAGCAGCATGGTGGATGTCAGTGGCCGAAATATACTACTATTTATAGTATTATGGGCTAGATTCTGGATTGTAGCATGTGAGCCGTAAGCCCCGTTCCTCAGAATGTGACTTGTATTTCAAAATAGAGCTTACAAAAAGAGGTTATCAGCATGTTTCAATTCAAGGTGGCCAACTGCAAGCCAAGGAGATACTTTGAAGTCACACATTCCTAGTGTATAAACAACTTCTATGGCAGCCAAAGCAGACCAATACAGAGAGCTAATGTTTAATGGTAACAAAACTTCAGTTGGGGAAGGTGACAAAATTCTGGTGATTGTTGGTTGTGGGTACACGGCAATGGAACTGGGCTTCGTGTGGCTGAGGTTGTCATTTAGAACACCCAGGGATTTACAAGGTCTCACGTTAGTTGCATGCCGCCAGTGTAGAGACAGCTTTTCAAAGGAAAAGAAGGAAGGTTGAAACTTACTTTGCTTCTAGAGCCAGGGCAATGATGCCAGCCACCATGGGAGCTGAGACAGATGTCCCAGTGTGGCCGTCGGTGCAGCGCTGACGCAGGTCCGTGGTGACCTGCATGGAAGAGAGACACATGAAGGAGGACACTGACTGGAAAGGCCAGTTCTCTCTGAGAGGACTGAGGCCCCTGGCATGCTGCCAATGGGAGAGAATGACTGTGGGTGCTAGTGGCAGAAAAGCCATGAGACAATCGTGTGGTCTGGCTCCCCCAGGCTTTGCACTTAGGTGCAAAGCTGCAGCCATGCTCCAGAACAGGCTAATCCCAGGCTGAGAACAGAGAGGCACAGCAGGGCAGACACGCATCTAGAAGCACGGGGTATGCTTTTTATAAGGGGTCAGCTCAGCTGGCTCCTGAAGACCACTGAAGCCTGTGCAGACGAATGGGCAAGGCCCTCTGCCGGCCCTTCTTCCTGCATGGCATCGTGATCTTGCCACTGAAATGCATGAAATCTGATCCCACACAAAGAGCAAGCTCAGTGACCCAAGACCTCAGGGGAGCTGAAAACCTGTGTCACAGACTGCTCAGGAGTCCAGATGGCGTTTCTACTTTTAGCTGGAAGGTAAGGATCGGGACTGGAGACAGACAACCCTCCTGGGGTAATCTGAAGTGCTCTGGCCAGCACATGACCCCCTGAGCTGTGCATCAGGCCGCTGGTCTTTTGGGGAAGCAAGGCTGGGACTCTGCCTATCTTTATCTGAGTGATGGCTCCGGGAGGATTGGACGCTGCCTCAGGACCTTGTAATGGCTCAACCTGACTTGTACCTCCCCTGGGAGGTCGAAGTGGGCAGAGGTCATGGGATCAACACATGGGTTCAGTTGTGTTGGGTGGGACCATGGTCCCTGTGACTTTTGCTCCTGGTTTTAATTCTAGGTAATCTATACATGGAGTCAAGGTTGCTAACCTTAAATCAGAAAGATTATTCTGGATTATCCAGCTGGGCTTGAGAGAATCAGAAGGCTTTAAAGGTCAAAGGGGAAAGCAGAAAAATCTGCTGGAGAGGCGAGGCATGTGAAGACTTCAGCTATCATGGCTGGCTTTAAGGAACTGGGGAGACCCAGACCAAGGATGCAGGGAGAGAGGCTCTAAAAACAAGAATGCTCTCTTCATCCAACACAAGAGAATTGGGACCTGAGTCCTGCATGGTCAGGAGCTGAATCGTGTTTAGTTTACATAAGCATGGACCTCCCCAGAGCTGCCAGAATGCCAGAGGGCCCTCCTGACACCTTTCCCTCAGCCTGTACATCTGGAGCTCAGAGCCAAGAGAAGCTGCTGGGTTTCTGAACCACAAGCTGGGGAGATGTCTGTTTGTACAGCCTTAGGATACTAAGTTCCTGGTGACCTCTTAGGGGCAGCAACAGTAAGTTAGGTCACCCACTCGCCTGCTGGGAAGCTCCTGTAACCATTTTATGGGTCCCTTGAGGATGAATTCCTCCAGTAGTAACAGTGAGATCCTTCCACACAGAGAGTGTTTCTGTTATGCCGTACTTAGGCAGGAGAGGGGTATCTAGTCTGAGCCATACATTTATGGGAAGATCTGACTGGTATTTTTACAGAAACCAGTTTCCTCACTGTACACAGTGGGACTGAACCACCTCAAGGGAAGGAGAAAGGCAGCCTGGGAGGGACTTCAGTCTCCCCAGCACTCCTGTTGTATCACGGCAAGGCCCAAGACTGATTCTGCAGCTTCATAGGAAAGTGTTTAGGGAAGGTATGGAGACTACCCCTGTGAGGGAGCTGAATCAAGGCGGGCAGAGTCCTCCCAAGTCTCAGGGTCCTGCCCGGAACTCTGCTCATAGTTACCCCTAGGCTTCTAGACCCCAAGGCTGTAGGTGAAGGTGTTATCTCTGACCAGGAGCCATGCCTTTTCCTGAGGAGTCACTCATTTCAGGCGAATGCTGCAGGGAAGAAACACTCAAGGGGCTGGGCTTTGACTGACATTAGAGCTCACCGAACTTGACTAGATGCACCCACTTCTCGTGTGCTTGCTCAGCCCCTTGCAGAACATCTCTGGGGCCTCAAGCGAAAATTAGGCTTCAGTAATCAGACGAAAATAGTCATCACACTCAGGGCAGATTCCCAGGACGGCAGCTCTGACACTCAAGCTTGTCTTCCCCGTCTTCTATGTCTTCCCTATCCATAAATATTACTCAGAGGAGGGATTTTCTTTTTTTAAAAGAAGGAATTAAAGCAAGATGTGGTGGTGCATGACTCTAATGACAGATTTGGGAGGTGAAGGCAGGAAGAAGCGGGGGAGTTCAAGGAAAGCCTCTACTATACAGTTAGTAAGTTCAAATCCAGTCTGGACTCCATGGGATCATCTTTTAAAAAATGGGGGGGGGGCGGTCGGAGGGGGTGGGTGGGATTAAAGTATTTCTGATGTGCGTACATTGAAGCATAACAGGTAAGTAAAATAAAGCCACCGGCCCATTTCCAGAGCTGAGCACCATCACAGAGAATGCAGCTGAGGACACAGTCCCCAGTACACCGTGTCCAGCTGTGCCTACTTCCGCTTGTATCCATTTAGCCAGTAGGCCTTTGTTGGGTTTTAGCCTAAGCATCTGTTTAACAAAGCTTCAACAAGCCCATGCTCAAAAGAGGAGGAAATGAACGGGACATGGTACAGAGTCTCAGCTGCCCACCCCAGGGCTGGGTGACCCTGCAGGATGGGGAAAAAACACTCAAATTAACACCTTTGTGAACCAGCCTGGGCCACTGCCAGGTCTTCAACAGGATGGTGCAGCTGACCTTCGATGTGTGCATAGCAAGTAGGGGGTACAGGAAGCCTGTGTGCTCCCCAGGAAAAAAATGTAAAAATAAAATTGAAAATAATTTCTAAAGACGTGTCTAAGCAGCAAGAGAAATGAAAGGATGCTGGTGAGTGTTAAAACGAAACCACGCCTGGTCAGCTCCACAGGCTTATGTTAAAAACATCTACACGCTAGCCTAATGACTATGCATGTGAATTCTACATTAATTTAAACTAGAAACCTCCCTCCCTCCCCCAGTTTTTTTAAACATAGGAAAGTATGTCTAGAAGGAAGAAGCATAAATCCCAGTCAGATACTAAAACAGTTACCATTTGAAAGATAAATCAGTGGTTCAATGGTGGAGTTCCTACCCACCATGGGTTTAACCACCACAAAGGAGAATAAGAGAAAAACTGCTCACTGCAGTGAACAGAGCTGGCCAAACCCTGTGGCTTTGCTTCCAAGAGTGTAGGGCATGTCCCCTGGCAGAGGAGAAGCCTAGAATGCTCGGCTTTCCAGAATGCTTCGGCGTAAAACCAAAGCTTTCTTTCATGTGCATCAGAGTAAGACTGGTCAACTGGACTCTGGGATGTGACCACAGAACTCCAGAGAGCTAAAAGGAGACAGGATGAAGATGAACCCCATTCTTAAATGACATTTTTAGGTCTCTAAAGTCAGGGAGGGTTTAATTGTCATTTCTGGGCACAGATGAGTCAGACATCTTATAAAATAGTAAAGCCTGAGGCGGGCTGCCAAGGCACTGGGGTTGACGTCCATCATAGAGGGATAGGCTGGGACCTGAGATCCAACAGAATCTGGTCTTGGCCAAACCGGCTTTTGGGAAGAGGAAGCCTTAGACCTCACACGAGAACTTACGATCTTCCGTTCATAGAAGGCCCCGCTGCTGTAGGTGGTAGCCAAGGTGGAAGCACATTCCTCCAGGTACCAGGGTTTGTGGCCGTTCTCAGTGGTGCTGCTCACAGAGATGGTGTAGATGCTGTTGGTGTAGCCATCACAGGAGCAGTGGTCCCCTTCTCTCCCACCATTCCCAGAGGCCCAGACAAAAATGGAGCCCAGACCTTGGCGGCCCTACATGGAAGCAAGAGCAGATGTTAGCAACTGTAGTAGGACACCTTGGAAGCATCTCACACCAGTCTGCAATTCCACCCTCAGCCGGTCCCTCCACAGGGCTGTGAAGGCTGCCCTGAGACTCTGTGGGTCCTGCCCAAGGGTTCTGTTGGCTTTAAGTGGAGCTGTTGTGCCTGTGTTAACAGCGCTGGGACCACAGATGCTCATGATCCTGGCAAGGATGGGCCAAAAGATCCCTCTGACCTTCACAGGACAATCTAGACCCTAGAGCAAAAGTCTCTAATTCCCATTACGATAGCTGATGACCAAGGGGACTCAGAGTAAGACCAAGGTTAGAAACACACTATGGCAGAATTTGGAACTGTTTAAGTTTTATGGGTCAAAGGAGCTGGTTTTGAGAGAGAAGTGCGCTGATTTTCTGAAACAGTTTCGGAGATCAGCGTCTTGCAGGGCCAGCTCACTTTCAAAGAAGGGTGAAGGGGGAGGGGAGAGATTGTGCCTTCTGGATGAGACTGAATAGATAAACACGATCCTGTTCTAGAACACTGTTTGCCCATAGATGTCCCACTAGAGTTCCCTGAGGTGCTACCCTGGATAAGTGGATGAATGCTAAAGCAGTCCAGTCAGATGTCAGCAGTGCCAACCCAGGTTGGTGACTTCACTTGTTCATCAGGAACACGAACCAGAGAAGTCTCATGACAGTGGCAGATCAGACAGCTTCCTGCAGCTCTGTTCTATACTACACCCATGGAATCAGCAGTTTCTGACCGAACTTCATGCCACCCCAGCCACAAATACTAGTTAATGATTAGCTCATGGAAGACTAGATTAAGTCAGTCCTAACAGCTGGACCCCAGGATGGCACACAGCAAAAATTAGACCGTCCGGGCTCTTAACATAGGGAGGGGACTGACACTGTATCTCAGCACGGCTCAGTTTAAAGACATCGTTCAAGCAGACTCTATGACCCAATCCATCTATCCGTTCTGAGTCCAGGCCTTCCCTTGGGGAAGTTGGACCACCTGCTCTGGAAGCCCCAGGACACTCTCTGTAGCATCCTAAAGAGACCAGCTCTAGGCTAAGACTCCCAGAAACACTCACAGGAAGGTTCCTGATGCTCATTTGCTCTGCTTTGTGCATCTCCACAAACGGGCCTGTCTGAATGCCCTAGCGCTTACCACAAAGGTTACCTAGACCATGACAAAGGTTAACTTCTGGGCCTGGAGAAATAGCTCAGTCTACAGCACTGGTTGTTCTTACAGAGGACCTAGGTTCAATTCCCAGCACCCACTGGGTGACTCACAATCATCTATAACTCTTGTTCCAGTGGATCTGATGCCCTCCTGACTTCTACAGGTACCAGGCAGGCATGTGGTGTGTATACATGCATGGAGGAAAAACATTAATACACACACACACACACAGTCTTAAAAGAAGAAATTCTAAAAAAAAAAAAATAGATTAACTTTTAAAAGAAAGGCACAAAACAAGAAAGCAGGTGTGTCTGAATTAGGTCATGCCCCGTGTCACGACAGTGGATCACACAGGTGCTGAGAAGCTAGGTGTGGGGAGGGCTTTTGTGCTCTCAGAGTTTGTGTAAGTACTCTCTCGTGAGGTTACACCATGATGCAATGACCTAATGATGGCATTCTCAGAGGATGTCCTCAGCATGGAGCAAAGCAAGTCTATAACTACCTGTTGGAAAAGATTAATCAGAGGCAGTTGAAAGTGACTGAAATCCAAATAAAAAGTCTTTAGCAGGTTGGGGATTTAGCTCAGTGGTAGAGCGCTTGCCTAGCAAGTACAAGGCCCTGGGTTCGGTCCCCAGCTCCGAAAAAAAGAAAAGAAAAAAAAAGTCATTTAGCCCATCAGAGTCTATCTATTTCTTAGAAGAATCATCCACAAGATAATGTCCCCCCCTCCACCCTGTACCCAACACAAACCAGTTTATAAAATGTTATTTCACAAAGTTCAATGATCATATTATCCGGAAAATACACAGAAGAGCTTAAAACAGTGCTCCAGACTCAATGTCTGGGCACTGAACCACAAAAGAAATGTTAGCAAATGTCTTTGGGCCTAGCAGGTGGGTGGTCTGTCAGTTAACTGTCTATCACTATAACAAACACATGAGGTAAATCAAGTTACAATGGAAGGAAGGAAGGAAGGGAGGAAGGGAGGAAGGGAGGGAGGGAGGGAGGGAGGGAGGGAGGGAGGAATGAGTTAAGTTTATCTGGCTCATAGTTTTGTAGGTTTTAACCCATGACTGGCAGTACCCATTGATTTGGCCTTTGGTGACACATCACAGTAGAGGCTCATGGAAGAGGAAGTCTATTTACCACATGCAGATTCAGGGCTCAGTCCCACAATTCAAGGTGTGGTGGCACTGACTAGTAGTGCTCCCAGTAGGCCCCGCCTCCTCCAGTTTCCTGCCTCCACCTCCCAGCAGCACCTGATAGGCCTGCAATCTGCATGTCTAAGAACTCTCAGCCCGGGGCTGGGGATTTAGCTCAGTGGTAGAGTGCTTACCTAGGAAGCGCAAGGCCCTGGGTTCGGTCCCCAGCTCCGAAAAAAAGAACCAAAAAAAAAAAAAAAAGAACTCTCAGCCCATACCTCACTGCTTATCCTAGCCTTTCCATCTGACAGAGGGCAGCTACGGCCTCACCATTTATTTAGCTTCCCAAAGGCACCACAGTATCAATGGCCTCTTTCTCGTCTTACTGTGGTTTTCTAGAGAGAATTTGGAGGGAGGCAGGGAGCATCGGTAGGTTTGGGCCATAAGAGAGGCCTTTGCTGTCCCTGGGGGATCTCAGGTTTACTTTCTACATCTTGTATCTGCAGACGCTGGAGGGGATGTTCCGACTTGAGCCATGGACTTGAGTTTCTGTTCAGAAGAGTCACAAATTGAACACCATCAAACTGCACTGGTATCCTCCCCGGGGGCAGAGACTGTGGGATCAGCCTCCTGAGGGCTGCTGAGCCCTGGTTGTCTGGACAAGGCCAGCTGTTCTTTATCACAGTGTTTAATCCCCTATCTGAGAGAAAATTCAGGGGAGGAGTGAGGCTTCATAAGGACTGGCATTAAATAGATCCCTATGCCCAGTAATGGCTTCTAAAGCCACCTGCCACCCCATCACATCACCTACTGAAGACAAAGCCACATTTTACAGAGAAAGCTAACGGGTCACAAATGGGATGGCATGGAAGAGTAACAGATGGGGCCGTGCGCTTTGGTTGGAGGTGATCCCGTTCTTCCAGAAGCATTCTCCCTGGCATCTTTAGATAGCTGTGATTTAAGAGGCCTATAACATACTTCACTTCAGAATGACTAAGATTTGAATGGCCTCTGTATTTTAAGAAGGCAAGACAAGAACCAGGAGGCCCGAGTAGCTCCCTTTACACACCCCTGTTGCCCTGACAACCTGCTGCCCCGGGTTCAGAATGCAAACTTCCCTTCTTTGTAGCTCCATCTTGCGTAAGCTGTGTCTATATGCTAGGCACACTGCGGTGACCCCTCGAAAACAAGCCGCTCCTCTTTTGGACGCAGAGCTCCGAGCCACATCTTTAGAAAAGCGTCCCATAGAAATGCCAGGTGTCCAGCATTAACACCATCCCCGTCAATGCCTTTTGTGCAGAGAAACGTGACCTCCACCTTAAGTCAGCCCCTCGGAGCTGCGGCTCAGCTTCATGTTTAGGATGCTTCCCTTGTCATCGGGTCTGAGAGCTGAGTGATCTAACAGTGGGAGTGGGGGTTGAGTCATGGAAACAAGTGATTTATTTGTTCAGCCATCCTTTGTGGGCGGTGGCTTACTTGGTCACGCCTGAGTCTGCCAGCATTCCCCTAGCCCAGCACGTGGCCCGGCACGTGGCTTGGCTCAGGTGGTTTCAGCAGCATAATGGAAGCTGCCCCCTATCCTGCTGGAGTGGTGGGGTAGAGCAGTCCGTGTTCTGTGAGCGAGCACAGGCCTTGTGCAGTCTATGTCTGTACGCTGAGCCTCTCTTATTTTCCTTTCTCCAACAGTTGGGACAGCTCCCTGCTTTCGGTTGCTTGTTTCTTAGGCATGGGGGTGGCTATCGAAAAAGGTTGGCTTTCCTTGTACTGTAGGGGTGCAGACAAGATGTATCTAGCAGGGAGTGAAGATGTAGTATACCCCTTAGTTTGATAATGAAGGCACTCCAGGGATGCAGTGTGACCGGAGGTGGCAGGATGCTCTAGCAAAAACTCTTGTTGCCACAGAAAAGGTAACACACAGCGTCCAACTCAGTCCATCCAAGAAAGAAATCAAATGGCAATCAGAAAAAAAGTCCTGAAGAAGACTGGGAAGGGGAAGATGACTCAGTCAGGGAAATGTCTGCCGCCATCAGCAAGAGGGCCCAAGTTTGAGCCCCAGAAACCACTCGAGAAAAGAAAGAAAAAGCAAAAGCTGGTGCAGTGGCCCGGATGTGTGATCCCAGTACTGGGGAGACAGAGACAGGCTTGCTGGCCAGCCAGACTAGCCAGTTAGCAAACTCCAAGTTCAGTGAGCCCACTGAGAGACTCTATCTCAGAAAACAAGGTGGTGCCACGTGCCTTTAATGCCAGCTTTGGGAGGCAGCATGGGTTAAGCAGAGCTCTGTGAGTTTGAGGGGAGCTTAGTCAATATAATGAGATCCTAGCCAATCAGAAGTGACACAGTAAGACTGTGTCTCAAAGATAAATAAATAGGGGCCTGGAGAGACGCTGGTTCAGCAGCTAAGAGTACTTTCTGCTTTTGCAGAGGACCCAGGTTCAGTTCCAGCACCCACCCACACTGAGGCTCACAACTGTCTATAACTCCATGGGATACAATGCCTTCTTTAGACCTCTGTGGTACTAAGCATACATGTAGATAGCATGGTAAAATATAAACTTACAGGCAAACCATTTATACTTATATAAAATCTTTAAACCAAGTAAAGAACAATTGAAAAAACTTGCCTGTGCACGCACACACGTGCGCGCGCGCACACACACACACACACACACACACACACACACACGAGAGAGAGAGAGAGAGAGAGAGAGAGAGAGAGAGATATCTTTTGGGGCAGAACTGCAGGGCAGAGGGAGACAGACAAGCTACTTGCAGTACAATCTTTGGTACTTTTGGATGTACTTATTAACTATTAACTGCATCTGAATAGCTGTGCATGGGTCACAGTATGACAAATACTTTTAAAATGTTTTAAATTATATAAACAATAAAGTGGGCTCAATCTCCCCACCCTTCCCTTTCCCACAGGAATCAGAAACACCTGGATCTCCTGATAGACCCCCCCCCCCCCCCGCCTCCCCACACCCCAGCCCCTGCCAGCATTCGTTAGCCACACCTATACTGTGGGCTGGGGCTCAGGGGGCAACCCACAGCCTCCTGGATACTGACCACACCTGTACCTGACTGTTCTAAGAAAGTGTCCTCACCTGACAATCTGTTTTGCCACCTGGCTTGCAAGAACTGGTTTTGGTTCATCTACTGCTACCCCTTCCTGACCTCATCCTCCCCAAGTTCCTACCCCGCCTCCACACTGACAGTCGGTGAAACAGCTGGAGGGTAGGCCTCCTGAGACTAGCCTTCCAGTCTCCTCAGATCAGAAGGTAGTCAATCTCTTGGATGTTCTCTATGGTTTGCCTCTGAAACTGTAACTGTGTTTGTTGGGCAGTGTGCTGGTAAGGGTGCGGGTGTCTAGGTGACAGCTCCCTGGCCCAATGAGGCTTTAGATTAGGCACACCCCATGATAGACAGAAAAAGCATTTCACCTACATAGTTTAAGGAGCAGGCCAGGAGATCTGACCAAGCTGTCGCCCACCACCTACAGAGGCCTCTTCAGCCTCCAGTGGAGTAGGCAGGGATGGCTGAGTGCTAAGCTGGCTCTCCCTGGACCGGCTATGCTCTTCCAGCTGACCTGGTATATACCACTCCCCAGAGCTCTAAGAGCCTTCTCCTTCATTCTGGCACTGCAGGGCTTTCCTGCCAGTCTTGTTTCAGGCATGGCTGGTGCCACCGATATTTAAATGTTCAAAGCATGCAGTCACCCCCGCCCTAGGTGCTCCCCGGTAGCCCTGGGTTACTCACACCTTTTTAATGCCATACTCGAAAGCCTGTTTAGCCAGACGGCCAGGCCCATCCACGGTCTTCCCATCATCATCTGGCCCCCAACTAGCGCTGTAAATGTCAATGTAGTTGGGTCTGATGCCCAGAGACTTGGCCTCAACCACGTCGGTCACGTCACCGTCCAGCATCCGGATGCCTGCAAGCATAGGGGGAAGCTCATTGTCAGGACTGGGAATTCTGAGCAAGCAGTGAAGCTACCCAAGGACTGGAAACCTGCAAAGCCCAAGAGCCTCAAGGAAGCCTTTGCCACGACACCAGGACGCCAGGACACTAGGACACTTGGACGGACGCCAGGACACCATGGCACCACAAGGTTCTTTTATTGGCAAGTTTGGTTTTTGCTTTTTTGTTGTTGTTTTTGTTGTTTTTATATTTTGTTTTATTTTAGAGATGGGGCTTCTCGGTGTAGCCCTGGCTGTCCTGGAATTCACAATGTAGGCTAGGCTGGCCTCAGACTCAAAGATCCGCCTGCCTCTGCCTCCTGAGTACTGGGATTAAAGGTGTGCACCGCCACCACCCAGTGGTTCTGGATAGTTTTATGTAAATTGGACAGAAGCTATAGTTTTTTGGGTTTTGTTTGTTTGTTTGTTTGGAAGAAGAAACCTTGATTAAGAAGTCTCCATCAGAATGGCCTATGGACAAACCTGTCAGGAATTTTCTTGACTGAAGATTAGTAGAGGGCCCAGCCCCACTGTTGAAGATGCCACTCTGGGCTGGTGGTCCTAGGGTGTATAAGAAAGCAGGCTGAGCAAGCCATGGTGAGCAAGTCAGTAAGCAGCACCCCTCCATGGCCTCTGCTTGAGTTCCTGTCCTGACTTCCCTCAGTGATGGGCATTCCTGAGGAATAAACCCTTTCCTCCCCAAATCACTTTTGGTTATAGTATTTTAATGACCATCAAACTGTACAGTTCCTCTTCCAACATATTCCCAACACATTCTGGTCTGAGGGTAGAAGGGCTGATCTGATCTGAACTTGTTTGGAGTATATATGCAGTCAGAAAAAAGTATTTCCTTAAGTGAACTTTTAGGGAGAATTTTCTATTTGCCATCATATACCTGTGCATACCCAAGAATGTCTATGACTAATGCACAGAGAACAAAGACCTGGGGGAACTAAGCCGTCAACCCAAATAAATAAGCACTCATTACACCCTTAGTAATGAACGCCTTCCCTTGAACCTCATAAAAGGTGGACCCCCATATAATAAGAGCCCTTGAAGACCCCACACTCCCAGGACCAATCTCTATACGGTATCCTTTCTAATCTGTACTACAGCTTAATTCTTGAATAATGCTTCCTTGAAATGTTACAATCCGTGTGGGCTTTTATTTTTCTCTTGAAGAAGAGACCAAGAAACACCAGATCCAGACCCCAACCACCAGGACCACTTCCTGAGTGTCTCCAGAGCGTCTTGGACCCAGGTCTGTGTGTACCATGGCCATGCCTGACAGGGAAACAAACTCCACATCTTAGAGCTACTGAAGACTTAATAGAAAAGTAGACCTCACGCTCATTGTGGGAAGCTTAACAAACACAGAAGTAACCTCTCCTGGCTCTTTGGTCCCCTCTAATACTTTCCTTTGCCTGAAACATACACTTTTACCCAATTTTTTTCTATTTTAAAAACTGAACTTTCTGTGGAGTGAGAACCCTCTGTGAGAGTTGTGCACTCTGTCCCTACACACACCAGGCCTAGGTACCCCTTCCTCTGGGGCTCACCTCATCATGGAAGGGTACCTCACCTGTACCAGACCCACACAGGAGATCTTCAAGAACTGAAACGACTATAACAGACATTTATTCACAGACAGAGAGATAGACGAGGCCGCTCTCTATGTCTGTGAGTTCTGCACCCACAGATTGAAGTCAACTCAAGCAGGAGCAGAGACCTTCCCCCTGTCCCAGGGAGACATACCTCATGTGAACTGAAGACCTACTTCACTGTCATGGGTCTCATTGCTTCCGATGACTGGCCACTGAGCCCAGAACCTTACTTGCTATGTGCCTCCAATTTTCTTGTCTTATATCTTCTTGCTCAGTAGCACGTGAATTACAAATAATAGGTTACTAGATAAACCTTATTATTTACCAAGTTGAGACTTTCTTCCCTATGGGGAATTGGAAGATTGAGCAATTCCTTTCTTTAACCAGTGTTTAGGGTTCAGGTTCCTCTAACACCAGGAGAGCACAGCCCACAGAATCAACTAAACAGGGCTCATCTGGGCTCACAGAGACTGAAGCAGTAGCTACAGAACATGCATGGGTCTGCGCCAGGCTCTCTACATACCTGCTGCGGTTTTGTAGCTTGGGAGTTTCGTGGGATTCCTAACAGTAGGAGTGGGTGTTGCCCGCTCATGGGATTTTTCCTCCCACTGGGTTGCCTCATCCAGCTTGGATGTGAGGGTGTGTGCCTAACTTGTCATGCTATGCTCATGACCTGCTTTTTTCTAAAGACAGAGGGGCAGTAGATCTGGGAGAGAGGAGAGAGGAGCAGGGGTTTGGGAGGAGAAGGGGGAAGGGAGGTTATGGTTGGGATGTATTGCATGAGAGAAGAATAAATTAGTTTTTAAAAAAGTGCAAGTTCCTCTAATGTAGTGTTTCTCAGCCTGCGAGTCGAGACCCCCAGGGTTGATCGACGCTTTCACAGGGGTTACCTAACACCACCAAAAAACACAGATATTTACATGTGATTCCTAACAGTAGAAATGAAATCATTTTACGGTCTCTACACAGTAATTTTGGGGTCACTACAACATGAAGAAGTGTACTGAAGGGTCATAGCATTAGGAAGGCTGAGAACCACTGCTCTAAGGTTTTCTCTATTCCATTTACTTCGAAGTTCCCATGCCATGAGCAGGAGGGTCAGCACAGGCATCATTGTGGGGGATCCGTGGGAGGCTGTAGAGGGTAGCTAGCAATGCAGTTGGGGTAGGAGGGCTCTCTGGGGTATAGTAACCTGCCCTTATGCTGAAGTGGGACCCCAGGCTTAACTGGAAACAACTGCTTTGAGGGTGTGGGAATTCTATTCGAAATCACTGTCCGAGAGATTTACTGAAGAAAAAAAAATAGTAAGACTCAGGTGTTGAGGACATCAGAAGTCTGACAGTGGTACCCAGAGCCATGCCGGATGCAGCTAGGTGGGCAGAGGCGACTGTGGAGGACCAGGACGGAGCTACGGGAGTGACCATCCACACATAGCAACTAGAAGGAGAGGTCCTCATCACAGCAGGCCTCCCTCTGGCTAGCAGACAGACAGATGTGCTAGGGGACCTGCACAGGTTGTACTGTGACCAGACAGGGACCCTGGAAGTTCTGTCACAGTACAACCTGCTCTACAAGTTGCCAAATGGACGGAAAATACCTAGCACACAGTGCTTGGTTCCGCCGAACCTCGGTTTCCCTATCTGTAAAATGTGGGCATAATTTTAGTAACTAATTTCTTCCTTCCACATTAACTAAAGATAAACTGTTTGTTTATCTATGAAGGAAGACATTTTGCATACCTGCCAGTTATAAAGTCTCACAAAATGACGGATCCTAAATGCTGTCCGTGTAATGCAAGCAAGAAGATGAAAGGGGTGGTCTCTACACATGTCTAGGTCTTGTTACCCTGCTTCTTGAAGGAAACTGCTTGGGTTATCCATTTCCCTGTCTTTTAAACATGATAGTCTTATTCTTTTTTTTTAAAGATTTATTCATTTATTATATGTAAGTACACTGTAGCTGTTTTCAGACACACCAGAGGGCATCAGATCTCATTACAGATGGTCATGAGCCACCATGTGGTTGCTGGGATTTGAACTCAGGACCTCTGGAAGAACAGTCAGTGCTCTTAACCGCTGAGCCATCTCTCCAGCCCGACGGTCTTATTCTTGTGTGTATATTTAAATAGAAAAGGATTTACTTTTGCCTGTCCTGGGGATTAATCCTTTGCTGACAATATAGATTATAAAGTTTCCCATCTTATATTCATAATACTTTTTAAATTCACTGGTCACATGGGTGGCCAGAGCCTATTCTGTGGTTCTGGTGCTGAAATTGAACCTGCTATTCCAAGGCGTTTTATACTAGTTATAGGTGGTGAGGTGCCTATTTCTAAATGAGAAGAACAGGATGCCAGGAGACATCCAAAAATATATAAAAGCAGACAAGAAGAGAGGGACTCCCCCAATGGCTCTCACAACACTCTCCATCTTGTAGAGGACTGAATGGAGTGTGAGAATTTAGTACTGAGCTCTGAGGAACTATTTTCAGTAGAAACCTGCGGTTCAACATTGGCTTCAAGTGTGAATGGCTCTCTGCAAGTACCAAGGGGGGGGGGGGGGAGCCATCGTTTCTCTAATAAAAAAAGAAAGGCTCATTTACTATAAATTGCAGGGAACAAAAATAATCTGGACAAATCATTTGGACAGCCAATTAGCTCCTGTTGTCAGCTTGCCGCTGGGTTGCTTTCCCACGGATGGGATCGGGGTGAGTGGCAGCATGGTAAACACGGTTGACCTATCCACTCTGGCGGCTAGTCTGTGGGTCCCAGGTGGAGGAGTAGACAGACAGGTAAGGTGTTGAACCTGGAGTGTTGTGTCTGAGTGGGAAAGCAGATGCACTCTCCACAGGATAATTCTAGGTGCTCCTTCCTGTAAGCCCGTCCTGGGGAGAGCTCTTCTTCTTTCCGGTAATGTATACAATCCCATTAGGTTGACTACACCTAATAGTTGAAGTGCCCCAGGGAAACCTGGCTGAAACCATGATTTCAGGAGTTTCTTATTAAAGTTAAAAGAAAACACCAGCTTTCTCATAGTGATCCATCCTTCTACCCTGTTTCTGATTTATTTCTGAACAACAGACTTGCGTAAAGGAAGGCAAACACAGACACACGCAGCTGGCTCTGTGAAGAGCACAAGATGTAGCATTTGCCCTTCAAACTATTTTCTGATGGAGCTCAACATGAAAAGGAAGACAAAGAACACACGCACACACACACACACACACAGACTTACACACACACAAACACATATGTGAACACACAAAAACACACGTGTGCACATACACACACACTCGAAAGACACACATGGACACACACACACACACACACACACACACACACACACACACACACACACACACTGGTCTTAAAGGAGAAGTCGGCCATCTTGCATGCCTGTTACCATCTGGAGGAAGGCAGGGGAGCCGCCATGCGGGCCACTTATGTTTATTGAGCAGTAATGTGTTTTGCCTTTAGCAAGTGAGTGGCGACGCAAGAGCAATGAACAGCGGCAAGGAAAATGAGATTGCCGCTTCCTGCGTGTGACAAATAGTTCTCCTCAACAAATCCAACTCATTAATCCTCAGTTTGTTCAGCAAATCCACAGAGAAATAAATGCTTGTTTGTTCATCCGTTTCCCAGCAGAACCACAGTTCCTTCTATTCCATGGGTAGCCATCCAGGGAAAGTTTCAACGGTTGTTTAAAAGGCCACAGATGGGACAGGAGAAATGCTCTACGGTTAAGAGCACTGGCTGCCCTCTCAGACAGCCTAGGTTTGGTTCCTAGGAGCCACATGCTGGCCCACAACTGCCTGTAATTCTACTCACAAAAGATCCATTGCCCACTTTTCGTTCCCCCATGGGCACTAGGTACACACATGGTGCACGTACACACATGCATGCAAAGCACTCACACACATAAAATAAAAATAGTTTCTTAATGTCCACAGACCTGCAAAACTGTCAAGTCTCATATTCTCCTTAGGGCCCATTAATCTCTAAATAGGCCCCACCTGATAGCCTTTTTCCAGGTCCGTGGGAGCTGAGGTCAAGACAACCCTTCAGCCTGCTATTATCCCAATATACGGAGACTATGGTGGATCGACATAAAGCCAGGTCTCTCTTAGCCTCCCATGCTATTCTTGATCTCATAACACAGCATTCTATGTCTTCCCAGAGAGGGACAGCTACAGCCATGTGCATGTACCCATGGGCTTTATAATCTCACTAACAAGATTGGCTCAGACAGAGCAGGTCCTCATGTTAAGTCTGTCTTGTAATGCGCTGACACTTGGGGGGGTGGGGGTCCTAACCCGGAAGAGACTTTCCTCTTCAGCCTTGACTGACTTCTAGGCAGAGTAAACGACTTGCATAGAAAGTGTATCTCTCACATAGAAACCAAGCAATCCAGTCTCCTCTTGCAACTTCGTTTACTTGGTCCTCACAACCTGACCAGGGGAGGGCAGTTAGCAAATGACCAAGGACTATCCTGCTGAAGTCATCCAGAGTAGCCTGTTCTACTACTTGCAGTAGGGAGCCTGCTCTCCGGGCCTCACCTTGTCTTCCTACAGAAACAACAATGAATCCTCTGCTTCCTTTGCTTGTCTGACTCCTGACCAACCTTGGAGCTTCCCCAGGGGGGCCTATGGTGTGATGTGGACAGTCCTCTTGGGAGCTGTGAGTCACAAGCTACCTTTTCAATTAGTGGCAGTCATCTGCTCATCAGATGGCCTTGCCAAACCTAAGTGGTAATGAAAACCAGACTCCCTTTTGACAACCGGGTCCTGTTGATGTCTCAAAGAAAAAGAGAAGGGAAAAAGAGAAAAGCCATAGCTATTGTCTAGAGCCGTGGTTCTCGACCTTCCCAAAGCTGCAACCCCTTAATACAGTTATTCCTCGTGTTGTGGTGACCCCCCCAACCAGAAGATTATTTCGCTGCCCCTTCCTAACTGCAATTTTGCTACTGTTATGAACCGTAATATAAACATCTAATATACAACCCTCAAAGGGGCATGGCCCACAGGTTGAGAAACACTGGTCCAGGGAACTGCTGCCCACACTGACTCTTGCACAGTCCCCTGCCATGGCGAACAGGACATGGATCACAAGTGAGTTTTCTAGAGACTTTGCAACTTAGCAAGAGCTGGGCGCTTGGGACACAGGGCAGACGTCTAGCTTCAGAGCCACACAGGACACCCACATGTCTGTCTATACCACAGGCAAGGACAGGCATGAAGAGCAAGGAGCCCCCAGGAGGGTGTGCAGCTGAGAGAGAGAAAGGCAACTCAGGCACTGAGCTGGCCTCTGAAGAAGGCAAGGGGGCAGTGAATGTAAGACATTGAACAGCCATGACAGAGGTTCACCTGGCGCTGGTCAGAATCCTGAGGGGCTGCTAGCCGCTTTGTTTTAGTCTGTCCTTGGGGCCATCAGGGATGAAGAAGGGTCTCCTCAGTGTTTGGGGGATTACCTCAGGAACTCTGACCTGGGCAGCCCTAGTTGTCAGGAGCCCGCCTGCCTCTCCTCCTGGAGAGGGTGTGGCCGCCAGGGTGTGTCTAACTCCTCCTTCCCAGGAGCCTCAGACTACAGGAATTCTCAGGCCGAGCAGCTGAGCACTTTAGACAAGAATGAGTGTGCGCTGGGGAGGGGTATGGGTGTGTGAGAGACAGGGAAGCAGGACCCCTCTTCCTCCATAACACTGCCTCTCACAGTCCCCAAATCTCCCAAGCCTCCTGTGCATTTTAAATCCTTCTGCTTTGAAGATTAATCTGGAGCTTAAACGGTTGCCTTAAAATGTTCACGAGCCTAAACTGCTTAATGGAAGCGCTAACAAGACTGAGTTCTGTGACTTGAAATTAACATAATTAACCAATTTATGGGCACAGATTAATTTAGTTGTTAATGTACTTAACATCTTTGTGTTTATGAAAGGGAAAAAAAAAAACCCTAAAACATAATTTAGTTACCCAATCAAAACACAGGGTGAAAACATCAACAGAAATATGTGTCTGTTGCTGTTTGCTTTTTCTTCCTGGATGACAAGTAAAGGCAGAAGAAGCTGCACACAGTCGTGGAAGCTGAGCAGGGGACACTGCTTCAAAGTGACCATCAAACTCAGGGTCCTGGGGTCCTCTCCGTTCCACACCCTTGAGCCACCAGTTCCCGATCAGCCTACGGGACCCAGTCCCTGCAGATAATTATGTTTCTTAAAAGCGGGGGACCCCGATCTCTGTACTGAGGTGATTCTCTTTCCTCTGGAGAGATCTGAGTCCTGTTAAGCAAGAGCACAGGCTAGGTACTAGTCAGAGGCAGCCCCACACTGCTGAGCAATCCTGACAGCAAGGTCAGCTTAGGCCTCCTCTGCTTCTGTATCCCCCAGAGAGCTTCTGTCAGACCCACAGTTTTCAACCTGCGGTTCGTGATCCCTTTAGGGGACAGGGATCACCAAAGGCCATCAGAAAACACAGATACTTACATTACAATCCATAACAGTAGCAAAATAACAGTTATGAAGTAGCAGCAAAATGATTTTATAGTTAGGGAGTCACCACCACACGCGGGACTGTATGCTATGTATTAAAGGGTTGCAGCATCAGGAAGGAGGAGAAGCACTGTGTTGCAGGACGTTGACTGCAGTGTGCAGCCAGGAGCATCTGGCATGCCGAACAGGCTCACCTCCTCAGAGCTACAGGCTGAGTGAGGCCTTTGCATTCTGCATGCACCTACCTGCAGGATGGGCATCCCCTGGGATCTCAACTGGCAGGCAAACTGTGCTAGAAAGAAGGGTACGGCCAAGTCCCCTAGACATATGCCAGCAGGTGCAACGGGAGAGGCGCAGCATCGCAAAACAAGAAAGACAACAGAACCCCAAACAAACAAAGAGCCGAGAAGGGGGCCTCTGAGTATGCCAGATTATTTTAAAATTAAATGAACAATTTGCAAAAATGGAACTTAAAAGACTGAAAGAAGGCTCGCCAGCAAGAGAGAAGAGAGATGTTGAGTGGCTCAGTGTGTCACTACCGTGCCCTGGCATCAGAGAGCTAGGCTGGAAAAGGCACAACCCAGCCTTCAGGTCATCAGGCCTGTGCTCACCTCTGTTCTGCAACCGCCTGACCCTGGGGGTGGCAAGTCACCTCCCTCCCTGCTCGGTTCGGTCTTTGGCACAATTCCTGCTGAGGATCAGATGTAGAGACAGAAGGCCGTGCTCAGTGCAGCATCCACAGCTACCTGCAGTCGGCAATGGCTGCTACTGCTGTACCAATAAAAAATATCCTAAGGGGGCTGGAGCAAGGAAGTGAACACACATCCTATCTACCTCTCCTTGGGGTTCAAATCCCCAGGACTTAACACACAGAAAAGAAGAAAAAGAACAACTCCGGAATAGTCACACAAGATGTTCGGAGGAACTGAGCAGAAACGAGATGTGGGCAGCAGGAGAAAGCACGCTGGAACAAGTCTGCTTCCACAGGCTCAAACCCCTGAAGCCTGGGTGCTTGGTCAGCAGGGACCCTGCCAAGCATCCCGTGGACCGTTGTCTACCTGCAGGCTGAGCGGCGAGAACATGGGAATTATTCGGAGATGGATCAAGTGAGAGATGGTGGTTGGTCAGAGAGAAGGGACGGTGTCCTGAGATTAGGCAGCTCACCCAGTCAGTAACCTTCCAAAAGGACAGGTCTAGTCCCTGCCAGGAGACTGTTAATCACTCACAGCCCAGAAATCTGTGAGCATAACTGTGAGTGCGTAACCAAACCCAGCAAATATCTGGAGAAATCCAAACAGCAAATTGAAAAGTAGCAACGGTTAGATATCACGGCTCACGCCTGCAAGCCAAGCTTTGCTGAGCCCAGCCACCAAGGATGCAGCAGGGCAGCACAGCAGGATTCTGTCTCCAAAGAGGGAATAAGAGTGAATGCAGGCAGCAGGGGGTTTCCAACGTTAGTGTCAGTGTGCACAAAACGATGCAGGATGCCGTAGTATCTGTTAAAAATCATCTAGGGCTCTCCCATTTCCAGGAAGACGGGAAAGACATAATTCACTCCATTCTTACTGCTTCAAAAAGCCAAACCCTGAAGATGGTACTGGAAACAAACAAGAGGGGGAACTCGGAAAGGCAGAGAGGCGGGCAGGCTGGTTCTGATCTTGTTCTGTTAAGAATGACATGGTCGTGAGATCTTGTGTCTTTTTATCTCTTTTCCCTTTTAACTCATCTGTATGGTGTTTTGCCTGCATGCCCACCTGTGCGCCATGTGCATGTGCAGTGCTTCCAGAAGTGAGAAGAGGGCTTCGTACCCCAGTGGGACTGGAATTACAGATGGCTGTGAGCCACCATGTGGGTGCCGGGAATCAAACCCTAGTCCTCTGGAAGAGCAGCCAGTGCTCTTACCCCCTGAGCCACTGCTCGAGCCCCACCGTATCTTTTGTGTGTGTGGTCCGTGGTTTATTTTTGCTTCGTTGGTTTGTGAGAGAGTCTGGCTGAGGCAGGATAGAATGATGGAAACCCGTGGGCATGTGATGGCAAGAGCAGGGAGGGGCGGGGCTTGCAGTGCCCTTACACACTCCTTGCCCCTGGAATCCGGATGAAGCTTTCACCAGCTGAGAAGTAAGAATTCCAACACAGTTCACAGGATTTGTTTAAAGCTTTCTTCCTTCCCAACTGTAAAACCCACAATTTTATAGGAATCCCAGTAGAAACCTCCTTTGAGTAGAAGGACACATCCTCACCTAGTATTTCTCGTTTTATTTTATTAGGCTGTAACCCCGTCTGAGGGCATCGCCATAGCTGTCCTATAATCACATTAATCCAAAAAGAACAGGGAAAAAAATCTTAGCAATCCTCCAAGATGCAACATGGGAGCCACCAAAAATAGTGCACGACTCTCCTGCTCAGTCAGCCGTGTAAAGGCAGCTCTCCCTCGAGGAGCAACAACCAGGTTCCCACAGGACAACCCTTCCCTGAGAAGCTCACACCTGCTTTCAGGTTTGCGGATTCTTTCCCCAGGAGCCTTTCTTTCTATTTTTAATAAACTTTTTTCCCCCACACTAGCTTGTCCTGAAATTCCTTCCTTCAGCACGGCCATCCATGCAGAAGTCGAAGTTGTACATGACAGCTTTGGAGACACTGGCGGCCATATGTTCCCTGGCTTCAGGACAGCATAATCTCACATTTGTCTCCCTGTGCTATGCAAAAGGACTCCCCTGCCTGCTTGGGTGACAGTGTGGAACAGTGTCTCTATCCCTGCTGCCCCTGGCATTGCTATCTAGGAGTCTCAGGCTGGCCTTGAACGCTCCAGCCTCCAGCCTCAGCTTCTCGGGTGAGAGGCACACGTCACCACACTCAGTTCGCCATCTTCTTTTTTTAATCTCATTTATTCCAGAGCCAGAGATGAAGATGATGGCAACTCAGAAGCATCACGGGAAATAGAAGGAAGAATAAGGGAACACAAACTTCATTTATCCAGCATTAAGCACCAGGAAAAGGCCAGCCTAGGAATCCAACAGGAAATGTTTATAAACAACTGCCCAACCACAGCCAACAGCACAGAGAAGCTGCAGTACCAGCCCACAAAAGTGAGTGGTTAGCCTGGACCTCCACCCCTGTGAAGAAGTAACAGGCCCCTCCCATGCAAGTCCAGTGGTGTCACAAAGTGGTAAGAAGAAAGCAGGGCTTCCATTATTCCAGTCACAAGAAGAGCTCTTCTCCTGAAGTCATGCAGCCATGAAAAGTCCAGTCCTAACCTCCTGCCAGGCAGCATCCAGGAGATCCTCTGCTCTTCCCTGGAGTTGTTTTAGGAGATCTGGTGAGGAGTGGCCACACTAGTGAGATAACCCCCATGGTGATGTAACTGAATACACATCAGAGATGTGTATTCACATCCCCAGGATGGATGGGGAGACTCGTTGATGCTCACACAAATCTGCTCTAATGAGGCAGTAGCCCTCCCTGCGGGAGCCATGTCATGCAGAAAGCTAAGATGGGAGGCTTAAGCAAGACTAGGGTCTCAACCCCAAATGCACGACTTTCTAATGAAAATCACACATCACCCCAAGTATAGGTTCACAAAGGCAATGATGCCGCTATAAAGGAATGCTACAGTGGAGTAACAGGCTGAGAGGAGGCCATGGTAAGAGTGTATCAGCAATCTGGACACAAGCATGCTTGACACAAAAGACAACACATTAACAAAAGATGTGGAAATTATCAGCAGAGAGATAGAAGATGTATCATCAAAATGACAGGCTCAGTAAATGCAAGGCAGGAAGGCGGGGAAGCATGGACTGTGAGACGGACCCATAGGGAAAGGAAAAGAACTTAAACAAAGATCTAATATCAATGTCACCAGAGTCCATAAAAGGGAGGCCGGAATAGTACTCGAAGAAGTAAAAGCTAAGGTCTCGATGCAAATATTTTCAAGAGATACAAAATTACAGACTCGCTGGGCATTGCTTCTCCTCTTGAGTTTTCTGTGTCATATTTGATTGCTGAGGCAAAACGTTGTCTGGTGGTTCTAATATGTGTCTGTTATGGCAATTATAAATATTAAAACGGGGGAGAATAGTGAGGTGTAAAGGAAGGGAAAGCAGCCTGCACCTCACCCAAGCTGCAGGATAATTAATTGTTCATAGTCTGATCTGTAATTTTAAACCGTAAAACAGACCATAGATAAATCAGACTGGAATATAAGCAGTAATTAATCACCCTTCAGCGAGACAATGGAAAAAGACAAATAGAACTACAGGAAGCAAAATATTACATGTCAGGCATGGAGGGATCAGCTGTTAAGAGCAAGTACTGCTCTTGTAGACAAGCTGAGTTCAGTTCCCAGCACCCACATTAGGAGGCTTACAACAGTCTGTAACTTCAGCTCCAAGAAATTTGACAACTTTTTTTAAACCACAGGGGCATTGTATCACATGTACAAACCCACATGCAGACATATACATATCCGCATAGTTTAAAAAATTAAAGAAAAAAGTTCTAGACTTAAACCCTAACATATCAATAGTGACATTAAATATAAAGTGCTCAAAATAAAGTAATTCTGTACATTGGTAGTGTGGGTTTAAATATTCACGCTTGGATATATATTCTTTCTCTATATATATGAATATAGCCAATCCAGGCAGGTTTGAAATGAAATGATGGGAAAAAAATAGACCATACAAGTAATCCTGAAAAGAGAGCCTGAACAACTGTACTAATGTCATGGAAAGTAACATTCAAAATGGAGGAAGGGACAAAGATAGAGAAATACCCTATCAGCAACACTGAATGGTAAAGACCACGGGATAATGTTTTGAGACTTGGGTTTGAATTTCAAATCCCTGCGTGAGGCAGCCATTGTAGTAATCAGAACTCACAGTGGATAGTGGTACCACCACTGAGTCAGCACGAGACTGGCCTGGCCAGTTGCCATGGATATGGGAGGAGCTCATGGGATCCTACCCGCACCTGCTGAGCTACTGGCTACTGAAACATTCTGGACAAGGGAGTCATTGTTGTCAGTGGAGAGCTCCGAACTCATGATCACATAGATGTCCCTGGTTCAATTCAATAAACCACAGAACAAAAGCAAAAGATACAAATGTAGGGAAGGGATTTGTAGGGAGGAGTGTGAGGGAGATGGAGGGTTGGAGGGTGAGATTAACCAGAAGGCACTGGGTATAATTTGTCACCACTCTGCTTGATCCATCTAATGAAACATTTCAGAGACTTTCCTATGTTTTTGTTAATATATATATATATATATATATATTAATATATATATATGTGTATGAAACTGTCAAAGAACAAATTTTAGTCTATAGAATCATTAGATGGATCAAACACATTGGTTACAAATGTAGATGTCTACAGGCACCTGGAAAGCAAGATAAAGGGACAATGTATCCATTTTATTAAAAGACCACGGCATAGGTTAGGGAACATTCCCTTGGGTTAGGAAGGGCCACCAGGCAGCTGCGAGTGTCTGTGGCCATGAGGGATGAGACACTGAGTGGCCAAAGCTTCAAGTTTTTCAAGAGTAACCCCAATCAACATATCCTTTCTTACATAAGATCCTTTAATTTGTGAATTAAGTTGGAAACCAAATACAAGACTCTTTCCACCAAAGGAAGCTGGTGGGCAGTCACACCTGTTGCTCTGAGAGGTTTGTGTCCCCTAATGCAAGAGCAAAAGACCAGAAACAAAGAACCAGAAAGACTTATTCAGTTAGAAGGTTTTCAAAGTCTCTTCTAAACAACTCCAGGATTAAAGAGAAAAATCAAGCTGAAAGAAGTATTCAGAAATGGGGTGGTAGGATGGCTCAGTGGAAGCCGAGTAGAAGCCCCTGCTGCCAAGTCTGAAGACCTGAGTTCAATCCCAGGACCTCACAGCAGAGAGATAACTGACTCTTGAGCGTCAGTCCTTTGTACCTGACAAGTGTGCTATAGCACTCCCATCCCTCCACAATATCACACATGCACACACACACACACAAAATAAATAAATAAAAATAATAAGTAAAAAGTATTCAGAGATAAATAGCAATAACAACACAGTATAATTAAGCTAGTGACAGGGATCAGGGAGACCATGTGGATGACATTCATTCATTCATTAGGACATAGAAAAGCACACAGTTAAATAGTTAACAAGTATTCCTCCAGAAGCTAGGAACAAACAATTATAAAGGAGAGATAAAGTAATTACCAAACAAGAAGAGGCAGAAATTGATGAAATAATAAAAAATGTATTTACGAACAATTAAAAATTTTAATAAAAATGTAATTCTCTAAAGAAACCCTCTTTAAAGGAGAAAAAATTTTTTTTCACGATCCAGGGGGGAAAAAGATGCCATAAATAAAATTGGGAAGAACAACTATAAATATAAAAAGTATGAGTTTGAATTATGAGAATATGGCATTAAGTTTACGTCAGACTTGAACCTGTCAGAAACGTTTATGTCAGAAATGAGTGATTTGGTAGAAAAATCTAATTACCAAGCTTTTTTCGAAGAGAACAAAAAGCCCACACAGACAGTGACCATGAAGAATGACTAGTCAGACCTAGAGCTATGCCCAGACCAGGCCAGGGCCCCGCGAGGGCAACTGCTGCAGGGCTCTACAGCCCTGAGTGACACCACAACAGGAACAGTGGTCTAATCTGCCCCATGAACCGATGCGAGCACACACACACAAGCTCTCAACAACTGAGTGGAGCAGTATACTGAGGGAGTGACTCTGGGGACCCAACAGAATTCAACTCCAAGAAGGAAAGAAAGAAATGCATGAATGCGATTGATTACATTACACAGACCGGATGGCACATGAGGAACATAACCGTCTGCAGGTGCACGTCCAAGGAACAGCTGACAAAACCCAGTATCCGCTCCTCATCGAAACGCTCAGGAATCCAGGAGTAAGCTACAACTGCTTCAACGTGATGAGGACCAGCAGCAGGAAAGGAACAGAGAGAGAGCCACAAATGGTTTAATACTATTCCTGCGTGTATCGAACACAACAACAGAGCCCATAAACCACGGCCACTCGGTAATTATCAGGAGACCGTGTAGATCGACTGGAGGTGTGCGAAAGGTGAGTTACCCATGTTAGAGACAGCCCGGCACTGTCCTCACAGCTGGCTGCTATTCACACCCAGGAAAGCCATAAGACCACACACATAGCACCGACAGCATCCAAACAAGGCAGCCCAGGAACACACAATGCCTTCCCTGTGTCCATTTCAGTAATGACTGATTATAAAGATACACTAAATATCAACCTAGACGTAGATTTATTAAATGTGAACACTTGATATGGAGAGAGCAATAAAGCTCAAGTGAAGCTTTGAAAAAATAGCCTAAAAAAACTGTGATGCTCCCAGGTGGTGAGGCTCATTATTATCAGGATGTCTACTCTCCCCCAAATTAATCTACACTTTCACGCACAATGCCAACCACAACCCCAACGGGAACTTTCATGGAACTGGGCAAGAAAACTCTCCAGTTCATCTGAAAGAGTAGTCGGGACATTTTTGAAAAAGAGCTCTAAGAGAAAAGTCATCCTGTTAGTTATCAGAGAAACCCAAAACTATCCAAACAATGATGGTGCTGATAGAACTTAGAAATAATGAAGTATCGGGGAGGAGCCCGTGTACACGGGGGATACACGGGGGTGGGAAAAGGCCATGCGCATGCTTCAGCCGAACAATCTGAGAGGGGCTGGCGGCAGGTTCTCCATTGTACTCAGTATTCACAGAAGAAAAATTCCACAGGAATCGGGAAGTAAAAATAAAAGGTAAACTCCATTAAAGCTCTTGGATAAATTATTGTCCTAAAACTACGTTTTCAGAGGAGACACAAGAGACACAATTATATTTTCCATGGGCTTTTCCTAAGCTACATCCCAAACTCCCGCATCATAAAAAGAGGATAAACAAATTTGACATTATAAAAATTTCATCAGGTTTTTATTGAAATGTTACACACAGAAGAAGAACATAAGTCATCCACGTGTACCTCAAGACCTTAATAAAAAATTAAAATCTTCTAAAATGAAATACATCAGAGACTACTGGTTAAACGCACCAGGTGCTCTCCACTCTGAAAATAATGTCTCTATTGGTCCCTGGGCACATTCATCTCTCCTGGACATAGGTGGGAGATCTAAGGGGAGAATGGCCAGGGTGCCGGTGACTGGAGAATTTGTTTCCTAAGATCTAATTTGGGTGGATCCACTGTTTCCTTTAGTTATTTTTATGTGATATAGCTTACAAAAATCTTACAACTCTAACAAAGTTGTTAAAATTTACTTCATTTGAATAAACTGCCAGGACTTTTTAATTTTGTTTTTTTGTTGTTGTTGTTTTTGGAAGCCCATCTGTAGTGATTTTAAACTATGTCATTTTTCTCTTCAAAAGGTGCAACCAAATTCCTCTCCTTTTGGGGATGTGGTGTTGCACTTCAGGATAATGAAATATGGTTGCAGAGATGGTGTAACCTCTGGGACTAGACCATAAAAGACACTGTAACCTCTTGATGTAAAACTCACAAAGAATGGATTAAAAGTTGTTTTTTAAAAAGACCCTCTAGTAAGACTGATATTTCTCTCTTGAATCATGGCACTTGGAGGACTAGCTCCCATGTCATAGGGACACTCAAACCACCCTGAAGAAAGACAGGGATTTTGAGAAGCCAGTGACCCCAACCCACAGCTGCCAAGGTGTTAAGGCCTCTCACCAGCAGCCCCTCTTGAGAGGGGATCCCCAGTAAAGCGGTCAGATCTCAAACACAGCCAACCACCTAGCTTCACCTTGAAGAATGACTCTGGTGTAGCCATGCTCCGTTAAACGAGAGAGAGTTGCTGTTTACGAAATCTCAGTTTAAGATGGTTGCCGTGTGGCAAAGGCTAACAAATGTGAACTCTACTAGTTTAAAAATATGATACACACACACACACACACACACACACACACACACATATGTACATATGCATATGTGTATGTGCGTATGCATGCATGCCTGTGCGTATGTATGTATGTATGTATGTATGTGCGAGTTCTAAGTTTTAAGGGTAGAGAAGCTCACAGCCGGCCACCTCTTCACAGATAATTATCACAGACCCTGGGAAATGTACATTTCTAAGGGCAACAGAAAGCAACCAGAAGAGGGCAGAGATAGATAGGGATTTGGTGGTTTACAGGGAAGAATTATCTTGTGTGTCCAAGTTTAGATGGATTTCCACAACCAGGCTCTCTGCTGGAATCAATTGTGCCTGGACACAGATTCTGAGAAACTGAGAGAAGGAATCTCAGAAAGGACCCAAGAAAAGACATAATGCTCGCTCACTCCTTTGACAGATCCCTGGACATGTGTCTAAGCAATGTTCTTTAAAAACAATCTAGGAGGAAGAGAACAGGCACAAGCCTGAACAGGCCATGCCGATGTCCCAAGCATGCTGCACCCCAGGACTGCAGGTTTCCACCAAAATACCAGAAGTTACGCTACAAGAGCAAAAGCTACGTTCCTGGCAAAGAAGTCTGTGAGATGATGAATAAGTCTTTCAAAATCCAAATTTATATTATCGCTGTAACAACATTTTACAGTATTCAGGAAAAAAAAAATCAGCAGGCTCCAAATTCTACAATATAGATTATTTTTACTGTGCAATAAATTTTATTATATAATGATACAATAAAAATAACTGGACGTGCAAAAATAGAAGAATATGTGAGCCTCTGTAAAGAGCAGAATTAATCACTGGGGACATAAAAACGACTGGGCTACTGGACTTCGAACAAAAGACTGCAGTAACTCTGGCTACCACGCCAGGGAGTTTAAGACAGAAGACACTTGAGAGTGAAGTTACAGGGGCTGCAGGGAAGGCTTAGAGATGGTTACCAACAAGATAAAGCAAACCGAAAACTTAAGGCAGAAAACACACTAACCAACACATTGTAATGGCATGGAGTTAAGAACGGACTGGATGCAACAGAAGGACGGTCTAGCACTAACTGTCTAACCAGAGCAAATGGAGAAACATCATAATATATGGAAGCGCCTCTCTGAGCTATGAGGTGTGTGGGGCAGCCAGGTGATTACAACGGAAACACGTTTAAACACTGATTTTTTTTCTTTAAATTGTGTGATGTGTGTGTGTGATGTGTGTGTGTGTGTGTGTGTGTGTGTGTGTGTGTGTGTGTGTTTCTGTGTGCACATGCACACAGTTCTCAACCTGAGGGTCATGACCCCTTGGGGTCAAATGACCCTTTTCACAGATCCTTATTTATTTTCGAATTCTAGATTTATAAATTCTAGGAGAATTTCTCACCAGAATATCTGAACTTAAAAAAAAAAAAAAATCACAAGAGAGATTCTCTGGGTACACTGACATTCGTCCCAGTACTTGTAAGGCTAAACTGGGATCACGGCCATGAGTTTGAAGCCAGCCTGGGCTACGTACAGAGCTCCAGGCTGGTTTAGGCTATTTCAGAAAATATATTCTCCAAGTTGGAAATAGGGAAACCACAAAGCTCAAGAAACACTCACTGACAGGCAGGTATATCTTTCTGTGAGCTGACTTGCGTATTTAGAACAAGAAGAAGACAAATAGCCCAGTCAGGTTATACACACCCGTGACCTCAGTATTCAGGGGGCAGATTGCTGTGAGTTCAAGGTCAGCCTGGGCTACATAGCCAGATGTGTGTTAACATAACAACTAAGAGGGAACGGAGCCATAGCAGCGCACACATATCAAATACTCGAAACCTCCAGGACAAAGCACGAGGGTGTGTGAACTGAAAAGATCTGTTTCGATTCATTCTTTACACATGATTTATTGTGGCTTATTCCAGACAGACTGGGGCAGGTTAAGCTATACATTTTACTTTCCTGAGCAATGACCAGGGGGAGGAAAGAAACCCAGACATAAAAAGGTTTAGCCCTATGATCAGCCTAGAGGCACTACAGAGAAATTCCCAGCCGTGTGTATGAAAACTCAGAGAGAGGGGGGCTGCCCTATGTCTGGGGTGTTCCAAAATTACCCTGCCCAATGGCGGGTGTCAGGAGATGGGAAGGAGGAAGAGGTGGCCATATATGTAGAACTAGAAGTATGTATGGCAGCTTTGGAGACTCTGGTGGCCATATGTTCCTTGGCTTAAGGATAGCACGATCTCCATGTGTCTCCTGTATTCAGCCCACTCCTTGGCCTGTCCCCTAAGTAGTATACATCCCCCCCTAGCTTTACACTACCGATTCCTTTGCCTCCTTGAAAGGCCCTCTGTTTGTCACCAAGCCTCCAGGTCAGGCTTCAGCCATGCCTCTTGCTTCTACCCCTCCAAGCTCTGGCTGCCTGTCTCATGTCAGTACCTGGTCCCGTACTGACTTCGATGCAGGACTATTCACCCCAAAGGTATGCTGAGCTTCTGGAGCCTCCTAATTATGTCTGGCATCTTCTTCTCCCCCTTGGAGGCTGCCCAGAGTTATACATGCAGTACGTGCTTGAAGATGTTCAAAGAATTAATTTTTTAAAACATTCTTGCTCCTGGCCCTACTCAGGAGATACTCTCTCTCTCTCCAAGACTCTGGGAAGCTCGGAGCCACAATTTGGCAGTGAAGTTAGAGGAGAACCATCCAAGGACAGCAAAGCTGTTCTTGTGCAGCTCCTCTGGGCGGGTCTCTGTAAGCATTGCTTCCACTGACCTCGCCCACCTGCATGACCCCAGAGAGTCTCGGAGGCCCGTGCTCTCAAATGACCCTGTCCGGCCAGACGGACTCCCTGGGAATCTGCAGCTCTGGTTGGTGGGTCTGGGGTGAAGCAAGGAATCTGCATCTCTAGTAGATACCAGATGCCGCCAGACCGAGGATCTGGAGGAGCAAGGCTTAAACAACCAAAACAGTGGGGTCTATCTGCTCACTCAAGCCAGTCCTAGCTCGAGGACCCCCTGTGAGGGTGGTTGCCTGGGTTGTGGCACAGCTGGCGTTGCTGCTTCAGGGCAGGTCTATGCCTGGGTCAAAGACACAAGGCTGCTGAACCCCTCAGAAAGGGTGGTCTCTACCTGACCCTTGGCCCCTCCCCCCCTCCGCGTCTCACCTTACCTCCTATCTTTGCATTATATGCTATGCCCACGATGCAGTAGGAGTTGTTGGCTGAAGCAGCGACTTCTCCCGCACAGCGAGTACCATGTCTGAAGCAGAGGAAAACAGAAACAAAGAAAGTGAGGTCCTGGCAATTATTAATTCATGGATCCTGTGCACCAGTCATTATTTCTGCAGCCAAGGTCAGCTCTCCCTCCCTATACCTGAGATGCCAGCCAAGCCCCTCCCCCCCCCTTTTATCAGCATATATACTCAGTCGGACTTTGCCTTCAATCTGCCTTCTGGAGCTGGCAAACACTGGTTCCCAGGATGTCCCTTCTAGGATGCCTCCCATAGATCCCCAGTCAGAGTTGCAGCACCTGCTACCAGTGTCCATGGCCCTGGGCACCTTGGCACTTGTTACTGCTGTTCACAGACCTGCCTCAGGTCTGTGCCTGCTGTGACTAAAGACGTGTCAGTTGGTACATACAGGTGCGGTGGCGTCAGAGCTCGCCTCACCAATGCAATACAAAGGAACGCCTGCACTTCTGCCTTGGTCCCCTGTGTCCTGACAAGCTTGCTAGCCTGAACAGACCTCTGTCATTTCCACAGCTGTTTAACCGGAGCTGAGAAGGGATGCTTTTTTTTTTTTGAATGCTCAGCGGAGGCTGGGGGCAATGAGGAAATGAACAGAGAAACAAACGGCTTTCCCCAGGAACGAGCCTCTCTTCTGATGTGTCATTCCCTCTAGTGGATGCCAAACATGGGCTAGTCTACATAGCCATCTGTGAGGAGAGACCACCGGGGACTTGGAATCATCCATTCAAATTTGTAGCGAACTTTAAAAGTGGCCCAGGGCCTGTATGCTAGACCCTTTGGAAAAGAGTCATTTGTCATCCTCTGGAAATCTCACAGCCCCAAGGCCGGGCCTGCTCTCAGGTCACACAATGGGATTTGATTCTGTCCTTCAAGGGTCACTGCATGGAATACAGATCACGCTTCTCCACCCCTTGATGTGTGACCAGGAAGCGGGTCCTGTGCCCCAGGCCTCCCCATTGCCTGACAGAAGGGCACCTTGGGACGTGAGGCAGGAAGCAGCCGGGAGCCTGGGAGGCCAGCATCTGGCATGTGGCACACAGCATCAAGCAGCCCTGCACAGCACTGAGTGGAACCCACGGCATACTAGCATATTGCTGGAGTCTGGATGTAGAACACCTTGCCCCCAATCTCATGGGTTAAAGGCTTAGTCCCATGGTGGCATTACTTTGAGGAGCAGTACCTTTTAGCAGATGGAGCCTTAGGTCACTTAACACATGGCCTGAGTGGGGCTGTGACATTCAGACACTTCTCCCACATCCCCCTCCCCTCCTTCCTTTCCCGCTGTCTTGGAGATGCACCCTTCTGTACTGTCCAGGCTGGCCGCTAACGCCTAGGTTCAGAAGCACCTCCTGCCTTCCCCTTGAGTAGGAGGACAAGAGAGAGGTGCAGGCCATTGCGTGCCCCTTCACCATTACTTTCTAAGCCAGGCACTTTCTCACAGTGACAGGAAGTTGACTAACAGAATCAGCTTGGGAGGACAGACGCAGGCTGGTGCTGGGTCAACACAGGGAAGGACAAAAGAGCGCTCGTTACTTTCCTCTAAATATTTCTGGAAGATTCATAAGAGTAAAGGGAATTGGACATGCCGACAGAGAAAGGACAGGCAGGCACCATGAAGGAAATGCACGGACAACCCCAGGACTGCCGTTTAGCTTGCATAGGTCACTTGATCTTTCCAGGCTACCTAAGGGGGTGACTTACAGTGTAACCGATCCCTGCCTGTCAGCTCACTTACCTATCCCAATAGCCCCTGAGCTGGGGACATCATCTGTGTGGGGCAGCCTCCATGACAGAAGGATTGTGTCAGCAAGGTTTCTCAAATGTACATAAACAGCCACAGTCAGTGGGTGGGAGAGCAGGGATTTGAACTCTTCATTTGTCCAGCATCATTCATGCCTTTCTACCTTGCTCAGGCACGTGACTTGTGTGTTCATACAGACCAGACTGATATTTGAATATAGTCTAGTCACAGAGAGACCAAGACAAAGGCATTCTTTTGACTATCCCACAAGGCTGGAAACATTGGTGTCAAACCCCATTCCTGGCTGGCCAGCAGAGGAGACGATGCTAAAAGTGGAGACTAAATCCACGGAAGCCACCTGTGCCCCAACAGCTGTGGTGGAGGGACTTCTGAGGACTTCTGCTGGCCCCAGACAGCACCCAGGCAGGTGAAGCACCCAGAGCCTAGAACCTCTGCAGGGCCCCTCTTTGCAAAGAAAGAAAGTTACCCAGTACAGCAGCCACAAAAACGACATACTTGTTCTCGTTGCTGGCATCATATCTCGGTGATGGGTCATAATCGTTTCCGTTGACATCGTAGCTTGCATAGGAATCCTAGGAATTAAATCTTGGTTAGTGAGAATTGGAGATGCAATGTACGATAATGCTACTTTCACCAGTCCCTGCGCCAAGCTTGGAAAATGAAGAAAATCGCACCTAGGATTGCTCTGACTGAAACTACTGCCCTATATACTTTTCATTGTGGTAAAATATACAGGACATAAAACCTTACCATCTCAACTATTTTTAGATGTATGGTTCAGTGTCGTTAAACCCACATACATTTTTGTGAAGCTACCATCAGCATTTATCACTAGGACTTTTTCACTGTGCTAAACTAAAGGTCTGTACTGACAGACAGTAACTCCCGACCCCTCCCCAAGTCCCAGCAACCGCCGTGCTTTTCTTTGTCTCTCAGTGTGGCTCCAGATGTGCCTCTGAAGAGAAATCACTCAGTATTTGTGTTCTGTGACAGGTAATTTCACCCAGCATAAAGCCCTCCGGTTTTCACGTGTATCAGAATTTCCTCAATTTCATATGTTAATGTGAGTGGTTCTCTTTACACATTTGTAGAAATGGTATTCATACAAAGTTTCATCCTCCTTAGGAAATGTATCACCAAGCTTCCCAGAATTAATGCAGTCTTCACAACTCGTCCCTAAAGGCCGCATGATGACCTCAGAAGTGGATTCTGTGGGGTTTACTTAGCTACTTTTGGCATTGGAGTGTCTTAGAGAATTTAGCACATTTCCCATATTTACTGCCCACTGGGTTCTCATCTTTATATATACCAGTTCATCCAGTCCTTACGATAGCCCTCTAAGAACAGTCCTCTTAGTAGCCCTATTTCACAGGTGTAATACTGAGGAATAGAGGGAAATTAGGCAGCACGCCTGGGATTTCAGGCAAGTCAGGAGAGGACCTAGGGTTCTCTGGGCCCAGAACCTGTGTTTTAAACATGCGTTATAACCTGAGTTTTAACCCACAGCTAATATGCATGTGGTGACCCCCTCCACACCCGTGTGTCTACTCTCTAGGCTACATTCCGGGAAGCATGTGACTCAAACACATGGACATGTTCCTCTGCAACGCCCTCTCTGGTGTGAGGGAGGGATAGCAGAATGCTCGGATCCCCAACCCTTCCCAGCGTGACTTTCATTAGTCCCTGATTTAATGCGTTTGGGGAAGAGGAAAAGCAGTCTGTATGCATTCAATAACTGGTGTAGTTAAATACTGTGTGTGTCTGTTCTGAGGCTGGACTTACGTAGTTGGGGGCCAGGTCTGGGTGATTCCTTTCTATGCCGTCATCGAGGATGGTGACAACCACGTTCTTTCCTGTGTAGCCGCGCTTCCATGCCGCCTGGACGTTCATCTCTGACCGACAGCGACTGTTCTTATCAGCACAATGCTGCAAACACAGAGGACGTGAAGCCCAGGACAGACACCTCTGAGGCCGAGCGGTCACACAACACTAACCCAGACACGCCTGATGCCAACAGGGCACAGCGTGGCAACCCAGACAGGGACAACTGTCTTAAGAAGCAATGAAGGACAGTGGGATCCACCTTAGTAAAGACTTTCTTGTATGTGGAGGCTTCCTGGCTGCCTCTGCACCTGACAGTGTGAGTCCTTATGTCACTGTCTCCTGCTAGGGACACCGTCCAAGGACAGGTCTTCCCTTAATCCATTCTATAGCCTGCATCAAAGCTCCTTCCCCCACACAGAGCCCTCTCTGATTCTCACACAGTTACAGTCAGGCCTTCAGGTAGAGCAGTGGTTCTCAACCTGTGAGTCACGCTCCCACAGGGGTTGAGTATCAGATATTTACATTACGATTGATAACAGTAGCAAAAGTACAGTTATGAAGCAGCAATGAAAATTAGCCCACTTCAGTGGCCCAGTGTACTAATGTCCCAGAGAAGACAGAGGCCCCAACACCTTACTTACCATATACCACATGTTGGACCAAATGGGATCATTGAAATAAAGAGAGTCGCTTCGCGCCTGTCTCTTGACCCTGCGTTTCACTTCCTGTTGCTGGAGCCATTTTACCTATCAGAAAGAAAGGTAGATGTTCTTTATTTACAGGTGCAATGTTTCCATGGCTAAAGTACTTGCTATCCAAGCCTGACAACCTGAGTTTAAGCCCAGGAACCCACATGAAAAAACAAAAACAAACCCATGAATCAACTCTTGTCTGTCATCTAGCACCTGCAGCAAGCTGGGGAAATCAAGACAAGTGACTTGCCCAGAAGCTCGAGGGCCGGCTAGCCTGGAGTACACAGTGTGGCAACAACAAGGAGAGCCGAAACAATGTGGAAAAAGAGAACCAACTTTGAAAGCCATCCCCCTGGCCTCCACATGCATACTGTAGTGCAAACTCCAGTGTGTGGGGGTGGGGGTGGGGTGTGAGCATTTGCTTAGTGGGTAAAGGCACTTAGCACACGAACCTGAGGAACTCACAAAGAGGTCTGGAGTTACCCTCCATAGCGATCCTTTAGTCTCCATACATGCACTGTGGGTGACACTCGTGTGTGGGGTGCATGCAAACTAAGCACAGAAGATGCCTGTGACTGATAACAGCTAGAGAGACATGAGAGATCGGTGATGGACAGAGAGAGCATTTAGTGACCTCTCCACTTCAGCTTCTTACAGGCCCTACAGGTTTCCTTTAACAAGATCCTAGGTTGTGGTAGGTGATCTGGATGGCATGCGCCAAGAGATGCTTTGGACATTTGAAAGCCACTGGCTTATTGTGAATGGTGGTGAGGGTGGGGATCACACCACACTGACAGATTTTGAAGTCACTCTGCTAAAAACAATAGACCATGACAGTGCCAAAACAAAAGTGGACAAGAAGCTGCTGTTCCAAAGAAGAGAACACAGGCACGGAGAGTATGAATGAGAAAGCGAAGAACTGGTACCGGAGACGCTCATCTAGTGAGGACATGAGTAAGCCAACGACCATAATCAACGTATTAGAGACTGGGGCAGCAACTACAAAACAGGTGCAGAGAAAGATCTAGAAAGGGAAACAGCAAAGCACTAACCACGGCAATTTTTGGATCATGACATTATTGCTAATTTACGATTGGGGGTTTTATAAATTTTCCTCACACAGTATGACCTGCCTTCTTGATCAAGCAACAGTTTTGAAAGACAGAATAAACAGCGCAGAAGGCCAGAGATCCAGGACCCAGAATGCCTGGAATAAAACTGGGCCCCACAACTCGTGGTGCCTCCTGAGCCTCAGTTTGCCTGTTCATAGAAAGCCCATCACTGTGAATTCTAGGGCCCACCTTGGGCACAGTGTGTACAAAACATTCATACCAGCATACAGCATACAGCATACATGCATTGCTTGTGCACATTGCTTTCCAACTGCAGAAACCTAGTCAAGAAGAACCCAAGGCAGTGGATGTGTTTTCTTTGGCCTTGCTGGGTTGGTTGGCCCCTCAACAATGCTTGCAGCTAGGGTTCAAGCCAGTGCTGTGGGCCAAGACCGGAAAGAAGAGAATGTGCTTCTTCAGAGCATGGAAACCCTGCTCTCGGGAAGGCTGGATCCTATTCTGGGGCTCCCACCAAGCAGTGAGGTCACTCTACACCTGGCAGGCTTGCCTATAAGAGCTGGCAGAGACTTGGGAGGAAAGAATGAAGGACGAGGGAACTCACAGTTCCTTAAAGGTTGCTGGGGACTGAATGCTGGTCCTGGAAGTTAGAATGGCTGTCCCAGAGAAAGAGTGAGATCCCTTAGGATGGAAGGTAAGATTCCCCTCCCCCTTCTCGAAGCATCAGCTTCTCCATTTCCTGAAGGAGGGAGCACAGCACCCTGACCGGTAGTCTCATAGGCAGACATGGATGTCAAAGCCTCCCTGGTGTACAGGACAAAACACCTAGGAAGGAGTACCACAGCCTGTCCCATTACTGATACGATCGGGCTATAAATCATCTATGAACTAGGTTTATTAGAAACCCTGCAAGAAAGCTGGATGTGGGGATACATAACCAGTCCTAACCTGGGATGCAGGAAGTTCATTTGATGCAAATCCCAGCCTAGCCAGAGCTATACGGCAAGTCACCGTCTCAAAACAACAACAAAGAAACCCTGAAAAGAGCTTGAAATCCGTTTCAGATTAGACATTTTCTAAAAGCTTCAGTCCCAAGACCTAGGTAATTTATAAGCACCATAGAGACTCCTGCAGAAAATAAAAGAAGAAAGTGAGATGTTGTGCTCATAACAACCACTGATAGCATTTTACAGCTTCCTCACACGCATTACCTGAACAAGACAGCTCTACTTGGTATGAAAGCTGTAAGACAGTGTGCTTCACTATCTGCTAAACACCTGCTATAAAACACGGAGGACTCCTGAGGCTCTGCACTCCCAGGGTGATTCCATCTCTCCTGCCATGCAGACAGCCCAGAGCCGCAGTGCCACCAGGCCTCATTTCTACTCTGAGGAGATCTCTGTGCTGTCCCAAGCCTGGATATATTCTGTGAGGGAAGCAAACACCCAGTATGGAGTTGCCATCTGAATGAGTTGAGCATCCCAGCTCTTTGCTGTTGCTGGGTTCGGGGAAACAGCTCCATGATGACACAGTTCTGAGGGTAGGTGTGACAAGACTGGATCCACAGCAAGATTGGGAGCCCTCCCTTGGTATGGTAGCTCTCCCTGCCTTCCAGTCATAGGCCTGCTCATTAGAAGTGTCTGCTTGTAACCAAGATGGTATCAGGGCAATGAAACCAAACAGCATGGGTTATGTGCCCATTGTAGGAGTTGTCTAGGGTCCAACTCTGTTGACAGGGACTCAGAAGGTCAGCCTAGGTACAATGGCTAATATGGCTAGCTGTCACTCAGTCCTCTACTCAGGCTTTGGTTACTGCCTAACTCCTCATCCATCTCTGGAAAAGTGCAACAGGATTTCTCACTTCTTGACCATCATAAAGAATAAGTTATTTTTATCCCGATTTCTCTGCATAGTTGACATCCTGGAGTCAGGCAGTCACCTGCTCACAATCATTTCATGGGTCCAGTACTAGGTTCTGGGGAAGATGAAGGTAAATACATTTGGTTCCTAACCAAGGCCAACACACCAATGCTCTACCTCAGCCAGGCTCTGTTTGGGCCACCTCAGGTTGGAGCCCAAGAGCTACCTGGATACTCTAAGAAGGCCAGATATGCTCATGTCCCAAAATCAAGTAAGTGGCTGAAACTTCATCTTTCCCATCAGACAGAATGCTCACCCATGCACACAGAAGGGTCCTTTTTACAATGACATGTTCATGGACCATCACTATGTACATGGCCATGTGATTTACAGCAGAGGACCATGTCACTGGGGTCTCTAACATATCACTCATGGAACTGATGCTTCTGTAGAACTTGAAAGCAACTGGTGAGAGTCAATGGTGGGCAACTTGTCTTTGGGACTATTTCCCCTGCATATGTAACTATCTGCATTAGAAAAAAGGAACATGAGAATCTCTGTAAGATTACCTCTGGTCCCTCGTGGTGGTTTGAATGCAAATGTCCCCATGGGTTCAGATATTGTTGTTTATTTTTGGGAGGGTAGGGAGGGGGGCTCTACTACTTCCAGTTAGCTCTCTCTGCTTCCTACTTGTAGCTTCCAATTACAGCCCTCATGCCTCCCCCATTTTGGATTCTCAAAAGGTGTAAGCCCAAAAAGACCCTCCTTCTGTAAGCTGTGTTAGCTGTGGTATTTTATCTCAGCAACAGAAAGGTAACTAAAAGAGACATGGGTACCAGAGAGTGGACTGCTGCTGTAAAGAGCCTGATTATGCTGCTGCCATTTTGAAGGAACATGGAAGACTTTGGAACTTGGGCGAGTGTGGGGAGGAATAGAAAAGAGGGTAAATGCTGTGAGCAGAGATCAATGGGCCATTCCACTAGGAGCGTGGAAGGCAGCAGTGCTGAGAGCAGTGGGGACTGTGAAAATGTTTCAGAGGGAAACAGTACCAGGAACCGGGCTAGGGTCCATTCCTATGATACCTGGCAAAGAATCAGACTGCTTTCTGTCCCTGTCCTAAGAACTTGTCTGAGGCTAAATTTTAAAAAAACAATGGACTAATGTCTCTGGTAGAGAGGATTTCAAAGCATCATATGAAACCTGTGGCTTAGTTATTATTCATGACTCTTATGCAAGTCTACAGTTAAAAAAGAACAATTGGAGCAGAAAATATACAAAATGAAAACAGACAGTTGAGAGAGAGAGAAAGAGAGAGAGAGAGAGACCTAAAAAGCTTAATGTTACCTCTAAAGCCTTTGCTGGAAGAGGGGCTGTAGGTGTTAAGGAGAAGTATATCATTAAGGAGAGGGCTGATCTAAACTGGAACCCAGGGAAGGACATCCTCAGCGGGGAGAACCCATCCTGCCAAGCTTCCAGCTGGTGACAGAGAGCCCATGGTGTCTCCTATTCCTAGGAAGCAACTGAATCAAAAAGTGAATGTGATTCAAGGTGCCCAGGAGCCATTGAAGCTGGCAGCCAAATTTGACAGTATCCTCCCTTTGCTATTGACTTCAAAGTCATGAAGGACTCAGGGAGAGAGTGTCATGGATTCCTCCCTCGTGGCTTCAGGGAGCTACTGAGTCACTGTGTGGCAGGGGAGTCTCTCTATGAGCACTGAGAGGGCAAGAGGCTATGAAAGGCCATTTTATAAATCTGTGAAAATGAAGCTGGGGTTGCAGCGAAGATCTCAAGATCCTGGAGATGGCGTACCTGTTAGACATCTGCCAAAGGTAGCTGCAGACGGGATGGGACCAGCCAAGAGGGAAGCATATGTCGGTGGCAGAAGAGCATGAAGGAAAGAGCCTTGTAAGCCTTTTGATATCAGGAGAACTACAAGGTGGTGTTTGCTTTGCTGGGATCTGGCTTTGCCTGAGCCCAGTATTCTTCACTGTGCTCCCACTCCTCCCTATGGGATGGTAATATATATTCTGTGCTATTGTATGTTGGAAGTATGTGATGTGATTTTTGATTTTATAGGGGGTTGTAGTTAAAAGATTGCCTTGATTCTCAGGAGAGACTCTAGACTTTTAAACTGTGTTAAGACTGAGACAGACTATGGAGGCTTTAAAAGTTGAACAAAGTCTCTGCTCCCAGACCCCGAGAGAGAGAAAGACCTCACCGCCTGGTCAGGTGGGCACTCCTGAGGCTGCAGAGCGGAAGAGACCACCAACACTGCCCACCCCTGCTCACATCCCTGGCCCAAGAGGAAACTGTATAAGGCCTCTGGGCTCCTGTGAGGGAGGGCCCAGGAGCGGCAGGACCCCTGCCTGAGACACCGCCGGAACCTGAAGGAAACAGACCAGATAAACAGTTCTCTGCACCCAAATCCCGTGGGAGGGAGAGCTAAACCTTCAGAGAGGCAGACAAGCCTGGGAAACCAGAAGAGACTGCTCTCTGAACACACACATCTCGGACGCCAGAGGAAAACACCAAAGGCCATCTGGAACCCTGGTGCACTGAAGCTCCCGGAAAGGGCGGCGCAGATCTTCCTGGTTGCTGCCAGCACAGAGAGCCCGTGGGCAGCACCCCGCGAGCAAACTTGAGCCTCAGAACCACAGGTAAGACCAACTTGTCTGCTGCAAGAAAGCTGCCTGGTGAGCTCGGGACACACGGAGGCAGAATTCCTCTAGGACCGGGCACGTCCTGTGTTTACAGGAAGTCCCACACCCGCGGATCCCGGCCTGCAGCAGCTCTCTGCTCCCAGATCCCGTGAGAGAGAGAGACCTCACCGCCTGGTCAGGTGGGCACTCCTGAGGCTGCAGAGCAGAAGAGACCACCAATACTGCCCACCCCTGCCCACATCCCTGGCCCAAGAGGAAACTGTATAAGGCCTCTGGGCTCCCGTGGGGGAGGGCCCAGGAGCGGCAGGACCCCTGCCTGAGACACCACCGGAACCTGAAGGAAACAGACCGGATAAACAGTTCTCTGCACCCAAATCCCTGGGAGGGAGAGCTAAACCTTCAGAGAGGCAGACAAGCCTGGGAAACCAGAAGAGACTGCTCTCTGCACATACATCTCGGACGCCAGAGGAAAACAGCAAAGGGCATCTGGAACTCTGATGCACTGAAGCTCCCGGAAAGGGCGGCGCAGATCTTCCTGGTTGCTGCCGCCACAGAGAGCCCGAGGGCAGCACCCCGCGAACGAACGTGAGCCTCAGGACCACAGGTAAGACCAACTTTTCTGCTGCAAGTGACCTGCCTGGTGAACTCAAGACACAGGCCCACAGGAACAGCTGAAGACCTGTAGAGAGGAAAAACTACACGCCTGAAAGCAGAACACTCTGTCCCCATAACTGACTGAAAGAGAGGAAAACAGGTTTACAGCACTCCTGACACACAGGCTTATAGGACAGTCTAGTCACTGTCAGAAATAGCAGAACAAAGTAACACTAGAGATAATCTGATGGCGAGAGGCAAGCGCAGGAACCCAAGCAACAGAAACCAAGACTACATGGCATCATCAGAGCCCAATTCTCCCACCAAAACAAACATGGAATATCCAAACACACCAGAAAAGCAAGATCTAGTTTCAAAATCATATTTGATCATGATGCTGGAGGACTTCAAGAAAGACGTGAAGAACTCCCTTAGAGAAACACAGGAAAACATTAATAAACAAGTAGAAGCCTACAGAAAGGAATCGCAAAAATCCCTGAAAGAATTCCAGGAAAACATAAATAAACAAGTAGAAGCCCATAGAGAGGAGACACAAAAATCCCTGAAAGAATTCCAGGAAAACACAATCAAACAGTTGAAGGAATTAAAAATGGAAATAGAAGCAATCAAAAAAGAACACATGGAAACAACCCTGGATATAGAAAACCAAAAGAAGAGACAAGGAGCTGTAGATACAAGCTTCACCAACAGAATACAAGAGATGGAAGAGAGAATCTCAGGAGCAGAAGATTCCATAGAAATCATTGACTCAACTCTTAAAGATAATGTAAAGCGGAAAAAGCTACTGGTCCAAAACATACAGGAAATCCAGGACTCAATGAGAAGATCAAACCTAAGGATAATAGGTATAGAAGAGAGTGAAGACTCCCAGCTCAAAGGACCAGTAAATATCTTCAACAAAATCATAGAAGAAAACTTCCCTAACCTAAAAAAAGAGATACCCATAGGCATACAAGAAGCCTACAGAACTCCAAATAGATTGGACCAGAAAAGAAACACCTCCCGTCACATAATTGTCAAAACACCAAACGCACAAAATAAAGAAAGAATATTAAAAGCAGTAAGGGAAAAAGGTCAAGTAACATATAAAGGCAGACCTATCAGAATTACACCAGACTTCTCACCAGAAACTATGAAGGCCAGAAGATCCTGGACGGATGTCACACAGACCCTAAGAGAACACAAATGCCAGCCCAGGTTACTGTATCCTGCAAAACTCTCAATTAACATAGATGGAGAAACCAAGATATTCCATGACAAAACCAAATTTACACAATATCTTTCTACAAATCCAGCACTACAAAGGATAATAAATGGTAAAGCCCAACATAAGGAGGCAAGCTATACCCTAGAAGAAGCAAGAAACTAATCATCTTGGCAACAAAACAAAGAGAATGAAAGCACACAAACATAACCTCACATCCAAATATGAATATAACGGGAAGCAATAATCACTATTCCTTAATATCTCTCAACATCAATGGCCTCAACTCCCCAATAAAAAGAAATAGATTAACAAACTGGATACGCAACGAGGACCCTGCATTCTGCTGCCTACAGAAAACACACCTCAGAGACAAAGACAGACACTACCTCAGAGTGAAAGGCTGGAAAACAACTTTCCAAGCAAATGGTCAGAAGAAGCAAGCTGGAGTAGCCATTCTAATATCAAATAAAATCAATTTTCAACTAAAAGTCATCAAAAAAGATAAGGAAGGACACTTCATATTCATCAAAGGAAAAATCCACCAAGATGAACTCTCAATCCTAAATATCTATGCCCCAAATACAAGGGCACCTACATACGTAAAAGAAACCTTACTAAAGCTCAAAACACACATTGCACCTCACACAATAATAGTGGGAGATTTCAACACCCCACTCTCATCAATGGACAGATCATGGAAACAAATTAAACAGAGATGTAGACAGACTAAGAGAAGTCATGAGCCAAATGGACTTAACGGATATTTATAGAACATTCTATCCTAAAGCAAAAGGATATACCTTCTTCTCAGCTCCTCATGGTACTTTCTCCAAAATTGACCATATAATTGGTCAAAAAACGGGCCTCAACAGGTACAGAAAGATAGAAATAATCCCATGCGTGCTATCGGACCACCACGGCCTAAAACTGGTCTTCAATAACAATAAGGGAAGAATGCCCACATATACGTGGAAATTGACCAATGCTCTACTCAATGATAACCTGGTCAAGGAAGAAATAAAGAAAGAAATTAAAAACTTTTTAGAATTTAATGAAAATGAAGGTACAACATACCCAAACTTATGGGACACAATGAAAGCTGTGCTAAGAGGAAAACTCATAGCGCTGAGTGCCTGCAGAAAGAAACAGGAAAGAGCATATGTCAGCAGCTTGACAGCACACCTAAAAGCTCTAGAACAAAAAGAAGCAAATACACCCAGGAGGAGTAGAAGGCAGGAAATAATCAAACTCAGAGCTGAAATCAACCAAGTAGAAACAAAAAGGACCATAGAAAGAATCAACAGAACCAAAAGTTGGTTCTTTGAGAAAATCAACAAGATAGATAAACCCTTAGCCAGACTAACGAGAGGACACAGAGAGTGCGTCCAAATTAACAAAATCAGAAATGAAAAGGGCGACATAACTACAGATTCAGAGGAGATTCAAAAAATCATCAGATCTTACTATAAAAACCTATATTCAACAAAACTTGAAAATCTTCAGGAAATGGACAATTTCCTAGACAGATACCGGGTACCGAAGTTAAATCAGGAACAGATAAACCAGTTAAACAACCTCATAACTCCTAAGGAAATAGAAGCAGTCATTAAATGTCTCCCAACCAAAAAGAGCCCAGGTCCAGACGGGTTTAGTGCAGAATTCTATCAAACCTTCATAGAAGACCTCATACCAATATTATCCAAACTATTCCACAAAATTGAAACAGATGGATCACGACCGAATACCTTCTACGAAGCCACAATTACTCTTATACCTAAACCACACAAAGACACAACAAAGAAAGAGAACTTCAGACCAATTTCCCTTATGAATATCGACGCAAAAATACTCAATAAAATTCTGGCAAACTGAATTCAAGAGCACATCAAAACAATCATCCACCATGATCAAGTAGGCTTCATCCCAGGCATGCAGAGATGGTTTAATATACGGAAAGCCATCAATGTGATCCATTATATAAACAAACTGAACGAACAAAACCACGTGATCATTTCATTAGATGCTGAGAAAGCATTTGACAAAATTCAACACCCCTTCATGATAAAAGTCCTGGAAAGAATAGGAATTCAAGGCCCATACCTAAACATAGTAAAAGCCATATACAGCAAACCAGTTGCTAACATTAAACTAAATGGAGAGAAACTTGAAGCAATCCCACTAAAACCAGGGACTAGACAAGGCTGCCCACTCTCTCCCTACTTTATTCAATATAGTTCTTGAAGTTCTAGCCAGAGCAATCAGAGAACAAAAGGAGATCAAGGGGATACAGATCGGAAAAGAAGAGGTCAAAATATCACTATTTGCAGATGATATGATAGTATATTTAAGTGATCCCAAAAGTTCCACCAGAGAACTACTAAAGCTGATAAACAACTTCAGGAAAGTGGCTGGGTATAAAATTAACTCAAATAAATCAGTTGCCTTCCTCTATACAAAAGAGAATCAAGCCGAGAAAGAAATTAGGGAAACGACACCCTTCATAATGGACCCAAATAATATAAAGTACCTCGGTGTGACTTTAACCAAGCAAGTAAAAGATCTGTACAATAAGAACTTCAAGACACTGAGGAAAGAAATTGAAGAAGACCTCAGAAGATGGAAAGATCTCCCATGCTCATGGATTGGCAGGATTAATATAGTAAAAATGGCCATTTTACCAAAAGCAATCTACAGATTCAATGCAATCCCCATCAAAATACCAATCCAATTCTTCAAAGAGTTAGACAGAACAATTTGCAAATTCACCTGGAATAACAAAAAACCCAGGATAGCTAAAGCTATCCTCAACAATAAAAGGACTTCAGGGGGAATCACTATCCCTGAGCTCAAGCAGTATTACAGAGCAATAGTGATAAAAACTGCATGGTATTGGTACAGAGACAGACAGATAGACCAATGGAATAGAATTGAAGACCCAGAAATGAACCCACACACCTATGGTCACTTGATTTTTGACAAAGGAGCCAAAACCATCCAATGGAAAAAAGATAGCATTTTCAGCAAATGGTGCTGGTTCAACTGGAGGTCAACATGTAGAAGAATGCAGATCGATCCATGTACAATGCTTAAGTCCAAGTGGATCAAGGACCTCCACATCAAACCAGACACACTCAAACTAATAGAAGAAAAACTAGGGAAGCATCTGGAACACATGGGCACTGGAAAAAATTTCCTGAACAAAACACCAATGGCTTACGCTAAGATCAAGAATCGACAAATGGGATCTCATAAAACTGCAAAGCTTCTGTAAGGCAAAGGACACTGTTTAGGACAAAACGGCAACCAACAGATTGGGAAAAGATCTTTACCAATCCTACAACAGATAGAGGCCTTATATCCAAAATATACAAAGAACTCAAGAAGTTAGACCGCAGGGAAACAAATAACCCTATTAAAAAATGGGGTTCAGAGCTAAACAAAGAATTCACAGCTGAGGAATGCCGAATGGCTGAGAAACACCTAAAGAAATGTTCAACATCTTTAGTCATAAGGGAAATGCAAATCAAAACAACCCTGAGATTTCACCTCACACCAGTGAGAATGGCTAAGATCAAAAACTCAGGTGACAGCAGATGCTGGCGAGGATGTGGAGAAAGAGGAACACTCCTCCATTGTTGGTGGGATTGCAGACTGGTAAAACCATTCTGGAAATCAGTCTGGAGGTTCCTCAGAAAATTGGACATTGAACTGCCTGAGGATCCAGCTATACCTCTCTTGGGCATATACCCAAAAGATGCCTCAACATATAAAAGAGACACGTGCTCCACTATGTTCATTGCAGCCTTATTTATAATAGCCAGAAGCTGGAAAGAACCCAGATGCCCTTCAACAGAGGAATGGATACAGAAAATGTGGTACATCTACACAATGGAATATTACTCAGCTATCAAAAACAACGAGTTTATGAAATTCATAGGCAAATGGTTGGAACCGGAAAATATCATCCTGAGTGAGCTAACCCAATCACAGAAAGACATACATGGTATGCACTCATTGATAAGTGGCTATTAGCCCAAATGCTTGAATTACCCTAGATCCCTAGAACAAACGAAACTCAAGACGGATGATCAAAATGTGAATGCTTCACTCCTTCTTTAAATGAGGAAAAAGAATACCCTTGGCAGGGAAGGGAGAGGCAAAGATTAAAACAGAGACTGAAGGAACACCCATTCAGAGCCTGCCCCACATGTGGCCCATACATATACAGCCACCCAATTAGACAAGATGGATGAAGCAAAGAAGTGCAGACTGACAGGAGCCGGATGTAGATCGCTCCTGAGAGACACAGCCAGAATACAGCAAATACAGAGGCGAATGCCAGCAGCAAACCACTGAACTGAGAATAGGACCCCCGTTGAAGGAATCAGAGAAAGAACTGGAAGAGCTTGAAGGGGCTCGAGACCCCATATGTACAACAATGCCAAGCAACCAGAGCTTCCAGGGACTAAGCCACTACCTAAAGACTATACATGGACTGGCCCTGGACTCTGACCTCATAGGTAGCAATGAATATCCTAGTAAGAGCACCAGTGGAAGGGGAAGCCCTGGGTCCTGCTAAGACTGAACCCCCAGTGAACTAGACTGTGGGGGGGAGGGCGGCAATGGGGGGAGGGTTGGGAGGGGAACACCCATAAGGAAGGGGAGGGTGGACGGGGATGTTTGCCCGGAAACCGGGAAAGGGAATAACACTCGAAATGTATATAAGAAATACTCAAGTTAATAAAAAAAAAAAGTTGAACAAAAAAAATTAACTTTGCATCATGATAAGGCTGCGAGTCTAATATATACCTGTCCTAAGAGAACCAGTGTACACAGGAAGTCTTCATGGCAGTAGCCTTGGCCATCACTTCCCTCTAAAGCTTCACTGTGTGGTCTTTACACAAGATGCCATACAGTGTCTGTGTGAGAGCCAAACCTTTCTCCCTGTGAGAAAAGTATGACAAGAGATAACCTGTACATATTGACTCATCTTTTACATTCACAGGAAAGAGACTGGGAAAATAAGTCCTAAACTCAAGTAAGTGTATATCTAAGTGACCGTGGCCTCTATGTTTGACTGCATAGATTTAGGGCTGCTGTGGTTTGCAAGTATGGTAAAAGCTTGGTGGCCAGCCTGAGAGATAACATAACCTTTAAGAGGTAGGGTCTTAACTGGATTGTATCTTAGAGGTAGATTGCTTGCTTAGCATGTCCAGGGTTTCATCCATAGCACTGGGTGGGGTCTCACTGAAGTTATGTCCTTCATAACTTCTGTGGGGATCTTCTGTGTTTTGAGGGAATATTGCCCTGGACCTTCCCTCCATGTCTTTGTTTTCCAGCTGTGGAGAATGTGCCTTCTCTGCCCTGTTTCCTTTTATGATGTGTGTTGCCGTCACATACACCAATAGGACAGTGGTTTTCAACCTGTGGGTTGCGACCCCTTTGGGGGGGGGGGGGGGTCAAACAACTCTTTTACAGGGCTCACCTAAGACCACTCAAAACTATAGATATTCCACATCACAGTTCATACCAGTAGTAAAATTTCAATGAAGAAATAGCAACAAAAATTATTTTCTGACTGGGGGTCAGCACGGCATAAGGAACTGTATTAAAGGGTCACAGCTTTAGGAAGGTTGAGAACCACTGCAATAGGACCAGGCAGCTACAAGCGACAACCTCCAAAGTTGAGCCAAAGCGAACTCTCCTCTTTAAAAATCAAACTAAGTTACTAAAGCAATGGCTTCCGGCATTCTCATAAACAAACCATTAGGCTTTGCTCCCGTTCATCCCTCATCCATATTTCCTCTGTAAGCTGATTCATCTCAGGTAGTTGTCATAGTGATGTAAAGATGAACAAACTTCAAACAGTGGTCCAATTATCCTACGCTGCCCTACAGCTACCTGGACAGGGCTACCTGCCCTGTCTCCCTTGTGTTTCCCTGTGCTAGGCAATGCCTGGAAATCAGGTGGAGCTCATTAACATTTCCAGGCTGAATAAATGAAGCCATAACTCAGATTCTGAATATGAATTTGCTTCAGGCTGTATATAAGGAACAATCACAAACAGACTTTTTAAAAACATACTTCTGAATTGAAAATATGATTTAGAGATATGTCTATTGAGATGAGGTCTTACTATGTTGTATTTGCTAGTCTGGAACTCACTCTGTAGTTTAGGCTGGCCTTGAACTCACAATGTTCTACCCAGTCTGCTAATGCTAGATAGAACCCAGGCATGCTCGGGCATGCCCACACTCAGCTTGGGTATTGACTACTGCATGGCATTTGTCTAGGGTTTGTTTGTTTGTTTGTTTGTTTGTTTGTTTGTTTGTGGAACATCAATAGTAAGTGATTTGGGATGGGAGCAAGGCTACTGAACGTCACATCTACCATGCACCAATCCTGCAACCACAAACTGGTACAAAGTATCTGGATGTCTTTGAACTTGATTTAGACCTTTTTCCTTCTCTCCGACTCTGTTTGTTTCCTGCTAAGCCTATACCAGAATTACCCTACAAAGTTCTTTGCTCTGGGAAAGAATTCTAGGTATAGAGAAGGTTCCATATTCTCCCCAGGACTACACGAACAGTGGTCCTTGCACAGAGCCTTGCCCCAGCTCTGTGCCTTGCTTTCCAGCACATATCTAACTTCATTCTAGAAGTCATGTTAAAATCCAGCCTCTCTGGACCGTCCTCCTGCGTGTAAGATGAGATGAAAGTAGACACAGTCAGAGGAGCCCACACAAACAAGCAGAGACCTAGAGACAGAGGACAGGGTGGGGGACCCTGAAGGGATTGCAGTAAACACCCTGCAGGTGTCAAGTGTCACTGATGCTTCCTCCTTGTTCATATAGTCCCAGAGGCAGCTTGAGCTGTTTCCTCTTCTGTGAGCCAGGGGTACACTGCCAGACTAGAAGCCTAGTTGACACACTGGTCCTGGGTGTCATAAGCAACGAAGGGCTGTTTTGAAAAACCCTCCCATGCGATGGTGTTGACAAAGAGAGCATGAAACTCCGCTTGCTTTGCTGTTGAGCCCTTTCCTGCCCAGAGGGGGTTTTGCCATGTCCTCAGAAACCCCAGCAAACTTCCTCAGGGAGCCCCCTTTCTGTAAGGGAACTTAGGGTCCATCCATGGTGTGGATAGAGCTAAGGTGACAAAGGACATTCCCAGAGTCCTCTGTACTGAAGGCTCCTACACAGAGTATCAGGGAAGGGCATGCATCCGAGCCAAGCTGATAAACCTTTTAAAGCACTCAGAGGAGGCTCTCTATTGAATCCTGAATGGATTCTGTGCTCCGTTCAAGATGTTCCTCGCATCTCTCCCTTCCCTGTAACGTTTGGCTTTCAGAAAAGTATGCTCTAGTCTGTAAATGTAAAGGGACAAGAGGGACTGCTGTATGGTAAGGTAGCCTGATTAAACACCATTGCAAATCGGTAGAGGAAGTCAGAGGCTATGTTCCCAGAGTCTAGGAACCATCAAATCCCAAAGCCTTCCAACAGTGGGGGACAGCTGTAGGAAATAAACCTGGGTAGACAGTCTGACACCCTGCCGGGGCTTTAGTTTCTAAACCATAAATGTGGATGGGCTTGGTCAGAGGCTATCCGGAGAGATAGATGGGGACAATGCTCACCAATGGCTGCACAGCCTGAGGGGAAGTGAAGCTGGGCTCCTGTCCCTAAAGGAGTAGGAGTCCTGGGACTTCTGGGAACCTTAGGGACATGCTTCAGGAATGGGCATGTCTTTTTGTTCTCCACAACCTTGACTGGTTTGTCAAAGGGACCTCGTGCCCACTGTGATTAGGATCATGGAGCAAACCCTGAAGAGACAGACCTCAGCCCCCCCACTTCCTCTTCTGTCATATACATCACTAAGACACAGGAGGAAAAGCAAACATTCTTACTAGAGAAAATCTTAAACATTAGAGAAACTGTGCTTGGTTTGCACCTCTATTCCGCTTCTCATTCTCAGATGCTATACACATTTCCCAGGAGACTCAAGGCCCCTTTGTTAATTGGAGTTCCATGGCTCTCTCTAGGTAAGGCTTTGGTGTTCCCTGTAGTATTGCTCCCATCTACCTGTCCCTACCTGGTCCCCTCAGTGTTGGAATATCCTGAGAAGACAGAGATGTGCCACCACCTCTAGCTTCTCCCTATCTCTTGACTCTTTCCCCTCTGCCCTTCTCTTTTTGCCTCTAAAGAAAAAAAAATGTTGTCTGGTCACTTTGACAATTTAAACTAAGTTTAAACTACAATAATATGCTACGTTAGATCAAGGAAATGGATTAGATGAAACAGTTGCAGGTAAAAACAAGGCTCAGGGAGATGAAAGGGCTTTCTATGCATGTGCAAGGCATGGGAGTGACAGCTGTCACCTCCTTAGAGGACAGGAGAATTGTTGCCATAGGTTACTGGCTTCATTTGAGCTGGTCTTAGCAGGATGCCTGAGCCCACCTGCAGTGCTACACTTCCTTTGCTAGGGCTTTGCAGGGAGGGGATGCCAGGTTGCTATGCCAATTGTACAGCCACAACAGGAAAGCATGACAGTAGACAGTGGGAAAAAGTTAGAACATAAAAAGTATTCTAACTCAGCCTAGAATTCTACCATCATCACCCTCTCATGTCACCAAGGAGACAGGGAAGCAACCCTCCCCTCTACACACACACACACACACACACACACACACACACACACACCCTGCTTCACCTGCAGCCACAAAAAAGCACTATAGAAGCCATTTCTTGAATTCCGTTTGGAAGATCCTGGCTTCACTGAGTGGCTGTATGAGCAGTATGTCTGTGGGCACTTTGGGAAATTGAAGCTGTCCATCCATTCCTAAGTTACTTCTCTCTCTGCTAAAGGACACAGACAGTAGTTTACCTGTGGCCGGTCACTGGGGAAACAGTCACTAAAAACAGCCTGCAGCCACATCCCAGTTGGGTTGATTGTTATGGCTGAATTGTGTCTCCCTCTAGACCAGTGGTTCTCAACCTTCCTGATGCTGCAACCCTTTAATACAGTTCCTCATGCTGTGGTGACTCCTCAACCATAAAATTATTTTCGATTTTAATTCACAACTGCAGTTTTGCTACTGCTATGAATCATAATACAAATATCTGTGTTTTCCGATGGTCTTGGGTGAGCCCTGTGAAGGGGTTGTTCTACCCTCTGGTTGAGACCCCACTGCTCTATCTACTTGATGTTAAAGTCCTGACCCCTGGTATCTCAGAATGAGACCGTAGGCGCCCAAACCCTCGGCCTCACACGTGTTAAGCAAGTGTTCTGCCACTGAGACACACCCCAACCTCTGGAGACATTCTTTAAAGAGACAAATTGAGTTATGGTGAGGTCATTAGGGTAGGCCTTCATCCATTATTACCAATGTCCTCATATGAGATTAGCACACAGATGTGCAGCGGGAGTCCATGCAAGGACACGGCAAGAACACAGCCATGTGCAAGAGACCTCACAGAAACACCCAGCCAAAACCTTCCCCCTCACCTCCAGGCCTCTGTGATTGTGAGACGCAGGTAGGTGTCTGTTATTCCAGCCACCTAGTCTGTGACCCTTTGTCACAACAACTCTAGCAGACACTGGTCCACACTCCCCTAGTCTATCTATCATTTTGGATTCAGCAACATTCGATGAGGCTTTCCTAACTCAGGCTTTCACATGGGTTTTATGATCACCGGATTGGGCAGGGGGGGGTGTGAACCACAATTTGTATCTAAAACATTTAGCTAGGAAGCAGTTGATATGCAAACGAAGATAGGTAGCCATTGTATGCAGGAGCCTGGTCTGGGAAAACTGAGAGACATTTCAATAAACATTTATTCCCCATCTGTTAGCTTTTACTGGGCGACTGCTGGGCTTGTAAGGGGACAAAAAAACAAAGGAGATGGAGCCTTGGCTCTCAGCTGCTTTGCCTTGTGTTGGCAAGGAATTGTGTTTCAGTGACCAAGCTCCTCTCCCCAGGAGAATCCATCAATCTGGCTGGTTTGCCTTCCCACTACTCTCCATTGGTTCTAGCAGTCGTAGCACACACCAGATGTGCTCCCCAGCCCGTTCTAGAACTCAGAGATACCCTATGCAGCTCCCTGCCACTCCTGTTTCTGTCACCAACCTGCTCCTACGCAAACTACTGCTGCTCTCAGACACTGTGGTGCACATCCACTCCAGGCTAAATCTAGAACACAAACACACAACTGGTAGGGAGAGCAGACTATGCCCTGGGGATTTTGATTGAATGACTGACTGGCTTCCTGGTAGCACGGGCATTTAGTGAACCAGTGCAAAGGCTCAACAGGAGTGAAGTCATCAGGGGCGGGGCAGGGGCAGGGGGAGGGGGAGGGCTGACTACAAAGGCTGGTGTAGTTGGGCTCAGGGGCCATAGGAAGCCAAGAGGTGGGAGTACAGCCCATCTGGGACAGTGGCAACAGGGTGCTTCATAGGATCCCTTGGGAGTGGAGAGGTTAGCTGTAGGGGAGAGGCAACAAGGAGGCTCACTGGAGGATACCCAGGAGAACACTGCTGTATTCCAGGTGAGAGAAATCAGGATGGGGACTTGGCAGTACAGGAAGAGGGCTGCCCCCAACCAAGTGGGGGAGGGGCAGCTGCCAACTCAAGCCAGAGAACACAAACGAGTACCTCAGTACCTCTGTACCTCAGTACCTCGCTCTGAGGCTGTGAGGCCTTTGATGTCACTGGGAAGTGCCAAATACGCAGGTAAAACGATAAAAGACTGTCTTTTGAGGTGCGTTTTAAAATTCAAACCCTTTGCCAATTGCCGGCAGCCGTGCACCTGAAATCAGTTGTGCCATTCTGAAATATGGAGAGACAGCCACGAGCTTGCGGCAGTTGGACTACAGTACTGCCTGGGAAGGGTGGTGGTCTGTGAGACCTCCAGTCAGGGTGCTAGAGTGTTGTCCCCACCCATGTGGGCAGATCCATCCTGGGCGGGAGCAGCCGACCCATTACATAGTCCGTTGGCCCTGGAGACCACTGTGGTCACTCACTGTCCATGTACTGCTATCTGCCAGGAACTCTCTGTTTGTTTGCTATCCGAACGGCTCTCACACACAAACCGTCAGATAAAATTCCATCTGTGGTTAATGGAAAGAGCTGTTTAAATGTTGCATCACTGCTGGAAAGAAACCCGAGCGCTGATTAGACTCTGGGGCAAAGTCCCATCGGGCTGAGCAGAATGCCCCCGAAATCACGCTGCAACTGGGAAGCATTAAAGCCCCAGCAGGAGGCACCAACTAGAAGGTCCCCACAGCCCGGAAGCAGGCACTGAAGCTCTCCCCAATAACATCTCCATCTTTCCACTTCCATCATCCAACTGGCCTGGGACCAAAGGAAAGGAAAGGGCTGAACTAGAGTCATCAGGCTAAAATGTAAGGTTTGGAAGACACGGGCAGCAGCGTCTAAACTATACGCCAGTTTGGAACAGAATCAGAACGCGTAATTTTTAAAAAATTTGCGAGCCTTTTCAGCTCTGTAACATCTGCCCTTCTGCAGACGCTCAGCAGTAGGACAAGTTAAAAACAAATGGTTTCCTTTTGCTTAGACGACAGCCTTTAGAGAAACCCCGGCGACCAATACCGCACACTGGGAACGTGTAGCTTGTCCTCCCTGTGATAGGGCTGACCAGTAAAGCAAAGCAAAATGGCCCCCTCAAGCAAAGGTGAATTAAGAACATACAGAAGGGAATAGCTCTGCAGTTAAGAACACCGACTGTTCTTCCAGAGGACCTGAGTTCAGTTCCCAGCACCCGCACGTCGGCTAACAACTCCAGTTTCCGGGGATCCCATGCTCCTCTAGTTTCCACAGGAACTGCATGCATGTGGTTCAGGCAAAACATCCATGTACATAAAATAATACATATTTTATGTGCCAAGACAGTGATGACTAGAGAGCCAGTAGAGGACGAGTGTCCCTGCCTGGCAGGGAAGACACCAGTGTATGTGTCTGTGTGTAAACAAAGACAAGCATCTCTCCTTCGCTGCTTTGTTTAGACAAATGTACACTCCATCCGTTTTATACGATGTTGGGGGGACTGTAAATTCCATCACTCATCAAACTGCTTTGAGACAACAGAAACCGAAGGTAACTGAAATAAAATACCATCTGTATTCGATTGGACTTTATCCTAAGCCCTATAACATCCATTTCTGGTTCGGTCATTCCAGCACATGGGCAACTACATCCCAATGTCTCTGAATTACATCAAATCATCTTTTCCTTTCGTTAATAATATTAATTATGGACCTTCCCAAGTGTAAGGGCGTCATAAAAGGCTAATGGAAGGAAATGGTTCTGACAAGGGACAATACTAAACAATTCCGTGAAACAGCCAATTTCATCAAACTGGAAATGACTAGGTGAAGTAAAAATTCATCAGGCGGACAGCGGACTCATTTGGCCTGCCAACCAGACTATGTAAACAGAGGTATTTCATTTGCGGCTCAGAATTCCTAATTGGTCTATATGCTTTCCCTGGGGTTGAAGCTTTAATTAGAACTGAGGGAGAGGATAGGCCAATGGCTGGCATGTCTCAGGCAGGGCTGGGACGGTCAGGCTTTTCACCTTTTTCCTCTTTCCTTTTATTGGCAAGATGCTTTGATGGCAGCCCTGCCAGGAACCAAGAAACTAGGTAAAAGGGGTTTTTATTTGGAAAAAGTTAACTGCCAGAGCCTTGCCCTAGGAAATCTGTTCTTCCTTCTTCTTACTTCAGGATACAACTGCAGGGTATGATGGCTCATGCCTGTAACGCCAGCATTTGGGAAGCTGGGGCAGGAGGCTTGCCATAAATTCTAACTCACCATGGGCTACAAGGTGGGTCTAGGGCCAGCCTGTGATATGGAATGAGTCCCTGCCTCAAGTAAAATGGCACAATGAATCCCTGGGGAGCACTGTGGGGAGATCCAAACTGCACACACCCAACTTGAATCAACAGACCAGCTCAGCTGCTGGATTCAGGCAGGACTACGGCACCCAGCCACGGGAACCTCTTGGAGTATGTCCCTGCCACCCTGCCTTGTATGGCCCATGCATGAGCCTTCTGCCCCAGCATCACCCAGGCCTCACCAGTACGAGAACTACTGAGCAGTTTTGCACCTCACAATCATACAGTTAATGTTTCTGAAAAAGACATGTCCAGCTAAGTACCTTAGGAAGCTTTAAAGCTCCCAGGGCTGGTGGGTCTGGTCAGTAATCTCAGCTGTTCAAAAAGCTGGGTTGGGAGGACCAAAAGTTCTGCCAAGGCAAGTTATCTAGACTTTGTTTCCTAATAAAAAGTACAAAAGGGGGCTGAGAACATAGCTCAAGCAGTAGAATCACTTGCTTATTATGTAGGAGGCCCTAGGTTCAAGGCCCACTACCTGGAACCCAAACAAGACACCACTAAGGTTTAAAACCGAAGCAAAAGCATTCTCTGTATGTCTCCTAATTTGACTCTATTTGTCTGAATATCAAGAAGCAGTTTTAATTCATGGAAGACCCTTTGAAAGGGATTGGGGCCAACTCTCTTATAAAAGATACCCCATGTCAGAGCATTCTCCACACAGATACTTGTCCCAATGTTTAACTCCCTGAGAGGTAGGAATTTGAAGATGCCGGGCATTTCAGATGAAGAGAAAGCATGCTGTCTTTACAGGACACATGAACTGCTCCCTCAGAGTGAAACTGTAGCTGGGTGATGTGGTGCTAACTTCTTTCTTAGCTTAGCCTTTCCCCTCAGACAGGCAATGGCTCACTTTCAACTCACAGAAGCCACCACAGCTCTTCCATGTTCCGGCTGTGCACTGGCCCCCTGCTGCCCTTCTCTAGGCCCTGAGGATCAGCTCTGCTCACTCTTTACTGATCACTCCCATTCTTTAGTGTGAGCAGCTACGCTTATGACTCAGCTTCCTAAGGGAAGGGAATGCCCTCGTTCCTCTGAAAAACGTTTCTTCATGCTCTGTGTTGTGACCACAAGTAGATATAATTATAACCCCATGTAATTAGGTGAGTTGGCATGCTTTAAAATGCCCAGACACATAAAAATCTACTAATAAACATTAGGTTCCTTTCCCTTGTGGAGGGAATAACAGAATTAGCAGAATGTCCTTTATCTGTATCTTTATTTATTCATCTATTCTTGTGTTTATCCATCTGTTCCTCTATCTGCCCGCTAACCCACCTATTCATCTACCCAAGCATCCATCAGTCATGTATCCAATCCATCCATCCATCCATCCATCCATCCATCCATCCATCCATCTACCCACCCACCCATCCATCCTCTAACCCATCAACCAATAAAATGAATTCACAAATACATTCAGATCTCTGCCTTCCACGGTCCACTTATATGAGTCAGGGCCACTTCAACTACATTCAAACCAGAATGCCCACAGAGCGATGGCCCAGAGTAATTCAACCCTGTGTCCAGGGATGGACTGATTCTCTCCCTTCCCCCCAGCTCTGATGAGCTGGGTCAGTGAAGCCATGATGGTCAGTGGAGTGGTTTGTGGCAACATCAAAAGCCTGCTCTTCCACAGAAACTATTGTAAACGTTCTCTGGAAATGGCTGAAATAATTTTGTGCGCCAGACAGGCAGTGAGTTCAGACTGGCATTTCGAGCATTGCTTTTAAGATGAGATGACTACTATGTTTAAAACCATAGCGGCCATCAATGGCCACACCTCCTTGTGGTCAGCACTGTTTCTCACACACACGTCCTTTCCCTTACAGCTCGCACTGTGACCGAATTAGTTGCTTCATCTTTGGCCAGCCCCGTTGCCCACTTCACTGTCCTTGCTGGAGGCAGAATAGGCCACACAGCAGGCATTTAAAAAGCACCTCCTGAATAAATGAACCTGTGAAAGGCCCACCAGCCTGTTGTGCAGTTGTAATCGTACCAAATATCTGCTGACTGAAGTTTGCCAACATTAATTTCAAATATAGGTAGAAAGGAAGTATAATTTACTGACCCAGTCAACATGGGTTAGATGAAAACTTCGAACTAATTTACTTAAATCTGAAAGAGATCACATACATTTTTTTAAGAAAAGAATCATACTTTACTGCTCCAGTATTTCAGTCAGTGGCAACCATTAAGATATGAATCATAAGAACCAGAAAACTTTCTCTCTGCCTGATCACTTATTTCATTATTAAAGATTTGTTTTAAAGGTTTGGTTTACTGGTAAGAATCATACATAGAGGGGCTGGAGAGATGGCCCAGTGGTTAAGAGCACTGGCTGCTCTTCCAGAGATCCTGAGTTCAATTCCCAGCAACCACATGGTGGCTTGCAACCATCTATAACGAGATCTGGTGCCCTCTTCTGGTGTGTCTGAAAACAGCTGCAGTGTACTCACATACATAAAATAAATAAAATTGAAAAAAAAAGAATCGTACATACATATAACATATATATACATATATATGATGTGTATATATATATAAATATAATAATGATTGCATATTTTTATTTTTAAAATTAAATAAACTTTTATAGTCTTGGGGGGCAACCCAAGGTCTTGTGCATGCTTGGCAAGGGCTCTCTACCACTGAGATATCCCCCAAGCCCTACTGATTTTTAAGATATTGATAGATTTCAACATTTTAACTAAAGTCAAGACTGTTAAAGATACAAGAGTTGAGAGCATTTAGTGGATCTGACATGTTGTTCTATCTCTGTTGCCTTTTATCCAATGTAAATACAGAAATTAATTTTTGAGAATAGAAACCCATTACAGTCCACTCTGAGGAGGGCAGAGCCAGATGCTTGAATCCTCGGAAAGGAACCTGCCTGGAGGTGTGTACCTGTGGGTCCATTCTGAGGAAGGTGTGGGGGCCCCTGCTACTCAAGGTTGATCTCTTGAAGGTCTTGCTGTGGTAAAAATGATAGTAATCGTCCAGATTTCCAATCTGCAAAACAAGAAGCAGGTTACCATTCTCTAAGATGCCTTAAAGATACTTCAAAAGCCCTCCTCCCCATGATTCAGCTTCCAGAGGAGACTCCCTCCCCGGCCTCCTGCCCACCTGTGCCTCTGGCAAACATTCAGTGTTTAGGGACCGGAAGGACAGCTTGGATAGTTCTTTTCAGATAAACAACCCAAGGTAATGTTTCTGAGGAAGCATACACATCTCGCTGGTTAATATTGTCTAAGTTTATACTATTGTGGCCAAGTTTTTTTGGACACGAGATAGTATTTATTTTGGGTCAAGTATCACTGAGATAGTGAAGTTACTGTCAAGTCAGGTCCACACCAAAACATTCATTGTAAACACTCCCCTTCCTCTCCACACCATGAGTAAACCAAAGTCTCTAGAATAGACACTCACTCTCAAGTGAGTGCATGGAGGAAGCCAAAGAAAACACATGGGTCCATCTGCCCCTGGGGACTGTAAGAGGTCAGACGAGAACACGCAGCCCCCTAAGGCGTTCCAATTTTCCATTACGTTGAGAGAGGTGCTGATTGTCCATCTTCAAGAATGGTCAATGCACATGGCCCCCCTGTCCTGTGGACTTGCCCAGTGTCAAATGACTCTTGAGTGCAAGGACATAACTTTCAGAGGCCTGTATCCTAGCTGTCACTGGCTGCGTTACATCACTGGTTAGCCCCTGGCCTCAAAAGCAGTGTTCGAAAATGCAGGTGGACTGAAGTTACCAGAGACACCTCTCAGCCACCCAAGCGTCTGACTCAAGGGGGACTGTGGAATAAGTGGGCCACCTCTGTACCCACCCATGCTTTCGATTACAGAGTTATGTGAGGACAACTGAGGTTGAAACTGTTTAACGGAAAATGCCATCATATGTAACCCATGTCTTATCGTTGCTCTATTCAGTTGGAGCTGTTATATCCTACCGTGCCTAACTTCCAAGCTAAACTTTATCACAGACAGATACGTGCGTATGGGGGAAAGTACTGTGAGCACATCTGTGTCAATGCATACACATGGTTCATAAGTACATACAACATATACTCTAGTACTATCTATCTGTACACAGCATGTATATACACTACTGCAGTTCTCCTCAGAGCGATTTTAGATGTGATGATTTCACACACAGAGTTTCATCAGATTAAGTCTCATCCAAACCCTTGCCACCATTAGCCATGTGGCTGGGAGTAAGGATGCTCCACCCCTGGTCACCTCAATCCCTTGTGAGCAAAATGGGGATAGAACGACTTACCCTTGGACTCTTTGGTTTTATTGATTCCTCTTCAATTTAACTAGGACTAAAGTTTACCCAGCAAAACACTGCTGACCGCCCCATCCTCACAACCACTCTGTCAGCTGTAACCTGTGCATGCCCAATAGAGATGACAGTGCAGAGGAGAGACCTGGGGGGACTTAGAGTGGACGCTTTCCCATCTTTGGTTAGGATGGTAGACAGAGCATACAAACAAGGATCTGCTGGGTGCTTTGCTGGCCTCAGCTTCTTTCTTTCTTTCTTTCTTTTTTTTTTTTTTGCTAGTCAGCCTGGCAGTACTACTGCTTCCTGTTCTTGCGTTCAGGAGACAGCCTGCTGTTTTTTAAAATAAAGCCCCTCACTCATAGGGACTCCACAAGAAGACCAACAGAATCAACTAATCTGGATCCCTAGGGGCTCCCTGAGACTGAACCACCAACCAAAGAGCATACATGGGCTGGACCTAACACCCCCACACCACACACACACACACACACACACACACACACACACACACACACACACACACACCACACACACACACCACACACACACCACACACACACACACACACCACACACACACACACACACACACACACACACACACACACACACACACACATATACACACGCGTAGCAGATGTGCAGATTAAGCAGGTCCCCCAATAACTGGAGCTGGGCTGTCCCTGACTCTGTTGCCTGCCTGTGGATCCTTTTCCCTGACTGGGCTGCCTTGTCGGACCTCAGTGGGAGAGGTTGTGTCTAGTCCTGCAGTGACTTGATGTACCTGGGTGGGTTACTAAGGGGAGGGTTTCCCCTTCTCAGAGGGGAAGGGGAGGGGAGGAGGATGTGAAAAGGGCTGTGTGAGAAAGGGACAGGGGAGGAGAAGGGGTGCTGTGATCGGAATAAAAAGCGAATAAATAAATGAATTAATGGGGAAAGATAAACAAAGCCCCTCCACTTAAATTTGTTCTGGCATATTCTGTTCTTACACACAAAGAACTTCAACCACAGTGACAGTCAAATGTCACCTTCTTGGTGCCAGGACACTTGGGTGGTGCTAACAAATGACAGCTCTTACTGGGTACTGGGATTGGCCCTCTGGCTCCTCCTCTTCAAGGCCCCTCCATGTCCCTTCAGGTCTGGGATGCTGTGGATTGGGACAAATCTGGCTGTGCACAGATCTTAATTCCTTCCTGTTGGAAAGCCTGGACTTATCCCTCTGGGTTTTCATCTCCTATAAGACTCCAAGCACCACTTTGCAGGACTGACTGCTTCCGGACCTGAAGGGGATACCTATGCCTGTGAGGGGCTCCGGAAGGTGGTAAGTAAGTACTCAGTTGCAGCTAGTGATCCGCAATTCTGGTTCTCTGCTCATTTTCTGTTTCAAGACACATTTTTTTTGGCCATGGCAAACTTCACTGTTTCTGTCTTGTACACAGGCACTTTTCATGCAGGTAAATCTCATTGCTCACTTCCTCAAACAAGTGAACCAAAGACTGCTAGGGCGAGCATGGTAGAGCTGTTTCTACCAGAGAGTTGTGGAGACTTACTAGACAGCAGCAGTTAGTAAGTTTGCTAATAAGCAGTCGCTATCCCTGGTGGGTGTCACATAACTATTGGTCTTTTAAGTCTATGCATTTAAGCCAGTTCCCTCTTAGGGAAATAGGTAAATGGGTGAATGAAATTTGCTGGCAAAGGAAAGGACTCAATGCTGAACCACCAGCCATTGAACGGAGACCCTGTAGGCCATTCAGGGAAGTACTGGCTTCCACATAGCTGAGCCAAGCCAAAGGAACCATCCCTTCCCTTGATACAAGTCCCAAGGCCACCCAGTCCCCTTGTCTCTGGGCCACTGAGCTCATCCTTAGAAATGGCCTTAGAAATGGTCTCCAATGATGAGCTGTTCTCTTGGAAGAAGGAAAGGAACAACTGGTCCCCATAATACTAAGTAGGCAAGTGGCCCCGGGGGTCAGCAGTGTCCAACACTGCACCTGTTTGGATGCATGTCTAACTCAGCAGGGGGGTTGGGTTCTACTGCAGATGAGGAGGGAGGACCAGCCAAGGCATCCTCCTGCCCTTGAAAAGCTGGCCTAACGACTACTTTAGTGGAGCCGTGTAGTGTCTGTTCTTTTGTGCCTGGCTCATTTTGATTAGCATCATGACTTCAAGGTTCTCCATGTTGTAATATGTGTCAAGATTTCCTTCCTCTTGGTGAACATTGCATTGAATGGATATATCCATCTACATGTAGACGGACACCGGTTACTCCTTCATTTGGCTATTGTGAATGTCACCACTATGAACAGGGTGTGCCAATATTTGTGCACATCCCTGCTTCACTTCCTTTGGGTACATTCCCAGGTCCCACTTCTAGCATTACTGGCACACCCACTTGTTTGCTAATGTAGCCACTTCCTGTTGCTTCTCCTTTGCTGTCTCAGCTCCTCTTGGATTCTCACCTGACCTGCCCCTGCAGCACTGACTCTAGGATGCACTTCCTAGGCTTGGAAACTCTTCTTACTGACCTCCTCAGGCTGTCTTCATGAGGAGAGAAGATAGGACACCAGAGTGACAGGTCCACACTTGGACAGAGTCCCTCTCAGGGATGGGTGCACTCTCTTAGTTCAACCAGATGATATCTGATTGGGCTCTGACCCTGACTCAGATAGTCAGAGGGACTCATTGCTCTGTGACTCTGACTCTCTCAGCCTCAGTCTTCCCATTTATAAGATGAGACCATTGTATGAGGAGACTGAGGCCCCAGTGTTATATGGGAGGGGGAACTCCAAATTTCTTTTTTTTTTTTTTTTTTTTTTCGGAGCTGGGGACCGAACCCAGGGCCTTGCACTTCCTAGGCAAGCGCTCTACCACTGAGCTAAATCCCCAACCCCCCAAATTTCTGAATTAGCAACACCACCACTCTGTCTAAAGACAAGCAAAGACAGCTAACAATAAAGAACGTATCTACACCCAAATACGACCTAAGATACTTGTCTTTCTTTTGGCATATCTTCAGGGTCAAAATGGCAGACGTAGACATGTAAGAACATAGGAGTCTCCTTCCCAAGAACATGGGTGGTTACTTGAAGCTACTAATAGCACCAAACCCCAAAGATAATTATGATTTTTCCTATACATACATACTCACAATACATTAACTAATATAATTAGGCATAGCGTTTAATAACAAAATAGAACAGCCACAACAAATATAACTATATCTACTATAATATATATATACATACATATATATACATATATATATATACAATATAAATGGCAAGTTACATATGAAATGTATAAAGTGCTTTGCAATTCTTTATCTTTAGGCTGTGGTGTACTGTGGGTAACTACAACTATGAAATGTAAGTCCTCAGACAATGAGGGGCTCCTACAGACAGAAGAGGCAGGAAGCACAAAGCCTTTTCTGGAAGAAAATGGGTGCTGGGGACTAAACACTGAGCCTCACATAAGCAAAGTGTGTCCCACTGAGCTACACGTCCAGCACAGAAACATCTTATCCTTGTTTGACACTCACATTCATATCAACACAGTTCCTCGGCTATCTGTCTGTCCGCTTCTCTGTGTGTGTATCCTGGGTTGTCTCTGGGTCATGGGCTGGGACAGTTTATGCCAGACACTGACTCTGCTGCTATGGCCCCTGGGCACGATCCTGCATACCACCTCTCAAGCCCGTCTCTGAACAGTCCATCATTACAGAGATGCAGAGATGCACTGGATGCTACAAACATGTCTATGCACAAGCAGAGGGCAGCTCCTCTCCCCTCCCCTGTGTGGGAACAGGAGAAGCCAGTCCCACCAGACCTATGTCCTTTCTGTTCTGTTCCACTCTACCCTTCCCAGGACCCCATCTACTCTTCATCAGCAAAGCTGCCTGCTGCAGCAGGAGGCACTGTACCTTAAATCCTAACATAAAAAAAATTCAATATGTTCTTTTCTCCTTTCTTGCCCATGGTATTTTCACAATGTGTTCATTAGAATCAGTCTCTCAGAGCACTATCCAATAAAACAATCTGCTGAATATCAAATGCTCATGTCTCGCTACTCAACATCAATATGTAACTATATACATTAGTTGATAAAATTGGTAATATCATTAAAACATCATTAAAGGCCTTGCTAAACGATCTCAACCGGAACACTGGAAGAAATGAGATCAAATACTCCTCACAGAGAGATGAGTGCAGTGTAGTTTAATTCTCCCTGCCAGGAGGCTCTATTAGACATTTCAAGATGCTAGGTAATATAGGTATACGGGTCAGACAAGGGAGGTGCAAAGGGAGAAAGGAATTGGGAGCAACTGCCCTATTCAGTTCCTCTCTGGAGCTCAACTTGCTCTGAGTGAACCTAGGTCAGCAGGTAAGCATCAGATGGCCACGCCCATCCCAGGCAGCAAGCTCCAAAGTTCAGATGAATTCACACCAAGCAGGCTAGCTGTTAAGTCTAATGTCATCTTGCAGATAGGGGAACTGAGGCATAGGGTAGTGAAGGAGTATCTTCAAGACCATGCATCATGTTAATAACACAGCTAGGGTTCTTAGGCATCAAACCTCTATCTCTTGCTGCAATTAAAGACCAACAGCTGCCACAGAGACTCCAAAAACCCGACGTCCGTTCTCCTCCATTCTCCGTAGGAGGTTCTCCATGTGGGGCCCAGATCTCAGCAAGTGATGAGCGTGTGTTTCCAGGTATAGGGTCAGGCATTAAGCTCAATGGTATATTTCCAGTTTATGCCTCTGTGTGCATGTGGGAGTGGATGGATGGATGTTCAAGTTGTACGAAGACCTGTTTGTTCTGCCATGTGTGAGATATACTAGTATTAAAATACATACATGCATATATGTTTATTATATACATTCAGATGTGTGGATTTATAAAATGTGTGTATGTATTTAGATATACATGTGTTTGAGACTATGTATATATGTATATATGAGTGTTTTACATATGTATATGAATGTATAGGAATATGTATACATAAATACGTAAGTATTCAGGTGTGTGGGTGTGTGTGTGTGTGTGTGTATTTATTATGCAGGGCTTATGACCAAAGCCCAGCAAACTTTGACTATCCCATAACCATCATATCAAATGGGCTGCTGGGCCCTGGGTCTATGGCTCCCCGCCGTAGTATACTTCAAAAGCAGGCAAGAGCTCCAGTAAATCTGCTGGGAGTTGGGTCCAACCTCAGATGGAGTTTCTGGGTACACAGGCCTGGGTGGTGATGGGGCTTCTGGGTTTTGGAGCAAGACAGAAGCTGAGCCTTGCTCAGGAGGCTGCTAGCTGGTTGCCCTTCCTCTTCCACCTCTATCCCCAGGGCACAAGTCAGGACTCCTTAGAGCCTCCTCTCCCTCCACCTGGGTGGGTCCCGAGTACCCTGCATCCTCATGGGGGACGTGTTGGGAGGCTGGGTCACCATACTCTCAGCACCTCTGTCCTCAGGCTTGGCACAGCACAGGAGTCAGCAGACGACTCTCACAGAACCAGAGTCACCACTATTGCTTTGCTCCCCTCCCCCAAGTCTGCCGGTCTCCTGAGGTGCTCCACAGCGTGGTAGAAGGTACCCCCCAACCTTCTCAAAGCAACCCCTTAAATAGCCCACAACCTCATCCCACCGGGCAAGCCTTGGACGGGGACTAGGCCCCAAGGTGCTGTGCTGGCCCCTTCAGCTCTTCCACATCACCACACTGCCATTCCACCCAGCTCCTCACCTATACCGAGCCAGCTCTCTTGTTACACATACTGGCCTGTGCAGTTCTCATTGCACTTATACACAGACCAGGGAAAGTTGTTGTCCAGAGGGAGGACTGACAGTTGCTTCCCTTCAGGACATAGCTGTCCTTTTACCCTCTCCCAGACTGTCCCCATCCCAGGACAGCTGTGAAGCTGGAAACCACTGTGCTATGGAGTTGAGGGACCAATTGACTGCTGGTGGCCTGGACAGACATAGCTTCTGTGCTACCCAGAAGGCGCGGGTCCTCCTCCACTCAGGAGGCTGGAGTTTACTCATGGGGAGCACACCTCACAGATGGGAGCACGAAGACCTTCCACAGCCACGCAGGGGAGGACCTGAAGGAGACCGTGAGAAAAGCATCTGAGCAGACAGACTCCAAACAGGGTCAGGGTGGAGTCTTGAGTCTTTATTTTAAGCACAGCACTTACTCTCCTGTTTACAGAGCCCGGGGTGGGCTGCCAGCAGGAGCTCACCCCGTATTCTTCAAGACAGGGTTACTTGAAGGGATAAACGGGGAGTGACAGTCTGATCGATCCCCGTCTGACACACAGCAGCCGAGCCACTGCTGAAGACCAACATCCACCCCAGACGAACGGAGTCTTCCAAAGTTCCGCCAGCCCCGGGGCCAGAAATCGGGCTCGGCAGAGAGTTGCCGAAGTGAATATTTTGGACAGTGTGGGAAAACATCATCCCACCTCCCTAGGCTTGAGCAGCTAAATCTCGCCTGAAGGGACCAGCTGATAAGCAGCCATGGGAATGTCCGCTTTCAAGGTCTCCACATGAATGGGGAGTAGAGTTGTAGCTTCTGACTGCAAAACCTTCCCTCTATCTCTCCTGCAGCCTGCCCTTGGCTGGACACAGATGTCTCCAGCCCTCTCTGCAGCAGCACACTAGCTTCTGGAGCTGCTGGGCTTTCTTGGGGCTGACATCTTCCAAAGGCCTTAGCTTTCTGGAAGAGTCCATGTCTCCGTCATGGTCCCCTGGGTTCAGTTATATAACGCTATTGATCCCAGTTGGCCTGCTTAAGAAAAACACAACTAATTAGAGCCCGTAAAAGCCTACACACCAAATTAATTCTGAATTGCTCTGGTGACTTCCTCCTAAAAGTGTTATAAATAGAGATGGCCACCGGGCCTATATTTAGCCCACGCTGGGCTACCTGGTATTTATAATTAAGGAAGTCCAGAGGGACAGAATGGACATTTTGTTGGTTTTTTTAAAGCACTTTTTTACAAACTGCTTCCTATTTCAGTCACATATACACACAGCCACATTCTGTTATTGCAATAATTACAGTCCCACCCGAGTTAAGATACTGCACGATTTCTCAGTCCTCTAAAATTATGTTCTTCAACACGTACACACCCAAACAGTGCAATTAAGCTGGTCAACTTCCTGAAAATCCCTTAAAAAAAATAACATTAATTTTGATTTTGTAGATTTCAATTTCTTTCCCTTGAGTGGCTGAAGCAAACAGCCTCGTTTCTGATGAGGAAGCCTGACTTACGCTCTTGGCCGGGGCTCACAGGGCTCACGGCCACAAGCATTCTGCAGCCTTTATTTTGAAGACCTCCTCTCTAAAGACCTTACCAGTTAAAGGATTCTTACTGGTTGTGTGAAGTTCCTTATTGTTCTTCACTCCTAATGCCCCCTGTGCATTCACTTCTGTTTTGTTTTTATTTGATTTTAAAAGTAATACATGCAAACCCTTCCTCTCCTGAAGTCTTCTAACAAGTGTCACGAGAGTAGGGGCATGGCTTATGTGGGGACGGGACAAAGGGAAGGCCTGGGGTAGCCCAGGGCAAAGCACTACTGCTGGAGCTCAGCAAGTGAGGAAGGCATCCCTATGGTAATGGAAACCCTGGAGAGTCTGTCTATAGGCAGAGCAGCCCACTCTAGGCATCTAAATATGAGCAGGTACCCAGCGTGGGGATGGAAATCAAGGAATACATCAGATGGGTAAGCCACAGGGGCACGGACTAATGCATCGGTACTTTAGGAAGCCAGATTCCCAGCACCAGGGAAGGTCGTACATGCAAGGCAGAGTTCTGAGAATCCTTTGGTTTAGGACTGGAACTAGCTATCCTTGTAAACTGTTTTCAGTGCAGATAGAGAAGTAAACGCACGTGGGCTATGGTTTGGAAAAGTGTCATACAAAGGCCCATATGCTAAAAGCTTGGTGGCCAGCTTTGGGGAGATGAAAGAACCATTGAAAGAGGTGGGGCCTAGTGGGAGGAAGTCATTGAAGGACAGCCCCTGAAGGGACCCAGAGTAAGACCCAGTGCCTTCCCTGTCTTGCTTCTTGACTGCCACAAGGCAGGTAGTTTTGCCCCATTGTACACTCTCAGCAGGACCTACTGCTTCGCTTCAGCAGCAGGGCTCTGGGCTGAAACCCTACACTCAGTAAGACAAAACGAGACTTGCCTACTTTTGTCACAGGGTCAGAGCACCGTACGTGAGGTGTATGTAGACACAGGTGGATAGTCCCAACCAGTCCCCCCAGCCTGAGAGCAACAGTACTCCAAAGCTACAAGGCCACCAAGAGTACAGCCCCCAGAGCTCATGCATACTTTACCCTAACTGAAAAGAACAGGGCTCTGTGGGCAGTGGCTGGTTCTGGGCTCATAGATTGGCAGGAAGCAAAGGCTCAAAGAATCCCAGGGCCATTTGAGGAGGATACAGAGGCCAGATTGAAGGGCACCCCCACTGACCAAGCTGGGCACAAGGCATTCTAATGAGCTGCTTCTAAAACAAGAAACCACGAGCCCCTATAGACAGGGATAACTCAATAATAAAGTCAAGCTTTCTGAGGAATAGCGGCTATGTTTCATACAGTTTCAAAGTAATATTACACAAAATACAATTATGAAGGCAAAAAGAGACATTTTACAGTGTACATTCTGATGAAAACTACCTGGGCCAAGTGACCGACATAAGTATCACCAGAGAAGTGATAAAATGTGAGCCAGTGGCCGTGGATGGATGTCTCCTCCACACTGGCGTTTAGCCCCCAACTGTGAGAATTTAAGATGGTGGAAACCCAAGCTGATCTTCCAAGGGTGACTACAGTTAAATAGCACTCATGTGGGGGACGCCCCATGACTTGCTTCTTGATAGCTTTATAAGAGGAGGGGGAGACACCTCAACATATGAACATACTCTTCCTGTTTCCTGCCGTGTTAGGGCAGCCCGAGCTAGCTTGGGACCCTGCCAGCAGGGAAGTAATCATTAGTATGGGCCCTTGACTTTGGACCCCGAGAACCATGAGCCAAAATAAACATCTTTTTCTTTATAACATACCCACTCTGTACTATTGTTATTAGCAACAGAAAACAGGCTAAGATGTGGTCAGGGGTCATGGCACAACCAATGCCTCTTCTGTAATACTTCCATCAAGACCTGGAAACCCAACTGGAAGGATGTTTCTCGAAACAACTGCTGGCCTAGTATGTAGAAACCTAACAAATGCTCAAGTGAAAGAGATTGTGAAAGGGATTGAACAATCATGTCACAGCCTCCCTGTAGGCCACACTGGAACCTCAGGCAAAGGAGAGATCAGCTGCAACTGAGCTGAGCTGCAAACTTTAATATTTTGTTCGTGAGTTTTCATGCTTTAATTGTTATTATTTGTCTTCTCGCTGGAGTCCTTTGGTACCCCCTCACATTGTGCCCTTCAGCCACATGCCAATCTCATCCTGCCCTCCAGCCCACCCTGCTAATGAGACCTGCTCAGCAAACGTAACCCTGGATCTAAACAGACTCCTTCTTTACATGGTGTCGGCTTTCTGTCACTACAACAAAATGTCCCAGGCAGTTAAACCTGCGATGAGAAAACGTTTGTTCTGCCTGACAGTTCTGGAGGTCATCATCCACAATTATGTGGTCCTGGCTGCCTGTGATGATGGGGGACACACGTGGCAGAGCAAAAGCACTCATCTATGGGCAGAAAGAAAAAACCCAGAGGAAGGGATTTGGCCTTCCGTGGGCCCTGGGAGGGTATGCGCCCACATCCAGACCCACCCCTCGAAGGCTCTACCTCTTCCCAATCAGATCAAGCTTTGGAATCCAAGCTTCATTCATCCTCAGTGAGGGCCACCGTTGGATACCTGAGGACAGCCAGGCTCACACATGGGGACAGCCCTGCAGGTATCTATTGCAGTTCTATAGAAACCGCCCTTGTTTTTGTGACAGATGCCAGAGTGTTGGGGTTGATGAGACCAAGCCAGCCACAGTCTCCCCAAGAGCATGCATTATAGGATTCTATCTCTACCTCTCCTGGGAAGCTTGTGATTGGTTTCAATTTTGTTTTTACATTTTATTCTTTCACCGCAATAAAACAAAGCACCTAACTTCCCAGTTCCCTTTCCCAGTGAACACTGTGGTGGTTTGAATGAAAATGGCACCCATAAACCTAATAGTGGCAGTGCCACTATTAGGTGGTGCGGCCTTGTTGGAGGAAGTGTGTCACCGGGGATGGGCTTTGAGGTTTCAGAAGTTCAAGCCAGGCCCAGTGTCTCTCCCTTCATGCTGCCTGCTGGTCAGGATGTCAAACTCTTAGCTAGCTACCTCTCAAGCACCATATCGTGCTGGCCATGCTTCCTACCATGACAATAATGGAAAACCTGAACTGTAAGCCAGCCCAATTGTTTTTTTTTTTTTTTAATGAGTTGCAATGGTCATGGTGTCTTTTCACATAAGACCCTGACTGAGACAAACAGTGAAAATGTAGACTAGCCAGGCATGTTAGTATTGAATAGCCTTTGCCACATGGTGAGTTCAGAGCCAGCCTGGTCTACTGGATGCCCTGTCCCAATAAACAAACAAACAAATAGAATTCATGGTCTAGAAGACAAAAGCTGAAAAGCTTCAACTCCTGTAACGTGTCTCTGAGCCCCTCTCCAGCTCCATGTTGTAAATGGCAGATGGGTTATTTGAATTGCATCACCATTCCCTCCTCTAACCAAAGCGGAACCTGAAAGGCCCTGGAGTGTTGTAGAAGAAAGAGAAAGGAAATGAGACTTGTTCCAAAGGAGATCTTGAGGCAGGGAGGCTGCAGGAGGTATGGACCTGCCCATGTCCCCAGGTCTGACCACCTCACCCTTTTTAGGACTTCCATAGGACATCCACCCCACAGCTGACCTACTACTAAGGATAGGGTCATACCGTGTTGTCCCTGTCGCCTGCTCACATCCACGTCTAACCACATCAGGTCTCTACAGTTAGGGGAGGCAACCTAAAACACAAAGGGCCCATGCAGGGATGCTGTGACAGGAGCAGGGTTCTCAAACTCTCCCCCAAGAAGCCAACATTCAGACTGTATGTGAATTGTACACCAAGTTTCTAACATTAGTGCCTTACTACACGTTACCGTGACGGTAGAACCTGCCCCTGACATGTCTGCAGGTTGTCAGTGGCCTGTGATCTTGGCAGCTAGCACTCTGGACACAGGTTCACACTTTCCTGCTTCTAAAAGGCCCCTGTCTACTTTTGTTTCCCCGAGGGAAGAAGAAGCAGAGTGACGATGGCCTTATCCTCAGAAAGTCCTAGCTGAAGTTGCTCATAGAGATGAGCGCCTCTGACTGCTCAGGTGATGAAGCTCACGGGATCCTGGGTACAAAATGCTCTGCACAGCACATAGTAAACAGAGGCGTAGCGCCAGGATGCTGTTTCGTCTACTTCATGGAAGAAGGCCGTGTTGGAGGAGATTGTCAGGCCACAAAAGTGGGGGTGGGGAGAAGAATGATTTCACTTTATTAGAGAAATGACCTAAACTTTAATATCTAAAACCCTCGCTGGAGACTAGTGATGCGAAGGGAAGCTAAAAGATATCCAGAGGAAGGAACCTTCAAACCTTTCACTTTAAAATGAAGACTCTCCTGTATAGAAGCAAACGCCGGAACTGTCAGCAACAGGTGCATACCCACGCTCACAGAAACAATGCTCGAAACAGTCAAGCAGGGAGCAGCCCAAGTGTCCCTCAGTGGCTGAGGAGGTGATTGTGGGATGTACCAGTGTGCAGTGGAAGCTGGTTCAGCCTTGGTAAGGAAGGAGGCGCAGATGTACAATGCAACGGGGAATGAACCTAGAGGACACCATGTTAAGTGAAACCGACGAGGATTAATAGGAAAGTTCACTGCTAAGAACATGGTAGCACTGATGCACACACAGACAGGAAGTGGGATATTGGTGTCGGCTGGGAATGAGTTCTTAACACATAGTTTAAGCTTGGAAATGGTCATTAGTGACTGCTGAACATGAGCATGGATGGACGCAGGGACACTCAACCGTGCACAGGAAAATGGCTCAGAGGGCATGATCACCCATTAGTATACATCTGCTATGGTCTGTCCTGAAGTTGACTTGTCTCTGTGTCACTCTGGCACGTTGGAAGCTGTGGCTCCAGGGATTAGAGAGGAAGCAGGCACAGCAGATGCAGGGAGGCTGCCAGTTCTCATGACTAGCTGCCGTGGCACCAGGCAGCTCTTTCCCCCTCCGCTGGCCATTCCTGTCACGTGGTGTCCTTTAAAGGTAAAAAGGACACAGGACGAGAAGGAGGTAACAGTCTCATCAGAGATGGACACAGTGCTCTAGCCCACCCTAGGTCTTCAGCCCTGGGCTAACATATAAGAGGGCATCACACACAGAGCAAGCTCAGCTCCCTTTCCCCGACCCCCTATCTTGAGAGGCAGCCTTGGGGCCTGCAGGGCAGGTATCCCAGTGACCATGTTTCTGGGCTGACCCATAGCAGCTTGTTTTATGGGCACCTCAGGGTTCAGGAAGACAGGAAAGACTTCAAAAACTTATGTTTATGGATGTTTTGCCTGCATCTGTATCTGTATACCGTGCACATACACCAGGTGTCTGCAAAGGCCAGAGAGGCGTTGGAGTCTCTGGGACTGAAGTTACAGACCAGGATGTGGGTGCTGGGAAACGAACCCAGGTCTTCTGGAAAAGTGTTCCTCTCTTAATGGCTGAGCCATCTCTTCTGAGCCCTGTATAGGGGGTGGGGGGGAACCTTAAATTCGATCTGTTCGTTTTTATATTCCACACATGGGTGGGTGTTTTGCCTATGTACCTCATTTATGCTGATACCCTTGGAGGTCAGAAGAGGGCATCGAAAGCCCTAGAACTGGGAATTCTGTGGTCTTTTACCAGCCTCAGCTTCTTCTCTTTTAAAGGAAGAGAAGCATTGGCTCACTCTCCAGCCACTTCATGCTAACCCCTGTGGTCCCTGCAATATTTGTTGATAAATAACGTTGGCAGAGCTTTCATATTCAAAGTCAAACCTCCAGATCACTGAGCAAGTCAAGTAATTGCTAAGGAAAACAGGAAAAAGCAGTCCGTCCACTGTGCCCTCCCACCTGGGACGTGCTGGCACAGTAGTGTCTTGCACACCAAGGACCCAAGGAAGATCCGCGCAGCCTTCTGTATCTCCTCGCGTGCTTACTGACAGCAAGGCTGGGTGGCCCTGTCCCTGCCTCCCTCTCTTCCTCCGACTGATGCTTTCATTTTATTCAGCTACCACAGGTCTCCATGGACACCCATCCATTCCCTCATAGGTCGCTTCATCATGGACGTGAGCAGCCATTAGAGCAGAGCACAGTCCTAAATTTGGGAGGCCTGGCAGGACCTGGGGCAGCCAGAGCGTGATTCAGAAGAGGCGCCAATAAGAATGGATAGAGCAAGATGGGGGAGACACCAGAAGCCGTCCTGGCCACCAGGGGTTCAGAGGGCATCACCAAGCTCTATCATCTACCAAAATGTGTCCTAAGACAAAAACGGGGTCCTGAATTCTCAGAGGCTTACACTGGAGAGAGCACATCTACTGTTCTCTTCTAATGAAAGAATGGGTGGGGGTGGGGACACAAAGGAAACGAATTCACCTTCCAGTTATCACCTTGCACACCCTACAGAGGAAGTCCATTAGGACCTAACTCGGCAGCTGAGTGAGGTCTTGGCTCCGAAGGTAGGCTGTTCATGCTAGCTCTGTTTAATTGAAAAGGGACTTTGGGCAAAGCTCCTTCATTTCTCTTTGCCTTCATTTCCCTTTCCAAGTAAGGAGAACAGTAATATTCCTCTGCCCAAGGCTGTGGGAAGGAAAATGGTGACAGGCAGGGCATGGGAATGCTGTAGAGGGGCCCAGTGGCTTCTTGTATACTGCTTCTTGAAGAAAGGAACAAGGGTACAGCCCACTTTAGGAGGACAAATAGACCACATGAAACTGGTTGGAAGGTCAGATAAACAAACTCCATTTGCCCTCCCGTTTCTTTACTCTTTCAACTCTATAGGAAGCCCTCTGGATCCATGAGTTCTGCGTCTCTGAATTCAACCAGCTTCTCTGAAAATGTTCAGAAAAAAAGGGAGTGGGTTGTTATCACTGACTCACGAGCCAGTTACACCTTAGGCCTACGAGGCTGGCTAGCACATCTGTACGGACAACACGTACAAACCGCATACAGACTTTTCCGTGGGACTTTATTCCCTAAGCAATACAACACAACAATGACTTATATCATGCTCACACCGTGTTGAGCATGATCCGTCATCTAGAGGTGGTTTAGGGTTCGCAGGAGGATGCGTATAGGCTCTCCATAAATACTACTCCATTTTATAAGCGGAAACTGAGCACCCACAGACCCGCATACCCTCGGGGATCTTTGGCACCAATCTTTCACAGATACCTAGAGAAGAAAGACTTTATTGGTGGTTCCGTAGGGAAAATAATCCTACTTTGAAAGAATTCCAAAAGGTCAATGTGAACATAATAGCACCTTGCTGGCTAAGCCTCCACCCAAAGGAGTAGCAGGAGTGGAGGAGGGTGCCAGAGTGGCGAGCCCCCCCCCCACACATACACACACACACACACACATACACACACACATACACATACACAAACACACACACATACATACATACACACACACACATACATACATACACACACACACACACACGAGGGTGCCAGAGTGGCGAGCCCCCCCCCACATACACACACACACACACATACACACACACATACACACACACACACACACATACACACGAGGGTGCCAGAGTGGCGAGCCACACACACACACACACACACAAACACATACACACACACACACACACACACACACACACACACGAATGCGCGCCCTAGATTCCTACCTGCCAGGCGTGCGACAACCTGTGTCTAGCAACCCACCGTCTTTTCCAGTTCCCCAAAGCTGATGGTCTTATTCACTCACTCTTACACACTCCTCTGAGTTTACAATATATGGCTGACTCTAGCCTGAGACATTTTTTAAGTCCCAGAGTTCTGATTCTACAAAACAGATTCATGCCGTATGTCATCTCGTATGTTCACAAGTCTGCGAAGACAAATTCACTCTGAGCTCGGGAGCTGCTCATCTGGATCTGTGAAATCCTGTCTGATGCATGTGCGCTGCCTGCTGGAGCTGACAGCTAGTGTCTCTGATACCCTCATTACCTGACGCTGGTGACAACTCTTCTCCAGAGATGTTGACTCGCTAGAGAGAGGCTTTCAATGACTCATAGTGTGGGAGTCTTACTCTCATGTGATCAGACATCAATCACACAGGGAGGATTTGATGTAGCTGCTGGGTGCCTTCTCTCTCAAAGAGTGACAGGCAAATCCAACCCATTACCCCAGGATGGGAACAGGTTGTGAGGACTAGAATGACCACGGTGGATCCCACCTCCAGTGGTGTGCGGTCAATTTATCCCTCGTGTAGATTTGAGATGCTTCGGTGAGCAGTAGGAGTGTTTGGTGGGTTTTCTACATAGCTTTGACCTTAGGCACAAGCCCAAACTCTCTAAAGGAGCTAGATAGGCAATATAGCCCAGGTTTTGCAGTCCCTTGTCCCCATGTGGTGGCTTCCTGGGCAAACCCTCAGCACGAACTCAAGCAAGGTCCTGGCTGGGTTTGTTTGCCTGTCCACAGACATCTTCCACATCCGTCCAAGGCCTGACCATGCCCTGTCTTCTGCAGGCTCTCAGTGGTTCTTCCTAATGTTGCCACCTTTTAATACACTTCCTCATGCTATGGAGACCCCACCCCATCATAAAATTATTTCGTTCCTACTGCAGAACTGTAACTTTGCTGTTACAAATATAATATAGATATCTGATAAGCAGGATATATAATATGTGACCCCAAATCCGGTCACCACGTATAAGTTGAGAACCATTGCCTTAGATGGACTGCAGTATCTCAGAAAACAGCCTGGCAATGCTGAAGCCTTCAGAGCTCCCTGCAGAGAGTCAGGGCAGACAGGCTCTTTTATTTATTTATTTTTTTTCCGGAGCTGGGGACAGAACCCAGGGCCTTGCACTTGCTAGGCAAGCGCTCTACCACTGAGCTAAATCCCCAACCCCGACAGGCTCTTTTCAAAGATGCACTCATTCTGTTATGTTTTTCCCTGATGCCAATGAAAGACACAGACTTTGAGAAACATCATTGGGTCCTCAGGAGCAGGGCTAATTACTTGTTACACTACTCTGTAACTGCACCCCTGAATGTGGGCTAAATTTAGTAGCTTTTGGTCTGTCTCTGTCAGCTTCTACATAAGCCCTCCATATCTGCCTCACTTGAAAGAAATCGACCCCCAGCCCATTGCGTTTGACCACCCGGCACCATCTGCTTGTCTTCTCCACCAGAGCTGAATGTGCCTGAAGGTTAATGCAGAGTAGCACCCCACCATTCTGCAGAGCTGAGGACAACAGTGTGTGGCACCTCTCCTCTCGGCTGATAGGGAGGCTTTCAGAGACCAGGATCAGATGAGGAAATGAAAACACAGCTTGTCTAACAGGCAATCGAAGCCCTAAAGCATCTGGAAATCACAGGCTGGAGTGGCCAGGAAGTCAGGAGGGAGGGAGTGGGACCCCCACACACACACAGGTCAGCTTCTTATGCTTCCTGACACAGCCAGCCAAGACGGTTGGCTGTCCTTCAATGTCACAGCCGCCTCCTCCCCAACACCTGCCATGTGTCCCTGACACCACAGCCAACTGTTTCTCACTCTGTGCACCAGACCTTTTCAGACTACTTCTTCCTGAGTCTCATGGCTCCTCCTCTTCCTCCTCCTCCTCCTCCTCTTCCTCCTAAGCCCCTGGGAACCATATTAAAGGAAAAAAAAGTCCTTAAACAAATAAACTACTCACTCCCCCCTTCCTATTCCCCTGTGTCCTCTTAGCTGCTTGAGAACCCTTTCTAAAAAGTAGTGTGTGATCTGTTTTCTCAGCCCTGTTACCCTAGCTTAAGCAACTCTCGCTCTCCCTTGCACTCTCAGAAATGTTATGGGGTACTCGATCACTTCTATAGCCAAGGTCATGACTCCAGGGAAGCGGCATACAGGAGTCAACACACAGTCATCATGGCTCACCCTGAGGACCCACTTCCCAAGTCACACATTATCGCTCCTCCCTTCTGATTGACTGCCACAACTCATGGGCTCACTTTCCTCCTCAGCCACCTTCCTGCCACTGGTGTGGGCTCTGATAGCCAGGTAAATGACTATTATGATTCCCTGATTCTTTCTCTGACCCCTCATGGCAGCAGCCATGAACACAGCCCCAAACAGGCCCCACACCAGTGCCCCTCCATTACCACAACTCATCACAACATTGATCACCCCTGGTTCCATTGTGACCTGGTTCTCCAATCCTGTAGGCAGTTATGTCAGCCACGCTCTCTTAGAAGCCAAATGGCCTGACTTCTCTCTGTGAGAATTCTGCTCTCATGGTCCTCACACAGCCGAGGGTGTCCTTGCTACATGTCCAGTCACACTATCATCTTTGCCTTTTAAAACTCACCATACAAGTATGACCCTGCCCTATAGCCCAGGTCTACCCAAGTCCAATCACTTGGCATTCTCCCTGAAGATGCTTCCCCTGAACCTCAGGAGATAACTCTCTCCCTTCCCTGGGGAGTCCAGGCCTGATCCACTCCTCGTCTTCTTCCTGGTCTTCTCTGCAGAGGTTAAACTATGCCCTGGCATTCCCTCAACAGTGTTCATGTTACTCTCTAAGCTCAGGCCTTCTTGGCCTCACGGATCTAAAGCCTACTCACCTACTAGGTCTTCTGACATCAGAGGCCACACACACAAGGCTGGGTCTCAAGCCAGGTCAGAGAGACACAGGTCACTGAAGTAGACAAGTATGAGTCAAATTGCCAAGAGGCATGCTCCAGTAGATGTAACTCTACCCAACAAGAGGACAGCATTCTTCTCCAGAGACCGATGAAGTCTCTAAAATACATCTCTTCAGTATCAAAGAATTAATTTCCAAGACTATATCTGATTTGACAACAACTGTTAGATATTGGTAACAGGAAGAGATGAAAAGTCCCGCACATGTGAAAATACATTAGCATACATGCTTGACCCATGTGGACATCAGATATGCATAATGCAATGACGTGGAAATCCTGACGGGAGAACTTATGGGCATCACTGACTATGACACCTGAAGGGGCGCTGCAGCCCCTCCCACACCGGTTCACGGTACCAAGCATCCAGCCTCAAGGATATTTTTAAGTTCAAGAAAACAGACAGGAAGAGAGTTAAAGTTAGAAGAACTCTGTAAAGCAGAAAATAAATTAGTAACAGAGGAAAGTTAAGCAGCTGGAAAGACTTCTTTCAAGACCCAGCAGGAGTGATAAATCTACCTCAGTACAGACACTGTGAAAATAAAATCACTCAGAGAAGTGGAATTACAAATGAAAAGGAAGATGCAGCCACAGATAGAGCTGAGGATTAACGGATAAGGCGAGACACTCACCGGGACGTTAAGCTAATACATTTGAAAACTTAAGGCAACAAGAGCGAATGACTAGAAAATTATGATTTATGAAACTATCCAAAAAGGAATAGTCGGACCTTCTGGTAGAGCCCCTGAAGCAGCGGGAAGCCACCCATCTCTCACATAGAACCCACGTGGTCAGAGTGAGTGCTATAGAGCGTTAAGGAACAGACCATCTCAGTCTTGCACAAACTGGCCCAGAAAGCAGAAAGAGTAAAATTTTATGAGCCGGGATAATATTAGAGTCAGACAAGAGCTGTGTCGGAAGGCTTTGGCCATGAGTGTAGACTCTGAACTCCCAACCAGCTTAGAAAACCAGATTCAGTGGTGAGTAGGAACCATGAGCCGCCGGGACCACGATGGATTTAGTCCATAAACGCAAGAGTGTTTAAAAGTCAGTACATTTAACTCTTTCTAATTGAAAGTGTTTTTTAAATTCAAAATCCCCATGATTAAAAATTCTTAAAATTTAAAGGGCCAGGAAGCTACTTTTGCAGTATTGAAGACTGCGGACTCAACAGCTGAGAAAGGGACACAGGCTTCTGTGACAACTCTACCCCACCCCTGAACACACACCCTGTCCCCAAAAGGTAACCGCCTAGACAGGAAGCCAGCAAAGAGAACTCTTAAAACCTGTGATAAGAATGCTGAAATGTGGGGCTGGAGAGATGGCCCGATGGCTCAGCAGTTAAGAGCACTGGGTGCTATTCCAGAAGACCCAAGTTCAATCCCAGCTCCACATGGTAACTCACAACCATCTGTAACTCAGCTCCAAGCGATTTGACTCCCCCTTCCCCTTCTCTCACAGGCATACACACACGCACACACACACACACACACACACACACACACATACATGCATAAATGCATACATGTGGGCAAACCACCAATGCTCATAAAATAAAAACAAGTAAATTACTTAACAACAACAACAACAACAAAAGCGTGCTGAAGTGTAGCTCTCCAGAATTGATGGCTTCCAGAGGGGCCATCTGGGAGGTGAAGAACTCAGTTTTCTTTCAGGGGCTGATCACTGGGAGTCTGACCATGTTCCAGTGAGTATATGGACAGCATACAACACAAATTGGAGTTGTAGGGGTTTTTTCTTTTTCAGGGAGGCAGGAGGGAAGGAGGACTTGAGAGGACTGGGAAATGGGTCTGATCGGGGTATATGATACAGAACTCCCCAAAAAACAACTTAAAACATGGTTACATGCACCTGCTGCTCCTCCACAGGACCCGGGTTCAATGCCCAGCACCCACACAGCAGCTCAAAACTATCTGCAACTCCTGTTTTGGGGATCCGACACCCTCACACAGATATACACTCGGGCAAAACACCAAGCCATATAAAATAAAAATAAACAAGTGTTAAAAACTCAAAAAAAAATACTATTAAAAAATGTCGGGGGGGGGGGATGCTTAAATTTGGTAAAAGAAAGAACTCTTTCAGCCAGTTATAAGATGATCTACTAAAAAAAACCAGCAGACAGCTCACCTGTGATCCTAACGCATGGGAGATAGAAGCAGAAGATCAGGAGTTCCAAGCATCCTGAGCTATATGTGTTCTATGCTAGTCAGGCTTCCTCTGACTCAGAAGAAGATAAAACAAACCCCACACCAACAACAAACAGAAAACATTGCTCTTCTTGGGGTGGGGGGCATATTTGAAATGTCCTCTTCAAAATTACAAAGTTAAGAACTCTCACTGGCGGGGCTGGGGATTTAGCTCAGAGGTAGAGCACTTACCTAGGAAGCGCAAGGCCCTGGGTTCGGTCCCCAGCTCCGGAAAAAAAAGAACCAAAAAAAAAAAAAAAAAAAAAAGAACTCTCACTGGCAGGCTGGAGAGATGGCTCAGTGGTTAAGAGCACCGACTGCTCTTCCAGAGGTCCTGAGTTCAATTCCCAGCAACTACATGGTGGCCCACAGTCATCTGTAATAAGATGTGATGCCCTCTTCTGGTGTGTCTGAAGACAGCTACAGTGTACTTGTATATAATAAATAAATAAATCTTTTTTAAAAAAAGAACTCTCACTGGCAATTGGACAGGGTGCACATAAATGCCTGTTAGCCCAGCACTGTGAGCCTGAGGTGAGATACTAAGGCCAAACTGGGAGCACACAGGGAGACTCTGCCTCCAAAACCAGAACCTCGGTGAAAGGAGAAACTGCTCAAGTGGCGACTCTGAGAGAGACGCACGTTCCTACGAGGGGAAAAAAATATCAAATCAAATCATTTTCTGCAGTGAACACAAAAACAAATTTGAGTAAACAGAGACCTAGGTGTGACACGTAAAAGGGAAGCCTATAGACAGATGCCTGTGAGTGGGCTGTAGGCCTCGTGCACCCCTCAATCCACTCCCCACTCTCACCTTGCACTGAGTGGGCTGGAGGCCTCTCGTGCACCCCTCAATCCACTCTCCACTCTAACCCCGCGCTCTATGCACGCTAACGTTTTAGGGTTTTTTCTTTTTGGTTTGGTGTTTTGTTTTATTTGTTTGTTTGCTTTTGGGTTTTGTAACGTCGACTCAGTGTAGAGTCACTGGAAAGACGGGACATCAGTTAAGGGGCCTGCCTCCATCAGACCAGCCTGTGGACATGTCTGCAGGACACTTTCTTGATTTGTGATTGGTGGGAGGGCCCAGGCCATGGTAGATGTGTTGACCCCCCCGGGAAGTTCTAGGGTGTACAAGGAAACAGGCAGAGTAAGGCATGCGGAGCAAGCCAGTCAGCACAGGCCCAGTCTCACCTCTGGGTTCCTGCCTTGAGCCCCTGCCCTAACTTTCCTTGATGGACTGTAAGCTGTAGGATGAAATGAAAAACCCTTTCTCCCACAAGTTGCTTTTGGTCACGGTGTTTCTCATAGCGATAAGGAACCAAACTAGGACAGAAAGTGGTACCAGAGAGTGGGGTAGTGCTGACCGTGTTGTTTTGGGGGAGACTGTGGAAGGAATTTAGAACTGTAGTCCAGAAAAAAACCATTAAGTGCGGCAAGCTATTATAATGGGTGCAGTGGAGACCCCCGTAGATTACAGATGCCAGGACCATGAGCTGACGGGGCGGGCGTAATGTGGAGCTGGCGTGTGCCTAGGAGTTAAGCTGCGTGGACTGAGGGTAGCAGAGCTGAAGCCTCGGATCTGCCCCGCCTTTGGAAGCAGAGGACTGTGAGTCCCAGATGTCGGCCAACAAATATTTTATGCTGCTAAATTTTGGGGTTCACTTTGATTCAACTATAACTGTGCCCTGGTTCTTCCCTCTGGGTAAAAAGCTGTAACTTGCTTTTTATTTTATAGAAGGAAGCCCATAGTTGAGAGACTTTAGATTTTAAAGAGATATTAGATATTTTAAAGAGGCTTTGAACTTAAAAAAAGGATATTTGAATCTTTTAAAGACTCTGGAGCTTTTAAAGCTGTACTACATTTTATAGTGTGATATTAACGTGAGATCTTCGGGGTAAACAAGAAAGGCGAGTTCGCGATCTAACAGTGATATATTTGTGTGTCAAGTTGACAGGGGTTTTCTGTGCTGGTTAATTTTTTTTTAATCAATTTGATACAGGTTACAGTCATCTGGGAAGGACTGTCAACTGAGGAAAACTGCCTTCAATAGACTGGAATATGTTAGTGGGGCGCTTTCTGGATTAATGATTGATGTGAGAGAGGGCCCAGGTGAGTGTGTGTGTATGCGTGTGTCACTCCTGGCCAAGGCTCTTAAGTTACACTTAAGAAGCAAGCTGAGAAAGCACAAACAGTGTTCCTCCATGGCACTTGCTTCAGTTCCTGCCTGGAGTTCCTACCCTCGCTTCCCTTCACGATGGACTGTTAGCTGAAATAAACCTTTTCTTCCCCAAGTTGTTTTTGGTCCTGGTGTTCCTCACAGCAACAGACACTCCTTCTCAGGGATGGGAACCACGTTGGTGGCTCCTCTGCCCTCCAGCAGAGGGTGAGCTCAGTGAGCCCAGAGGCATACGAGGAGGAAGGCAAGGCTGGCTTTCCCGCTCCCCTGGCCTCTGCCTACAGACCTGCTTCAACATGGCTTCCTCTCCCAGAGCCCTGCTCCCTCAAAAGTGCTGATCTACCTTCTCCTTCCTTCTGGCTTCCACCAACAGCCCCTCTTTACTTCCTTCAGGGCCAAGGAATAGAAAGAACCTATGTGCTAGCAGTGTTAACGGTCCCTGTGTTCTGAGCTCTCTTTTCACCTTTGGGAAAGGTCTGCTAACCTTCCTCAAAAGCACTCCAGTAGAACATACGCCCTCTTTCCAATCGAGCTACATGCTGACATAACTGTTGTAAACTGAAGATAAATAAATAGGTCCCCACAGCGGGCTTCACGCACTCCAGAGCCTGAGGTAAATACCTGGCTGGGTACAATAAGGGCATCCAAAGCCATTTTGGATTACATGCAAACCCACAGTGTTCCTGCTCATACACGATGACACACGTGCTCACATGGAATGCCCAGTTGCAGGACACAGCATAGCAATAATAGTGACGGCCATGGCTGAAAGGTCAGGTAGACTCTCTTGGCGACACCAGAGAACATCTATAAAGGGGAACACGTTCAAAGCTAAGAACACGCAAGGAGATTCTGAGAGCCCCACGTGGCCCCAGCGCATGATGTACACTTTCCGAGTCAAGAAATCACTAAAATGGCAAGCTTCCATAGGTGTCTCAAGGTTAGGAAGGTGAGGGAGAGCGGGCTGGGGACATACTGCAGACACTGGCTGTGGCAACCATCTCTGGCCTGCTCTTCAGATGACCTCTCACTAACTAAATCACAGGTAACAAACAGCCTTCTCCACAAAGCACCTTCCCACAGCCACAGCTGGGGCGGCTGCCTCCCAAGGCTGAGACTCATCTCTCAGGACTCGCCCATCTCTTTCCTGCCTAAGCCCATATGACAGATCAGGTCCCCAGGTACAGAGACAGAGCAAGTGCCTTGCTTCGTGCATAGGGGTCTGGAAAGTGGGGGAGATTGTTTTTTTTTCTTCTTTTCAACCTGAGAATCATCTATATTAATAGGGCCTCATGCCAGCCAGCAGGCAGATGTGGCCGTCCTCCTCACGTGTGGCTACTGAAGCACATGGAGGTGTGCAGCGTCTACAAGATCAGCCGGCCTAAGCCTAGAAGGAGTAAAAAGCAGTATCGGCGGCCAAGATGCCGGAAGCCCAAACGCCCCGTGACGCTCAGAGCATCCAGCTACGGCACAACTTATATCCATTTAAAGCCATGAGCTGGAGCAGCACCCAGAGTCTCTGATGGAGCAGTGGAGCCTGAGGAGTTTTATTTCTAGCAATGTCCTAAATGCTGCTGCTGCTGCTGCTGCTGCTGCTGCTGCTGCTGCTGCTGCTGCTGCTGCTGCTGCTGGTCTGGTGGGAACATGGAGAAAAGGGAGTCGTGGAGGGATTCACCAACAGGCCATCTGTTAAGTCGCCCTGCCCTATGTTCCCATGAGAAGATGGGAGGCTGCCCCCTCCCCCACAGACTTAGGTAAGTGCCCTGGAGAGGGGAAGCAGATATCCAAGGGGTGTTTCAGCAATACTAGAGCCCCCACATTCCGTGGGTACCACGGAACTCTGAAGGGCAGAGGCCAGCGGCAAAGGAACCTGAATGACTGCCCTACACACAGGAGTTCGGTGCTGCTCACGGCCCCTGACTTACAGGACTGGAATAAGGCTCAGGGATGAAAAAGAAAGGCAACCTTTTTCCTCCTTGGGCATCTGAAGGCAAGATGGGTCACCAGCAGCTCTACTAGAGTCACCCTCGGAAGTTCGGCCAGGGTTCTCGCTCTTGCCGTGTCTGCTCTAACCGCCACGGTCTGATCCTTAAATATGGGCTGAACATGTGCCGACAGTGCTTCTGTCAGTACTCGAAGGACATAGGCTTCATTAAGTTGGACTAAGCAACCTGAATGGATGATTCAACTGTCTACCCAGTGAAACCAGCTGTCTACCCTGTGATACCAATCATGCTAGTCTTTGTGCACACAGAATAAAAAACTGAAGGCAAAAAAAAAAAAAAGACAGGCAGATCAGTGAGATGCTACTTGGCACTATTGCCTCGGTTCCCTTATCTGTTACATGGAGGTGGGAAGAAGTGATGGTGGCTTTGGAGCCATTCCTCACAGGGTAAGAGCTCATCACCCTTGCCTGCCATCATGTTCACCTTCAGGATGTCTTTATCTCCTTTTCCTGGAGGTGACTGCCCTCGTCTTCTGGAACTGCTTGCACTTTTTCCCAGGTGGTTTCCCACACTCTACTGTGTTGGACTCCTGATACAGCATCTGCAACAGAGTCTACCCCTCCCTGGACAGGAAGTGAACCCAACCCTAAGAGGCACCTTCCTCTTGGGAATTGGGAATGCACAGGACCCTCCCCGCCCACTTTGTTCCCTTTTAGTGTTTCCAATCACTCACGAGACAATGCAGAGGAAACACCACAGACACAAACCCCACCTGTACTTCCAACCCATTCTTTACCTCCCCCTCTTTTATAAAGGCTGTAGAATTCAAAACTCTTGATTTCCCAGACTCCCCTGGAGCCAGCGTGGCCATAGGACAAAGCTGTAACCCCTGCGATGGATACAGGCACAAGTCCCTGGGCAGGGCGACTCTTCTTGATTGAAAAGGAAAAGGCCTTTGCTCTAGTCTCTCATCCCCAAACCCTGCAGCCTGCCTTGCATGGATATTAAACTTCAAAATGTATGTGTGTTATTAACCCACACTGCCACGAGGCATTGCCCACGTTAAGAGTGGGTGGGGTAGAAAAACGGTGGTGCCATTTGGTACACACAAAAGAAAACAAGATAACCTCCCACAATGTTTAAGTTGTTACCTCTATGTTTTTGCCTCTAAACACATACCTAATACCTAGCTACAATTTCTCAGTTCTCTGAAACTAGGACACATGGCCTATGCACTTGGTTATTATTTCCCAACGGTATGCAGACTACCCATGGCCGCTGCTGGACGACTGGTTAAATCAAACAGGGTGACCCCAGTACTGCAACACTCGGAACTCTACGCTCTTTCAAAATCGAATGCTCAATCGACCCAGAAAATATACAAGGGAGTGGCAGAAGGAACAAATAAACAGAAGGCACCTATAGCCTCGATGGGGACTGCTTAGGTATCCACTGGGGACAATGCTACTCTCCTTGAGGTCAGTGCAGAGTGAGGCTGTCAGTCAGGAGGACCATGGTTCTATCCACACTAAGAACAAGGCAAGGGCTCCTTTCCTAGAGGACAGCGTTCGCCCTCCAGTCTCCCACAGCCAACTCCAGGACTCTGTTTTACAATGGTGACAGCAACCCACAGGCCACCCCCCATCAGCTGTTCTGTAGATTCCAAGGGGTTAACCCGGGCCAACTGGTCGGGCCCATTACTTTATCTTCCCTTAGTTTTAAGAGAGAATGTCTCCTTAGTCCTAAGGAGCGGGGCCTCTCTTGTATCCGTAGGTAGGAACCTTACAAAACATGCTAGGCAGGCAGAGGGGTGGGGAGGAAGGTCCCACCTGCTGCTAACGGGAGGGCAACAGCCAGGCAAATCAGTAAGAGCCTGTGGTCAGCTCTGCAGTCAGGGCATGGGCTAGCTCTGTAAGTCACAGTCCATGAGTTCTTTCTTAGTCTGCCATAGCTTCTGCCTGCTCTGTCCCAGCTACAATTTTACTCAACAACAACAACAAAAAAAGACAAAGACACAACAATATTCCAACGTTCCCTCTACAGTATTGCCAGGGCTGGAGAGGGAAACCATGGTGCTGGACACATTAGGCAGGTGCGCTGCCTCTCTGGTAGCCCCAGCTCTCAGCCTCCCCAGCTTTAAATGCAATGCTTTCCTAGGGCAATTCCAGTATGCCTAACACTGGGCAGACTGGTATGTCAAACTAGGTGGACTGGTATGTCTGGCTCCACTGACAGAGATAACCATTTCGATGTCAATGATGATGATGATGGTGGTGGTGGTGGTGATGGTGGTGATGATGATGGTGGTGGTGATGATGATGGTGATGATGTGGTGGTGGTGGTGATGGTGATGGTGATGATGTGGTGGTGGTGGTGGTGGTGGTGGTGATGGTGGTGATGATGATGGTGGTGGTGGTGATGGTGATGATGGTGATGGTGGTGATAATGATGGTGGTGGTGGTGATGATGATGGTGATGATGATGTGGTGGTGGTGGTGGTGGTGGTGGTGGTGGTGGTGGTGGTGGTGATGGTGGTGGTGGTGGTAATGATGGTGGTGGTGGTGGTGATGATGATGGTGATGGTGGTGATGATGATGGTGATGGTGGTGATGATGATGGTGATGATGTGGTGATGATGATGGTGGTGGTGATGATGATGATGGTGATGGTGTTGATGATGATGGTGATGGTGGTGATGATGTGGTGGTGGTGGTGATGGTGGTGATGATGATGGTGGTAGTGGTGGTGGTGGTGGTGATGGTGGTGATGATGATGGTGGTAGTGGTGGTGGTGGTGGTGATGGTGGTGATGATGATGGTGGTGATGATGATGGTGGTGATGATGATGGTGATGGTGGTGATGATGATGGTGATGATGTGGTGGTGGTGGTGATGGTGGTGATGATGTGGTGGTGGTGGTGGTGGTGGTGGTGGTGATGGTGGTGATGATGATGGTGGTGATGATGATGGTGATGGTGGTAATGATGATGGTGATGATGTGGTGGTGGTGGTGGTGGTGGTGGTGATGGTGGTAATGATGATGGTGGTGATGATGATGGTGGGGGTGGTGATGATGATGGTGATGATGTGGTGGTGGTGGTGGTGGTGATGGTGATAATGATGCTATTAGCAGCAGAATGGTCACCTGGGGACAGGCACTATACCAAGCATGTACTTACTGGAAGTGTCGCTAACTTCCAGTTTTCAGATGAAAGAACTGAGGTACAGGAAGGGACAGTCACTGTCAGAAGAGCGATTTTATCACTCATGCCTTCATATATTAGATTTTTAAAAAATTATTACATGATGGCACACGCCTTTAATCCCAGCACTCGGGAGACAGAGGCAAGTGGATATCTATGGGTTTGAGGCCAGTCTGGACTACGTAGAGAGTTCCAGGCTAGTCACAACTACATAGAGAGACTCTGTCTCAAACTAAACAACACAATAAAATCACATTTATCTGTGCAGTGTCTGCACATGCACAAGCACCTACCTACGCGTGAAAGTCAGAGAACGAATGACTTGAAGAAGTTAGTTCTCTCCTGGAACTTGAACGCAGGTTCCAAGGCTCGGCAGCCAGTGGCTTTACACTAAACCATCTGGCTGGGCCTACTCATTAAACTTGATTCTGAGAAGTGTCCCCCCTAAATACATGTTCTTCAAACTCTACCTCATTCATCGTCTGACCTCAGCTTGCCTAACACAAGTGGCTGTTTACTTTGTATTAGAGCCTATCAATGCCTTTTGTCAGTGGTCAAAACCCCCTCATTGTGTATGCAGAACAGGAGCCACTCTATTGGCTACTGGGGGAAAAATAGCCGCCAATAGCTATTTGCATATTTTATATTTAATACACTTTACTTTGCAAACGACTCTTAGAACACATTAAGTAGTTAATTGGCTTTATTTCCTTTTCAACATTTTATTTGTCTCTATAATGTAATTAGTGTAAACTCTGTATTTGTTTTCCCCTTGGGTCAGCCTACCACTTTCTCCTTTTCATTATGAAATATTTTATGCTTCCTTCCAAGTTCTCTCCTCACCGAGTCCTGATTTTAATTCGCTTTCCTGGTACAAAGTGCTCTAAAAGATGATTTTATTTCAGGGGGAAAAATAATGCCTCATCTTGCCTTCGGTGCGGAGTCTCTTCCCATTTTACCGCATTCCCTAGTTTAGTTTAACGTCCCTTCATTTCTATTATGTGTTATGTGTTCCAACTTTTATATCCCTCCGGCGTTCGTTCTAATAGAATTAGGAGAATCTATAAATAAAAGCGGCTCCTTAGAATAATGCTTTCATTCTTCTCCTGTGTCCCCGCCCCCACTTCGGAATTTACCAGCAGACCCTCGCCGGCAGAGGCTCTGCCCAAGAGGACTAGAGTTGTCTTTGCTGCATCTGGTCTGGGGCGCCCCTGGGGAAACTGGCAGGGGTCCAAATTAGGACTCCCATTCAGGACTCGGGCTGCACCGAGGCGAGGCGCGGCGGCGGCGGCTGCTGCTGGTCCTGCCCCTTGATTTCAAAAGGCTGAGAAGTCTTCAGGAAGTCACTAAGTCAGATCCTGGAATTAGTGAAAACATGGCAGGGCGGGCGGAGAAGATAATTAGCAGAGAACGAGCCAAACTGACACTGCCAGGGGTGTCTGCGGCAGGCTTATCGCTCTCTGACGGCAAGTTCCTATAACTGTGCTACTGGGCTCATTTACATTTCCCGAGACTCTGCAAGTGAGGGCCTCCAGGAGCTACGCTTGGCTTGTCCCTTCGGGTGCCAAAGTGGCCTATACCCTACAGAAGTAAGTGTCCCAAAGTCAGATTCCACTGCTACTGCCTCAATGACATCACTGGCTCTATTAAATCCCTAGAAGGCTTCTAATCTTCCTCCGTAAACATAACTTCACAATTAGGACAGCACCGGCTTCCTCCTCAGGGGGCCCCATCCCACCACACCCTAACTATCTTTTTCTCCTAACATCTTATTATGAAAATTTGCAAACACAGAGCAAAGTTTTGAGAGATAACTGTGCAGCGAACGCCCCCGCCCCCACCACACCATTCTACCACTAAAGTCCCCTCAGGGTTCTCTCCTGAATCCACCCCACCATTAGCACACTTATCCTTGGCGTGCTCACTCTAAAGTAAACTGCCATTATCAGTACACTTCCCCCTTAAACACTTCCACATACACATCCTTATCAAGAGTTCAATATTTACTTAGGGCTTTTTCTTCTCACAGGCAAAATTCACCTGTGAGGAACTGAGCAAATGTGTGTGAGATTGACACATTCTATACCTGTGCTCTGAAAACTGCCAAGAGTTTACCCCCACCAAGACATCACCCGGGAGTATCTGGGCCTTCCCATCCCCCCAACCCTAAGGCAGAGTCCCTCCTCTCTGTTAGTTTTGCCTATTCTAGAGCTTTCTACAAAGGGAATCATCTAGTTGTGGTACAAGGCCTCTTTAATTCAGTGTGATGTTTGCGAGGTCTTTCCTATTATGCACACCCATTGTCCGCTTCTTTTTTTTTTTTTTTTTTTTTGGTTCTTTTTTTTTCGGAGCTGGGGACCGAACCCAGGGCCTTGCGCTTCCTAGGTGAGCGCTCTACCACTGAGCTAAATCCCCAGCCCCCCATTGTCCGCTTCTTTATACTTGTTCTACGTCCCATTTCTCTCTGTCTACTTGCCATGGATGGTGCCAGCAAATTCACATCTGGGATAAAAGTTAAATGGCCCAGGAAACCCGTAATCCTCTAGAGGAGGGGTAAAAAACAGTACCCCAACATGCTGAGAACCTAGCATTGCCAGAGGCAGATTGGTGACCTACTCTGACCAGCTTCCTGGGCTGTCTTCTCTCAGGTGGGAAAAGCACAGCACTACTCCCCTGGCCACTAGGAAGCCTGGTCATGTCCTTCATATTGCTGACATAGCCTCTGTTGCTATGAGAGGCTGATGCGGAAACTACACTGGGATCAAGGCTACCACACCTCCATGAAAGGGCTCAGGACAAAGACAGGGCATTTAAAATGGAATAGGCAGAGGAGTGTACTCCTGTTAGCTCTGTCCATTGTGCCTAACGACCCATATGGCATCAGCTTCACGCCCACGATGCATGCAGCAACATGGCCCGGCCTCAAGACTCCCAACCTAATTCATGCAGCCTGACAGAGTGATTCAAATAAAACAAACAAGGCGGCTGGGGGTGGGAGGAAGGTTGGCAGCAGCAGGCAGACAGGCGGGGCTCCATAGCCTCTCAGTGGTGGGAGGGGTTGGGGGGGGGAGTCTCCTAGCCACAGGAAATCTGCACAGAGTGCTCAGAGTTCAGGATGGCCCTTAAGGATGCTGTGAGACTGTCTGGCATGGAGAGAGGCCAGGGTCTGACACAGCCATTGGCACAGATGAAGTACAAAGGCACGTAAGTGACTAACTTCAGGAAACAGTTGCTGGAAAGTAAGACCGGCTTTGAGCCATTGGCTTTAGGATAGGATTTTCAACAGCCCTTCCCAGCTGAACTTCTGACACAAGAAGAAGCAGAAAACCCAGCCCGGGCTTCTTGAGAAGGAAGGGTCCATGCTCAGGACTTAAGAACAGCAGGGCACAACAACGGTGTGGTTTTGTGACCCCCCGCCCCCCTAGCTCCCCAGCAGAAGGGACACAGTGACTTCAGTGTGTCCGTATCTACTCTAAAAACTCACCTGGATTTGAAGTCGATTTCCCAGGGGACAGAATCGGTTTGGTTTTCTGAGGCTCCTGTCATGACCAGCTATCAAAAAGTAGAGAGCTACATCCCTAAGAAGTGGGGTGGGAGTAGGTGCTTAGAAAGTTACGACAGCATTGTGTACAAGGACACAAGCCTTTCTGGAAGGAGAGAGCAGTCATTCCCAAGCAGGCTGGTGGTGTGGCTGAATGTCAGGGAGCTTGCCTAGACTGTATGAGGTGAGGTCCTGGACTCCACCCACAGCACTGCCAAAGAAAAACAATGGTTTAAATGAGGGGCTGAGGGGGTCTTGAACTGGCCGAGTCACGGGACAGAACCTAGTTTAAGCCACTGAAATGAACCCAGCTTTCTTGTTTGAGCTAATAGTATCACATTCCTACCAATGACACATTAGAGGCTGTAAAGAGAGTGTGTTAATGAGCTCTTGACAGCAAGACAGAAATAGTTTCTTTTCTATTCCAGAAAAACCGGGCTTTATCATGAGGAACATAAACTGAGGGTTTTGTTTAACTTTTAAAAAAAAATCAACAGCCTAAGATGGAGATGTGTATGAGACCAAAAACTGTTCTCAGACAGACACACCTAAATAAACTCCAACTGAGACACAGGCAGGGATCCAAGGACGTGGGGTCTGACAGGCAGGGAACCACAGGCTTCTTCTGTGACCCTCAGAGAGGACATGCATAAAGCTAAAACTGTCATAGGAGGGGGACTGCTGGGATGCACGGCCTGCCTGCCCCAGTTCATCTCTGTAGCTCAGAACCAGTGAGGCACCATGCCAGGCTTGGATACACTGCACAACTTTACTGAATAAAAGCAGTAGCTAATAAATACCCCTGCTGTCTAAGGCCATCAGAGGTGCAGCAAAGTCTCCACAGATCTATCTATGGATCTATCTAGGTGCCTGTCTGTCTCTCTGTCTGTCTGTCTATCCATCTATCTATCTATCCATCCATCCATCCATCATCCATCTTCCTTCCTCCCTCTTTCTTTCCTTCCTTTCTTTCTAGTTGAGACAGGGTCTCACTGGGCAGTCCTGGCTAACTGGCCTGGATTTCACTGGGTGGACTAAGTTCATAGAGATCCATTTGCCTCTGACTCCTGAGTACTAGGATTAAAGTTACACACTCCATACCAGCTGTCAGAACTTTAAAAATGTGTGTGTGTGTGTGTGTGTGTGTGTGTGTGTGTGTGTGTGTTGGGGATGAGTTCATGGAGGCCAAAATCGGGTGTCAGATCCCTTAGAGCTAAAATTACAGGTGTTTACAGGATGACTGGCTGGATGATTGGCTGGTGTACACAGGTACTGGGATCTGAACTCTGGTCCTCATAATTGCACAGTAAGTACAAATTATTTTATTTTATATGCATGAGTGTTTTGCCTGTATGTACGACTGTACATACCACTGTGTCCCTGGTGCCTGTGGAGGCTGAAAAAGGGTACTGGATTCCATGGCACTGGAGTTATAGATAATTGTGAGCTGTCACGTGGGTGCTAGGAATTGAACCCAATTCCTCTAGAAGAGTAGCCAGTGCTCTGAATTTCTGAGCCATCTCTCCAACCTCCACTAAACCCTTATCCCCCTCCAGAACTTTTCTCTCTCCAACCTTGCTCTAACCTAGCTGATCTTTCCCTCTTATCCCTCCTATAGCCCATTCCCCACCTACTCTGCTCTGTGCTAGTGATGAGCCCTCCAGACAGCATCATCTGGACACCAGGAGACACCACCAAGTGCGAAAGGCTCTATTAACGGCATGCCTAACCCAGCCACCCCTTGCCTCAGGACTCCCTACCCTCACCCACCACCACTCCCTCTGGTTACTCCCTAAGAGCCCTCCCCTGAGATTTCCTACTTTAAAATGGATTGTTCACAAATGAGACGCTGAGTAAGATTCGGCCCAAACACCACCCCCTGCCTATTCCTCTGTCCAAGAAAACACCTGTGAGGCCCTCAGATTGGGTCATAAAGCCTCCTCCGAACCCCCAGGGAACAAGTTCCTGCTCCCTGCTGTTGCCCAAAGCAGCACCTGGAAGTTCCCCTTCAGTGGTTGAATTCCTGCTGGCTGTAGACAGGGTTCTAGACCAGTTCATCCAGGAAATACACAAAGGGCAGGCCCAACCCCTTGCAAACAAACAACATTCCGGGTTCTGCTTCAAAACTCCACAGGGAAACAAACAAACCCACTGAACTAGGTTCAAAGAAATTGCTGCTGTGTTCAGTAAAAAAGCAAAACAAAACAAACAAACAGGGATGAATCCTTAAGATACAGATTATACCTACAAATTATTCAGACAAAACAGGGCAAAGAATGTAAGTAAGCAATTCAGAGAAGAATGGAATGACTTAAGTAGATATGGAAAGGGATATTTGACTTTAGCTGTAATTACAAAGAAAGCCAATGACCTTCACCTTGTACAGTAGAGTTGGTATGAAAAACAAGAAACCACCTTCACCCCAAATTGGTTAACAATGACCCCCTCACACTCTTCAGGAGAGTGTCAACCATTATGCACCTCCCTGGGGAACTATCTAATGCCCAACGGACTATAACACGGACACACACCATGACACATGCCCTCACTCTCTGGAGCCAGGCCACGTTGGTCCAAATCTTGGCTCTGACATTTACAAGCTGTGAAGCCATGGACCGACCTTCTCATGTGGAAGATGGGGACAATGGCACCCCCCTCCTACTATTTCTAAGAAGATCAGTGAAATCAGTACAAGGAAAAACAGGTAGAAAAACCACCTGAGGCATAGCCAGGACCCGATTGGTGTTTGACTCTCATTCACTGTTACATTTGTTCTTGCTATTCTGTACCCCATGAGAAATTCTCATGCATGCACTCAGAGAAGAATGAATCAGAAGGATCAGGGTAGCATGGAGGTAAGGCAAACAAACACCCACAGGTAAATAAGGCAACAAGGTACATATCACAGCCATAAAGATGACATAAAGCTACTTACACTACCAAGAAAGTGGGCAGCTCTATGTACGCACTTGCAGGGTGGTTAAGAAAGCTAGGTATTAAAAAACTGTTGAGCTGGATCCAAGTTTACTGTTGTGTATGTGCACACGTTCCTATTTGTCTTTTAAGGATACAGACAGAAACACAGACTGAGGGGTGAGCAGTGGTGATATCAGGAGGTAGGAACAATCGAGATGAGTTCTGCAAAGACATTTGTGATTTTTTTTTCCTCTTTATACAAATGCACTATTTGAACTCTGTGGTGGAAAAGTCACTATAGAAGACATAACTGAGGGTTTTTTTCAGTGTTGAGAATTGAACCCAGGGCCTAGTACATGGTAGGCAAGTGCTCTGCCATCGAGCTATCTCCGGTCCTGTGATTTTTCAAAATAAACCTTTATATTCATTTCTTTTTTTATATATATGGGTGTTTTTCCTGCACATATGGCTGTGGGCCACATGCATGCCTAGAGCCTGTAAAGAACAGAAGAGGGCACCAGACTTCCTGGAACTAGAGCTACAGATGGTCGTCACCGCCTCATGTGAGCTAAGGATCAAACCTGAGTCCTCCAGACCAGCCTCCCGTGCTTCTAACCCGAGTCACCTCTCTAGCTCCCAGCAATTTTTTAAAAATAATAAAAAACAAATTCTCACAATATCCTCAGAGATTAAATTAAACAAATATTTCTAAGCTCTACAAGGACAAGAAAGTAGGACAGCTCACACCTGTCATCAGAGGTGTGAGCAGGTCAATGGGGACAGGTAAGCCATGGCGCCACCTCCCCACAAGGTCCTGCCATTCCAAAGCAAGCACATCCCCCAACACAAAGAATCCCTTGACCTAAATGTCATGGAAATGCTACATATAGATTATCTGCCAGCTACACAATGGCGCACCAGCCATTAAAAATTACAACAGAGAATAGTTATTAACTTAGAGGGATAGGTTTTTGAAACTACAGTCTATTCATATAAGTCATTTGTGCAATATGAGTATGTATGCACATATATTAGCACGAGTATGTGTGCACATGCACACACAGTTATAAAGATAACAAAAAGTGGGCGGGAAGCATTTGCTGTGTAAATTTGTAAATGTGGGGACATGAGTTTGGGTCCTCAGGTCCAACCTAAGGCTGGACACAGTGGCACTCAATATTAGCAGTCCTACAGAGAGGTGGAAGTTGGAGACAGGAGAATACTGAACGCTCGTGGACCAGCTCTTCCAGCATTCATAATGGAGAATGAGAGATCGGGTCCCAAACAAGGTGGAAGTTGAAAACTGACAGCTGAGGTTGTCCTCTGACCTCACATGTCCCATGGCATGCACATCCATATCCATACACATACCCACACACAAAGATTAAAAAACAAAGAGAAGACAAAAGAACATGGTCCAAATATTAGCCATCATCATCTTGGGAGAGTGGAATTCTGAACGGCTACTATGTTCTCTGTCTTCAATCTTTTCCTGTATTTAAATGTTTATTTTATTGACTGCATTGGATTGCTGCAACAGATCAAGACCACAAGGCTTTGTAGGGTGAAGGTGGTGTCCCCGTGCCACCCTCATTGCAGCCCTGGGTCCCATAAGGCTTTTCTTCATCTCTTATTAGGTTCAACTTTCTGACTCTGATACCTAGTGTCACCTTGGTGGGAACACAGCGGGGTCCGCTAGGCTGAGGAGAGTATACAATAGGCTAGGGAAGGTATGCACTGCAGAGTATACACTCAGAAGAGGAGGTATACACCAGGCTGGGGGAGAGTATACAAGAAACCTTCCCTGCCCTTGAAATTCTTGGATCCAGTGTAAAAACTGCGGTTCCAGGGCTGGGGCGTGGCTCAGTGGTAGAGTGCTTGCCTAGCATGTGTAAGGCCCAGGGGTTTGATCCTAGGCAGTGCTGGTCTGCCTTCATTCCTGCATAGATAAGCCTTTGATGCAAGCTCTGGGCTAGAGGCCTGATAAGAAGGGAGGATCCCGAGTACAAGGCGCCCTCACTTAGCAGGGCCACAAAGGTATACCTTCCCAGGGCACCGCCCTTCCTCCCAAACCTTCTGGCAGGGACTGCAACCCTCTGCACTCAGCTGGTCGGAAACCTTGACTCAAGCCCCCGCTGGCTCGTAGATTTTCTCTGTACCTCTCCTAACAAGGCCAGGGTAAGGCCTACACATCAGGCTGGCAAGCTGTGAAGTTGGCACCCACTAATATGTGGTAATTTACTCAACATCTCTGGAGGTCAGTTAGATCATCTGTCTAGTGAAGTTAATGCCAGGAAGTCTAGGACCGGCTAGAAGCTGGATGGTGGAGACAGTCAAGGTGGGAGTGGCATCCACTGACTAAGTTGCCATACAATTAAAAGCAGTCACACCTGAGACGCAGTGCAGTCAGGACCCAGACTGTCACTTCTAAGCCTGACTTTCACTAAAATCTAGAGCTGAGGCTTGGGGCAAGCCAGACTCCTCCTATGCTATCCTTCCTGCTCTCTGTTCATTATTCCTTCCGCCTCCACTTCCTGGTCCTGCTGCATTCTTCCTGTTCTTTGTCCACTTAGGAGCAAAGGGGTCACCACTTTAAGACATGGACTCTGGACACTTCCAGATATATCGGCTCGGTCCTTTGGCCTTGATGTTTAAGTTCCTGCAGGTAATCCTGAAGTTGTGGAGCAAGACCCAGTGCTAGAGAACAAGCCACCCGCCAGCAAGGTACCAAGAGATGTCACCGGCTAGAAACCCTTACATGTCCTCGACAGTGATAAACCTGGAAGCCAATAGAAGCTGTGAAAATAAAAGTTTGCATTTGCACTCATTCACGCCCAGTGAGCAGAAGAATCAAGAAAACACTGATCCTATGTCAAAATTTTTTATTTGAAAAAGTAATTAAAAATTATTTTTAACTCAATTGATTAATTAAATTAAATTTAAAAAAATGTAAAGGTATCATCTTAACTGAGCCTTCTATGTGCCAGGAAGCAGGCTAGGTCCTGAGGAGGCACAGGTGTGATCAAGATACCACTTCACCATGCTGCTGTCCAGGAGAAGATGGAGCTCTGGGTGGACAGTGCTCAACCCTGCTAGCCGTAGGCAGGGTGATGCGGTTCTCTGGGTAGATCACAGGGAGATGGGTTGTGAGCAGTAACAAACTGCAGAGGTAAGGAAGGAGCACGGGTAAGGTTTCCAGGACATCAAAGTTCTGGGACTGCCGGAGCAAAGGTCTAGGCTTGAGGATGCGCAGGAAGCAGACGGGCCCTCCCTGGGGCTGTGTGCTATGCTGCATGGGAGCCTCTGAAGCTTTGAAAGTGGGCAAGGGAGAATGTGAGGCTCGTGGCACTAAGGAACCTTCTGGTTGGTGGTGGAGGTCAAGGCTGAGAGGGGAGTCAGGGAAGGCAACCAGGGGGATACTGGATGCTAGCAGAGCTTAAGCATGGAGCTGGTCTGTCTGGGCTGTGGCTGCTGGCTTGTGGGTAGGTAAGGCATGAGAGGCAACTAAAGGCAGGCTGGCAGGGATTGTACCTAGTGGCTGCCAATACCAGGGAAGAGAAAAATCTAAGGAGATACCCTGGCTTCTGTCCTGAAGGGCAGGAAAAGAGACATGGTAGACAAAGGGGCAGACTTGGGATGTAGGGAATCCCAGGGAGCTCTGGAGTGGGCCCTGAATTATACACACACACACACACACACACACACACACACACACACACACACAGACTGCTGGTAACCTGTGCCTCATCACGATGACTGGAATCCAAAGGGAGAAAGTTTGGAAATCCGGGTTCCTTCAGAAACACAGGGGACTTGTTTATCCTGTGGCAGGAGTGGCCTGGCTGGCCATTGAGAAGTTGGCCCCAGTCAACAAGGGCTCTATGACTACTGCTGCTGATGGCCAGTGGCAGAGATTCAAGAGTCCCCATGAGGGTCCAAGGCTGACAGTGATGGTCCCTTCCTGGCCCAGTTCAGAAGGGGACATGTGTAGCACACCACTGCAGGGCAGCAAATCTGGCCAGACCCCAGGGCACTGCAGGGCCCTGCGGGGTGCGGCTTGTTTGTGCCCAAGCGGCCAAAGGGGAGACAATGAGACTATTTCTTCCCCTCTGCGGTGCCACCATCTCGACACTGAGGGCATTGATGGACTGGTTACTATGGGAACCCGAAGCGGCTGATCCCATCCCACGGAGTGAGAGGCTCCCAACAGCTGATGGCTATTCATCCCGGTTCCCTGCAGGACCAGACAGAGGCCTTGCACCCATCACTCTCTTCAGAATCCTCGAAGCAGAGGCACTAGGACACCAGGAAAATGCAGGATTCTGTGGAATGATGAGATGGGAGGCAGGCATGGCAGGACCTCAGGCACTGCCAGGGCACATGGGGGCTCTCAGTTCAGAGTGGGAACTGACCTGACCCAGAAGCAATGGGCAGGCAGTGTCACAGGAGGGTGTCCTCATACATATGCACACAATGGGCTTAGTGAGTTTGAAAAACAAGGGATTAAAATTTAAAAAGCAGTGAGAAAGATGTTCAATAGCATAAGGGCTGGGGCCTGACCTCCTCCAGCCTAGAAGGCTCACAACCTGTACAGAAACGCCTTAAATGAGCACACATCCATGCTCTACCCTGGTGAAGCTTCTCTGTCACAGACTCCGAGGTGACCTCGGAGGAAGAACAGCCAGGGGACCAACTCCAGACTTACCAGGAAGTCCGGAGTCTAAGTGGCAGACAAGCCAGCAAGCCATAAATACCAGAGACGATGACAGTACTACTGAGGAGTCCAGAAGACAGACATGTTCTCCAGGCAGGGGAACTCAGGGGAGGGCTGCTGACAGTGGAGCAGAGCTGGGAAAGATGAGGGCTAAGCAGGAGGGTGAGGTCCACTCTAGGCTGACCAGGGTAACATAAGGAAGCCCAAGGGGAAGCATGAGAAGGAAGGAAAGGGTTTGGAGGTACACAGCTGGAACTGGGGCAGAGGCATTGCAGTAACCTGGTGGGCGGGCTAGGGGGGGCTGACCTGTGCTGCACAGCGGCCTGAGGAGCAGGGGACCTCAGAGCCAGTCAGTGGGTGATGAGAGGGGCTGGTGAGAGAACTGGTGTGAGCCACTGGAGTCAGAAATAGCTCCCAGGCCTTTAGTTCAGGCACTGGAGTGGACAGTCCCTGTATGAGACCGGGAACACAAGAGGGTAAGTTTTATAGCTATGTGTGTCCACGTGATAAGCCCCACTGTCATAGAGAGAACAGCATGCCACGAAGCACAGTGCGTATGTGGTACGGGAGTGCCAGGTGGAAGGGAGGGGAAACGCTGACTGTGGCTTCATTAGTCAGTCAATTGTTTATTTCATCAGGACCCGGAAGAGGGTGACTTGCCCTTGATGGAAAAGCAGGGACAGGGTCACCTGCCAAAGGTGATGAAAGTAGAAAGTCAGCCACTGAGTATGGGTTTGGGTCCTGGTCAATCAAGGGTTTGTCAGACTCTAATTGGACCAAATACCTCATGGCCAGTGGTGACATCTCCCTACAGAGCTGGCGTTAGGTTCCCTGAGCAAGGGCACACACGTGAGAAACATCAGTCAGTGTGAAGACAAGCCAGGGCTTCTTGTTACCCAAGGTCACAGCACAGCCTTGACAGTGAGGAGGAAGACAGCCACTGGGAACAGGCGCATAGGAGCTCTGTGTACAGGTCCTGGGAGGGCCTGGGCTAAGCTGAGGAGGGCTCAAAAATTAGTATAAACAAAAAGGTCTGCACAGAGGCTCCAAGACCCAAACAAATGTGGGATGTTCCCAGAACAGCAGGGGATTGGGAGACACAGGAAAGCAGTATCTGACCAGCCGCTGTGTGGCCCACTATGGCCACCCAAAATGCAAGGCACACTGAGGTCTCAGCGTCTGCGGGCTCCCTCACCCTGAGTCAACTGCTGTGTTTCTGATGTGCTCCTGGACGTCTACCCGGGAAACCCTTGAACAGTTCCAGTGGGCTGGTTGCTGGCTAGCTGTTCAGGTCCCCATTCCATGTCTGCCATGCGGGGCCTTCCTGTTCCACACACTCAAGGCAGATCAGCTCTGGTCCCTGCGTTCCACCTCAGTCCCAGCGAGTCACAAGGGCAAGCAAAAAAGGTCAACCAAAGCCCTGTCCACCTTGACCACTGAGTACAGATAGATGCCACGGAGACAGCTCGACCCAAGCCTCAAATGCCAATCTTGTCTGGGTCCCCCCGTGTACATCCAGGACCTCTACCGGGCCAGCTGTACCTAACAGCGAGACAGCCTCTGACCAAAAAGTAGTCCTTAAGAACTAAGTCACAGAGGATTGGCCCTTTGCGTTTCACCTTGTCCCATGCAGCCCCCAGAGCTTCAGGCTCAGGCTCGCTCTTCTAACACCTGGTTAAGACCTCAGCTGGTTCTTCCTTGTGAGAACAAGCCATCCACCGTGCGACAGTTTTCCTCTGCTGACAAACGGAGTTCACGGGCTTACCTGAAATTCTAGGCCAGGATGGCCTGCTTGCCAGCTATTTTAAGGACAACTATTCAGGGCAAGTTCAAAATCATTTAAGGCTCTTAGATCTTTTAGGGCCCTGGCAGTCAGCCCGCTCTTTTATGTCCAAACTTAGAACTAACAAATTAGCTCAATACCCCAGGCAAAGCAAAAACACAAGGGAAGTATGGTTGGTGTCAGAGTGCCATCCTCCAGATAAACATCACCTCCTTGCCTCGGCAGCTTGGAGTGAGCGCAGGACTGTGTTTCATGCCCAGACCATAAACAACTTGTCCTGTCTAGGAATAATCAGTATCAAAGGTAACCGTGTACCCAGGCTGGAACGAGGGACCTTCCGCCAAGAGAGAGAATGAAGAAAAGAATGTGGTAGTGGGGACTGGCGATGGCCGAGAGTCAGAGTGCTCGGTGCTGCTCTGGACAAACAGCCTGTGATCTATGGCCAGACCTTCTGTTCACCAAGTCACTATTTCCCTGACAAGGGCATGGCCCCTTCTGGGAGGTTTTAAAGCAGGGTGCTTCTTAACCCTGGCCCAAAGTCACCTTGGGTGCCCATGGATGTGTTCTGTGAACACTGTGGCAAGTGTTCCCTCCCCTTAGACGTTTTTTATGTGTAGATGTATATGTGGACACAGATGCATGTATGCATGCCTGCTACAGGCACACATGCAGAATCCTATGCAATGTGATGTATTCTGACTAGGAGAAAAATGTGACATGCCTGAATATAAGACAAGCATGAGCTGGATAGGTTTCTTTTAGTACAGTGGTTATTCATCACCCACAGAAGGTTCTAGAATCCCCACAGATACCACAAACAAGGATGCTCACCTCCCTATACCAATAATAGATAGGGTGTTCGTAAAGAACATCCCCCCTCACACTTTAGATCATCAGTAGATTACCATGACACCTAATCCCATGTGGGCCCGAGCACAGAGTTGTTCCACATTGCTTAGGGAAGAACAAAGATACCAGAGGTGATTTTATATATCTGTGTACCTTGAGAATTGCTAAAGGCGTCTGGAGAGATCCCTCCACAATTAGGAGTTCTGCTTGCTTTTTCAGAGGACAGGGTTCAGGTCCCAGCACCCACAAGGTGGCTCAAACACCTGTAACTCCAGTTCCAGGGGATCAGACTTTCTCTTTCTGACCTCCGTGGGCACCATGCACACATGTGTTACACACGCAGGAAAAACACTCACAGACATAAAGTAAAACAAATAAATCTTTAGAAACTAAGGACGCTGTTAAGTCTTCCCTTCCTAGGAGCTACGACAAACTAAAATTTGGAGGAGATCCTTGTAACCTAGGCTGCTAAACTTTTGCTGTAGTGTGCTCACCCATCGGTAATATGGTATGCTTTGTTTTTGAAAGCTCACAAGAATACTGTGCCTCTGAAACTGCCTTTGTAAACTCAGTGCTTATTGAACTACGCACATACAAATCTTCTTCACATCTGTAGCCACTGTCTGGTGTTCCATGGTGTGAGTCTTCTGGTTCACCTTTTCACTCTTCCTCTGGTGGACGTCTAGGCTGCTTTTCCCTTCGTTTATGAACTAAGTCTCAGTGAGCATTCTCCTCTTGGCCTCCTAGCCTTGCCATACAAGTAGCTGGTACAGCATGTCTCACCATAGCACCAAGATGCTCTCTAAAGTAGGTGCCAATTTCAACCAGTAATGACAAGAGGTCTCCGGGCTCCACATCCCTGCCAACACTTGACACTGACACTGCCCGGGGTTTGCCAATCAGATAGGTGTGAAATGGTGTCCCGCTGTCGCCTTAGGACAGCTCCCAGCCAGGCTAAGCATCCTCTCTTTATTGGCCATCCAGTGTCCTCTGCTCACACTTGTCTCTGCTTCTCTACTGAGCATTTATCTGTTTCCTCATTAATTTGTTTAATTTTTTATTATCTTCCCTAACTACTTCTCCGAGTTTACTGCCTTCTTAATATTCTTTGAGGACTGTTCTTTGCACAGAATTTCTATCTTCATAATCTCTTCTTTTTGCACCAGTTTGTTACTTAGGAGCCCTACTAGTTACTAAAAATTTTAATTTCAAAAATAAAGAGTCAGACTAAGAGGAACCTTGGACTACCAGAATGAGGAGTAAAACCTATGGGCAGATATGGCGTGGCGTGAGAGCCGGATTGCTGGAGTGGAGGCTGGAGGCTGCCTCTTTAGCTGTCTAGACCAAGAACGTTAAAATAGTTACCGCTGTCCCACTTTTAAATCCCAAACTCCAATCTGTTTGGTTTAAGACATCCCCTCCTTTCCTGGCGCCTTAAGGGCAGGCCATTACGCTTTTCTAAGGGTCTTACATGCACTCGGATCTTGAATCCTGTCTAGAATTTAACGTATGTACAGTGTGGACTAAGAGTCTGATTGTTTCTCCATGTGGACAGTCAGGTCTTCCAGAACCACTTATTAACTAAATGGTCCATCTTTCCTCATCCATCTGTAGCTCTTTCAGTTGGCACGCACTGGCTCCCACGCACCCTAGGCTTTGAGTCCATTCCACGGATGGGTGGAACCATCCCTGGGCCACTGCCAGCCTGCTGGGATCCCAACACCCCTCTTTGCTCTCCTTTCCCAGACTTGTCTGAGGGATTCTTGGACCTCGCTAAATCATATGAACTCTATAGCTCTTTTGTGGAGTCCACACATAGTTCAATCCCATGGGGACTTACAAGATTACAGTGGATTAATGGATTCATGGGGGGGGGGGAGAATAGTTTTTCAGGGACTGTGGTCCAGGGGTTGAACACCAGCCTAGCACCATTTGTTCCTCGGATCCCCCAAATGAAAACACTTTACCATTTTTCCATCCATTCTCCTCCGTAAATAATTCATCCCTATGTACCGTACAGCTTGATGCTGAAATGAACCACAGTCACTCTTGTCTTCTGTCTGCTGAGGTACACACAGGTGGTGCCCGCTCAACTCTCTTTTGAGTTCTCAGGACTAATCTCTAGGTTTTCTTCCTTAACCATATAGTTATACCAAGTTCCAATGACAGCAGTTGACCCTTCCTAATCTTTACTTTTTAAAAACTATTATTTCATTTACTTACTTCATGTTTGTTCAGATGTGCACACAAAAGTGTATGCCACAGCATACACATGGGAATCAGAGGACAACTTTGGGAGTTGGTCCTCTCCTTGCACCAAATGGGTCCCATGAATTGAGTTCAGGTCACGGGACTCGGCAGCAACCCCTTTACTGCCTGAGCCATCTCACTGGCCCATGATTTTTACTTCTTGCTTAAAAAAAAAAAAAAAAAAACAAAAAAAACCAAACTTGTTGCATTATCTGGAATGACGCCTAGGAGCGGGAAATGGCAGCTAGCCTGTCTCTATTAGATGTGTATTTGTTAACGGAAAAGGACAGGACCTGTGTCAGACTGAAAGAGATCCATAACCTGGAAAAGGTCAATAATTGCTGCCCTGAGTTAACCTGCGTGTGGATCGTGATAAATGAATCAAATCGGGTTATCAGCTGTATAAAAATAAAACAGCCAAGCTAGAACGTCAGAGCACAGCCAGAAGGACGGACAAGAGAACCAAGGCTGTGTGACTCAGGCAGGTACAGAGCGGAGCTCTAATTGCCCATTAAGAGTTTAGAAGAGTCACACAGAGGCGGCCTCAGAGAAGGCAGCAAGAGACAGAGCAGTTATCATAATGGCAGGGGTGACACATGGTTGCCCTGTGAACACAAACAACTCCCTCCCTTGACCCCCACCCCACCCCATTTACTCATCCACAAAGCAAAAAAAAAAAAAAAAAAAAGTTAAAAACATGTACATCTTATTTAGAGTCACAAATTCTCCTGCTTGGAAATGGCGGTAAGATTTTTAAAGAGTTCCTCCTGAGTAGGTACAGGTTGGAAAGCTCCGGGCCTTTTCCACATTAGCGAGCACTTCGAGGCGGGGAAAGAGAAGCTGGTTTGGGATTAAAGAGTAATAAGGCTTTCCTTGGAGACAGCTCCAACCCCCAAACCAGTCATCTCTCAGCTCCGAAACGTCCCCGGCTATGCCCGCCAGAACATGGCCTACAAGCTAAGTGACAAGCTAAGTCCGCTTGTACTGTTCAGAGAGACCTCTGGGGCCACCCAAGAACATCACAACATTCCTAAAAAAAAAAACCCTTCTCACCCCACAGGCAAAATCGGGAGCACAGACCTTGCTCAGTGAGATGCAGCAGATTCAAAGGCTAGCGTGTTCAGGAGGTGGGCAAGGTTATCCCTGCAGGCAAAAATGTCAAAGGGACAGCTAACTATGCCTCTCCACCTTGCACTGTGGAGCACAGAGTCCTTCTTCACCTCCTCTCTCCTCATCTAATTACAGGGCCCCGGATCCCAGGCCCTTTGTAATTTAGCATTCAGTTTAAGAATTAGTTGAGACAAATTGCTGGACCGCCTGGACAGAGCAAGGAAGAGTGGTAGGAGCCGGGATTCCTAATCAAACAGGAGAGCTCTCTTCAGCACACACAGTCAGCCCTGGAGATTTGAGGGCTACGAGGAGCAACGAAGCCAGGGCCACCAAAAGGCAAGATCTTAGCTCTTTGGATGTTTGAAGACACAGGAGTGGATTCTTTCCTTTTGGATAAACTCTGACCTGGAACTTCATTTCACAGAGCAGAAGTCCCCCTTCCAGAAGGCCTTCTACCTCACATTAAGCTCAGAAGAAATGTCATTCTGATCATGGCCAAGCACAAGTGATGTGGCTGGCTTCCGTCGCGGATAATGATGAAACTAAGTTCAACACCGCCTGCTACAGCAGTTTAAGTTATAAGGCCACACTCTCCTTCATTGCACTTGATTCTCCAGAGCGTGTAGTTTGTAGATCTGTTAAGGTGTGGAGGGCTTTCCTGGTGGGACTGCACATTTGAGTCTGTGAAGCCCCTCCACCAGCCATAAACTCGAATCAACCCGACCAATTGCCCCTCGGCAGGGCTGAAATAGGGAGGGGAAAACCTGTGTTGGCAGTCCTTGTGAGCTGCGCGGACTTACTGCTCTATCTTGGCTCCTCTTATAAATGACAGCCAGCTTACACCACGAGGGGTGAGAGAAAGGGCATTCCACGACTAGCGCCTTGCTTCTGAACACTACCGGGGTGATCTCAACCTCAGGCAGTACAAAGTCACTACCCCTAGGGATGAGCTAGTCAAGAAGTGACATGTCCAAGGTCATACAGCTAGTGGGCAGACAGCTGCCTTTCCAGCTGCGTCCAGAGCCCAAAGCAAAGCAATTGGTGTTTTTACCTAGAGGTTTTAAGTGCAGAGTCCGGACTACAACCAACACGCAGCTTCTGGGTCCTGCTTGCTCCCTGACCCAAACCTAACCTCTGGGCACAGGCACCGCCAGTCCCTGAATTGCCGGGTCACAAGTCGCCCATCCGGCATCTGACTGCCTTGACGCGCACACCAGAGCCCAGAGCCCCTGGCGACCGTCGGGGGCTGAGTGGCCCGAGGGAAGCAGCTATGACTCGGAGGCTACGGGGAATTAGGTGGACTCTGAGGATGGCGCGGGTGGGCACAGTGCAGCGACCCCTTAGGCGTCCACTTGAACGCGGCTGGGCAGGTGTAGGCGCCGGACCCGGGCATCCGAGGCCACACTTCCGAGTGTGAAAGCTCGGCGACGCCTCCTGGGGACCCACGGCCTCAGGCCATCCCGCGTGACCGTCCACACAGGCCAACACGTCCTCCCCGCCCAGTGTCCCACAGCACTCGAGCGTGTCCCCGCAGGGACCCCCGCCGTCCCCAGTGGTGCGGGCCGCCTTCCCACGCGGCGCCGCTGGCCGCGGGCTTGGCAAGGCGCCCCCTCGCGCGTGGCCGCCGGCGGCCGGGAAAGTTTGGGGCGCGCGGGGCCGGCCGTACTCACCTGGCCCAAGTTGAGGTAGCCGTGAGCCGCAGCCACGCGGTCCGCCGCGCCGGGGCCGCCCAGCACTTGCACTGCCCAGTGGTTGGTGTAGACGGGGCGCGGCGGCGGCAGCGCGGAGCAGACGGCGGGCAGAGCGAGCAGAAGCAGCCAACGCCAGGGGCGCGGCGCCAGCGGCGAGAGCCCGTGCCGGCCGGCGGCCCGGGGCGGCGGCCGGGGCCCGGGCGCTGGCGGCGCGCGCGGAGGCATGGCAGCGGCAGGCTCGCGCGGCGCCCGAGCGGCGAGTGCGCCGGGGGGTGGGGAGCCGCCTTTTAAAGCCGCTCCGCGCCGGGGAAGCGCCGCCGCCGCGGGCGGGAGCCGGGGAGGAGGAGGCCGCCGCGGCGCGTTCCCGCCCGCGCGGCCCGGTGGCGCCCCTGGGCCCGCGCTCGTGCGGCAGTCTCCCGGCCCGCCAGCAGCCGGGGGCCGGCGCAGGGGAGGCTCGAGACTTCGGGTCTCTCGGGACGCGGCACTGCCTAGAGTAGCAGCCTCCGCTCCGCGCGTTCTGCTAGAAGCCGGGAAGGCTCTGGGCATCCCACGTGAGTTCCCCATATCCCGGAGGAGTTGACTTAGAAAGGCACCTTTCTACCGGTTGCGCCCCTGGAGGCTGAACTCACCTGCTGGGGTCCCCAAGGCTAGACAGACTTGCTCAACTTAGCTATAGTGGTGAGCGTGCAAATGTGCAGGATCTTCTGGGGGAAACGATGCCAAGAAAACACCGTGGTGTACCAGGACCTGGCCTGACCTCAAGACCACATTGAATGGGCAAAGGGCATGTGGCGAACTTAGCTGGAGTCCACGAGAGTATTGGGAACACAGCGTCCATACAGGGCTGATGCTTAGCTAGGACGGCTGTGCAGGTGAACTCCTTAACTGACCACTTAGCATCTGTGTGATCTGGGGCACCTTTCTGTTCTTGCTGGGCCTGTAAGATGGGGATAACAATAGCATCCATCTATCCATCGGGCTGTTTTTAGGATGTAAGCTCTTCCCTTGCAATTAGCTGACAGTAATGTTTGTTTTGATGAGCCCTGGACCTGCCACGTGCTTGGTATTCAGTAGATTGTGTTCACCCTTAAAAGTACCCACTGAGCTAGGACCAGTCAGTGCAAATGTGAGCTGACTCATCCTTACCCTCCCTCCCATAACAGCCTGGAGAAACTGGGGACACGTCCACGCTGTGACGAGAGGCTGGGATAGATGCAAGCCTCAGAGGACCCATTGGTCCCAACTGGCTCCGCACAGAAAGCAAACCTTCAGCCTGATTAATACAGGAGGGGAACCGGGAAACAAAATAGGGCAAAATAGGACAGAGAGGGCCTTGAGTCAGGAAGGAAGTCACTTCACCAAAGCTCAAGTTCCAAGAGCACCTGGTTCCCAGACTGGTGCTGTGGGGAATTCCTTTGCCTGAGTCTATAGCCAGGCAGATCAAACAGACAGGCCAGGGAATACAGGAGAGAGAGGGCAGGATCTGCAGAGACCCACCTGAAGTCCTTTCCAACATCTCTCTGAGGAGTCCTTGGGTTTTGTACCTCACATGATCCATCCTTTCTACAAGTAGGAGTCATCCTAATGAAGATGGAGGACTAGGAGGATTGGGGTGGGGGGGCACAGCCAGGAGGAGCCAAACTCATGTTAACAGGGCTCCTATCACAAGTGTCTTTTGGTACCTGAGACCTTTCCTCTTCTTCCCCAGATCACGACTGCCCCTGTTGTTACACCTGGCCAAGGGGAGTCAGCTCTCTAGGCAGTAACTCTAGAACCACCCTTTGTTGCAGAATATAAGGCCCTGGGACAAGGCCTGGGTGCTCCCTGATCTCCTGCCTGACAGAAAGATCTGAGGCCATCACACAAAGTGGCCAGCCCTAGAGAACAGCACTGCATATATGTTGGACAAAGACAGCATCTAGACCCTTGAGCCTGCCTCTGTTCAGTCAGGCAGAGAAGCCAATGGACAGAGGAGAGTGGAGACAGAGGATTCAGTCTGTTCTGTTCCTTTCCAGCAATCCATCTGGACAACCTGAGTCCCTTCTCTGGCCTTCGTGGGCCAACCTGTCTTTGACTCATCCCAGATCCTGTACTGTGCTTCAAGAGCCTGGCCCTGCACAACACACATATTCTAGATGATGTGGAGTGCCTTATAACTCCCAAGAGGGTACCCCTGTTACAGCAGTTACCTTGACAGGCAGAGATGCAGGTTTTCTATAATAATTTGGTAGACAAAGGGATTCAGCATACTGAACTGAAGGAGACTAAAATGCATCTGAATTTTGTACCTGGAGAAGTCGGAATGTATTTTGCTAACAAGGTGATCCACTGAGACTAAACCCCCTGCTTGTCATAGAAGTACCTGGGCCACGGCATGGCTGTAGGAAGACCAGCTTGCCAAAATGAACACCCTAAATCAAATCGCCGGCTGTGAGTTTCCAATTGATTTACGAGGTGACGGGATTAACTCAATCACAAAAGTCCCAGCCCTTTGAGTTGAGATAGGATCTGTAATAAAACTTGCCTCTTCTTCCTGCAGGGAGGGGATTCCATTACTCACTCATTCCTGATCTCCAGATGTCCAGATGGCCCTGAGGTGCACACAGCTCCCAGGCTGGGAGTGACTGGGGGGATTGGAGGGGGGTGCTTCTTCCCTGGATTGAGGTTGGCCAGGCTGGGCAGGGACAGGACAGGGACTGGAAAGGTGGTTGAAGATAGCTATGTCTCAGAAGTTAGAAAATGCCGGGGACTGGAGAGATGGCTCTGTGGTTAAGAGCACTGGCTTCTCTTCCAGAGGTCCTGAGTTCAAATCCCAGCAACCACGTGGTGGCTCACGACCAAGATCTGATGCTCTCTTCTGGCGTGTCTGAACAGCTACAGTGTACTTATAGAGAATAAATAAATAAATCTTTTTAAAAAGAAAACATCATACAGAGATGCTTCCCAAACAGAAGAAAAGAGGAGCCACTAGGATGTGTTAATGGAATTATATTCTTATGCTTACCTCTGGCCCTGGTGCAACAAGAGCGTGGCTGCCTAGCCGTGCCTCAGTGAGCCCTTAAGTCAAGGCTTCTATTGCAGTTATTCCTGCGTTTGTCCCATGTGGTCCTCGAAAACAGGACACGTGCCCCTCCACTGTCACATCTCCTACCATGGCAATAGTTTATCGTCAATGTTATGTACTCTAAATATATATATATATATATATATATTTTTTTTTTTCCCGGAGCTGGGGACCGAACCCAGGGCCTTGTGCTTCCTAGGTAAGCGCTCTACCACTGAGCTAAATCCCCAGCCCCTTAAATATATATTTCTTGAATGAACTTTTTCACTTCTGTAAAAGAAATTATAACAACTGGAGCTCGGTGGTGATTTACTGATCACAGATATCGAATCATGTTATGCATGCATGCGGGTGTGTACCTCACAGCCTCTTGGGACTAAGAATTATCTCCATTTAAGTGGTAGAAACTTGATTGCAGAATTGTACCTTTGCGAGTGTGCTAGGTCCTAATGGACAGGATGATAGTTCTGGGTCACATGGGCAGAGCCTTCAGGGGACTGGAGAAGGTGAGCACTCAGCCCACAGGTCACAGCACTCACTTGGGTGTGGCCTCAGACAACTTGCTTCAGCGTCCTCTGCTGTAAATGGCAGTGACACTGCTGTCCTGTGGAGGGCGCTGTGGGGAGGACAGGAGCTGGTTGATGTGAAACCCTGTATGGAGCACCCAGCATGCAGCGAGTGCTTTATTCTTGACTGCTCTGATGACTATGCTCTGCTGGGTGCCAGACACTCCACAGTGGGGCACAGCAGTTGGTGTTACTGTGTTTCCCTGTGCGAGGCTCTGGGCAAGGACATGAACCATCCGTATCAAAGCCCAGTTTGCATTATCTTCCTTTGCAACCAGGAAAACAGCTCATAATTGAGGCTGTGCTGTCACCACTGGTTGGGACTGAAACTGAGTTTCTCCAGAGAGGGTTTGTGTTGACCTGGGGCCACTAGCTCTGGAGGCCCCTTGAGGACCTTCTTTGTAGTGTGATCTCAGACCAAAAACCAGCATAGGGTTAACCCAGCGCAATTCTCCCTATATTTCTCTCTGTCAGGACCAATGTGGAGGATCCAGGGTTTCTTATTATCCCTCTCTGCATAGTGGTTTTCCCCTCCATTTTCTTCCATACCAACAATGTGACTTTTGTATTGTTTTCTGGAATATTCCACCTGGGACATTTTTAAAAGAATATTTTATTTAAATCATGTGGGTTCCTGTGGAGGTCAGAGATGGGCCATGGACTCCTTGGGGCTGGAGTTACAGGTGGCTCTGAGCCTCCCAACACGAGTGCTGGGAATCAAACTCCTATAAGAGCAGGAAGCTCTCTGACCATTGAGCCATCTTCCCAGCTCCTGACATTTCTGATACCTCAGAGCCAGGGAGATGGCTTAATCAGTGAAGTGCTTGCTCTGCAAGTGTGAAGGCCTGAGTTTGGATCTTTGGCAGCACTCACCTGTTATTCCTGAAATGGGAGGCCCCCTGGGGCATCCTCTGGTTCTTGTCATCTGGTCAATTTAGCTGAATTGGTGAGCTCCTGGTTCAGTAGAGACCCTGTCTCAAAACATCAGGTGGAGTGGAAAACAGTGTCAACTCTGGCGCGCGCGCGCGCACACACACACACACATTGAGTCATGCTGTGTCTTCTGATGGAGAACATGTAAGATTGAGGATATATAATGTCAGTACCTTTAAGACAGAGCTCAGTAGAGAGATCTATTGGACTGCTGTAAATGCACTTGCCTTTTCCTCCTCCTTGTGGCTCCTGTCCACATCCACAGAGCTTTGATCTCTCTTCTTGCTCGTTTTGTTTTCCATCAAAATTGATTGTGATTATTCTGCAAAGTGAAGGCTCCCTTTGAACTGGTTTTAATTGCCAAATGCTGCCTATTATGTCTCTATTAGGAGATCACCGGGTTGTTTCAGGCTGCTCCGTGTTCCAAGATGAACTAGATACCTGGTGGGGCCTTAAAACATCCTAACAAACCATACTTCCTTGAGACCAGATAAACATCGAAGGTCTCCACTGTGGAGCACTGATGTGACTTCAGGAAGGGACCTGAGACAGGGAATGAGTCTCTGCTCCTCATACCTCCAAAAACCTTTGCCTTGGCCCAAGGCCCAAAGTTTTGCCTAGCCCCATCCACTTTCCCAGTTTGCATTTCTTCTCTCTCCCTTTCATTCCCAGAGAATCCCACCCACAGTTCCCCCTTGCTGGATGGGGTTAAAGTTCTTCCCCTCACAGTTCTACCTCCTCTGCCTGGCCCTCTAGACTCTGTTTCCCTCATCCATAGACCTCTCTTGGTTGATTCTCCCTCTGTCTCTGCATGCTAACTTTCTTAAGGAAGAGCCTCCTCTGAACTTTTTTTGTTTTTCAAAGCTGAGGACTGAACCCAGGGCCTTGCGCTTGCTAGGCAAGCGCTCTACCACTGAGTTATATCCCCAACCCAAGGAAGAGCCTCCTGAAAACAGCCTTCCCCATACACAGGGTTATCCTGGACCCCGCAGCTAGTATCTGGGTCTTCTTTTATAATCTCGCATAGAAGTGGAGTGTCCAAAACAAAACAAACATAAACAAAAAACAAACAAGCAAACAAAAAGCAAATCCGTAAAGTCTATGAAGCCCTTCCTGAAGGGCTTTGCAATGTGTTCTGTTTTTTTGCTTTGAGTTCCTAGTCTCTGAGCGACAAGTGACAGAATGTTACAATGTTATATTCCTGTGTCTGTAGCAATCAGGATGCCTTTGGCTACAAAACTCTTGAATGAACAAGGGAAGAAGGTATCTCACTCTTTCACCAGCAGGCAACTCTGAGCCTCTGTGATACGGAAGCTGACAACGACTTTTCTATACTTAGCCTGTCTTTGTCCTTTGGTACCTAAATGACTGCCACGGATTGGCTCACCCTTTCCTCTCACAGCCTGCAAGGGAAGAAGGCAGGCAGGGCCTTCTGCCTCTTGAAGCCTTCTCCTCCTGGAGCTGAGCTCCCAGCCCATTCCCCCCTTGGGTGCCACTGGGTAGACCTGGGTTTCGAACTCTCCTCCTGCAGCATGGTTTCTTAGGTTGCTGTGACTGATTGATGGTCTTGGGTTTTCTCTTGGAGGGGCACCCTGCAGCATGTTGCTGCCCTAGATTGAGCAAAAGAAAATTTAAGCCAGCAAGAGGTAACAGCAGGGGGTTGGGGATTTAGCTCAGTGGTAGAGCGCTTGCCTAGCAAGCCCAAGGCCCTGGGTTCAGTCCCCAGCTCCGGAAAAAAAAGAAAAAAGAAAAAAAGAGGTAACAGCAGCCTGAAGGTGGCTGGGGACCCAGCCTGTCTTCCATTTCCCCTCTTTGTTTCTTTCTTCTAGATTCTGCTCAGCTAACAGCAGACGCCAACAAATGTTTATTAAAAGGAAGAGAGGGAAAGAAGGAGTCTGTAGAAAGAGAACAAGGGGGCGGGGGAGATTTAAAAGAAAAAAAAAAAGAGGGAGCCAGGCTTAAAATGTTATTAAAATGAAACACTGGCTGAATGCACCACAGATCCAGAGTAAGCAGCTCTGACCTCCGAGTGTCCCAACCGTACCTTCGCAAAATGAGGATCTAGCTGTATTTACGCAAGTCCAGCTTCGGGATGTGCCCCTGTTCCTCTGTAGAGTAGTCCTCGATTCCAGAACGGGCTCCCAGTTATTGCCTGTGTATTTCCCTGGGTGAATGTAACTTCAGAACTCATTCTCCCTCTCAAGGCAAGACAAACTGAGCCAAGCAGAAGACTGGGGGGGGGGGGGGGGGGGGAGTCATGAGTCTGCAGTCATTGGAAGAACCGGAAGCTTAGTTCTGTCTACAAAGACCAGTATTCAAGCTTAGTGTATCGGTAGCTGTCAGAGAGGTGCTGGGTGCAGACTTGGAGGGATGCAATGGCAGTCAGGTGTTCCATGGGGTTCTGTCAGACTTGTTCTTACAGACTCTATAGCTTCTCTCTTCCCCAAGGGAATCACAAACCAGGGAACCTCTTTGTCTCCTGCTCTGTCCTTCCTCAAAGCTGTCCTGATCCCCAGAGAACCACACTTGGTGTAGGCTGGTACAGCCCTTACTTACCCTTCCTGTTCCTTGATTGTTTTTTCTTCCCTTTAGCAGAAGGGCCTTCACCCTATGAAGGATGCCTCCCCTCCCTGCCCTGCAGCCCCTTCAGCGTCTGCTCTGTTTCTTCTGGTGTAGCTTCCAGGCTTCTGGAAATAGAAGCATCCATTTGTTCTCCACTTGCCTGCAACCCTGTGACAGCCTTGCACCCATCCAGGAGCTGTATCGGTGCTGCTAAAAGGCAAGTGGGGAAGAATCAAAACCACCCCGACTGGTCTCACCTGCCATTCATCCTTACACACCTACAGTGACACCCAGATCTTCTGGCTCCCCTGCTGCTGATTCAGTTCCTCCAGCAACACACCTCCACTCCCAACTGAACACCTTACTTCCAGCTTTCTCAGAAGGCAATCCCCTGCCTCAGGCTCTGGCTTCCTAACAATGTTATAGGGGTTTGTGGGTCCCCCCAACCCCGGTGCTGCTTGGGATTCCAATCCCATCCCTGTCAAGGACATACCTTCATTATTGTCAAAACTTCTGCTAGATTATTTTATACGCTTGCAGACATCTATTGAAAACAGCTCTTCTCGGCTACCTCCTATTCTCTCTCTTTATATAAACAATCCCAAAGAAAGCACCTTGCTCACTGGTCAGTACCTCCCCTGCTCTACTTAAACCTGCTTGTATCAAGCCCCACCCTCACAGCCAAGCTGTCAACACCTTCCACCAGCAGCCTCTGTGGTAATAAAACCAGTGTGTGTGTGTGTGTGTGTGTGTGTGTGTGTGTGTGTGTGTGTGTGTGTGTGTGTGAAGGTCAAAGGACAAGTTACTGGAGTTCTTCCTTCCTTCCTTCCTTCCTTCCTTCTTTCTTTCTTTCTTCCTTTCTTCCTTTCTTTCTTTCTTTCTTCTCCTTTTACCGTGTGGTTTCTGAGGATTGAACTCAGGTCATCAGGCTTGGTGGCAAGCACCTTCAGAGGCTGGGCCACCTCACTGGCTCCCTCCCTCGTCTTTGAAGCCTGGTCCTCACAGGACTTTCTGGCATCCTCATCAGCTCAGCCCCATCTCCTGACTCTCCTTCTACCTTAGGACTGCAAGGCCAGGTCCTTCCTGGCACGGGCTGGCCCCATGTCCTGGTTCTGGGTCTCCTTTCTGAATTGTCACACCTCCAGGGATCTCTCTTTCTGTTGACTTTAGGTATCCATTTTATGCAAGTGACTCCAGGCGAGAGATACTTTCTCCATTTGGATGTTGGAGACTTGTCAGGAACCTTCCCCTCAACACTCCACTTCAGCTTGGGTGTGGCTGACTGGGATCCGAGATTCCTGTGTTGAAATTTAATCCTCACCATGAGGCATCAGGAGGGTGGGAGCCTCTGGAGCTCAGAGGAGGGGCCTCTGGGAACTGATGAGGATTAATAAGGTCATCAGGGTGGAGACTTTGATTGAATCTGGTGGCTTTATTAGAGAGAAAAAAAAAAACCAAACAAACAGAAAAGGCAAGGACCCATATGTGTAACTTCCCTTGCAGAATGATACCCTACACCACTTTGGAACTTTTTCAGATGCACCTGGAGGACCATAAACCAAAGCAAATCTCTTTTCTTTATAAGGCATCCCAGACTTAGGACGTTCATTACAGTAATGCAGCCTCCACTCAGACACACCTCTGCTCCAGTTACAGCAAATGCCAGCTCTGTCCTTTCGCTCAGACCTAAGACTGGGATTCACTTTCACCCTTCCCCTTACTCCCATGTCTTCAATATCAGTAAGCCTGGTTGGTTCCACACTGATCACCTCCTGGCATCTGGCTGGTTCTCACAAAGCCCTCTGCTATCCTTTTGGTCAAGTCACCTCCCCTCCCAGTGGCCTCCTAAATGGCTCTCCTATCTCACTTTCTTCAATGTGGAGAATCATGTGGAATGGAACTCTTCCCATAGCTTTCAGACTCATGTAGAGAGAAATCTAGTCCCCAAAGGGTCCATATGCCTCCTCCACCCCAATTCAGAGTGGAGCCTGTCAATTAACAGAGAGCACTGAACTGGATGAGTCAAGGTTCTCAGAGGAAATAATTCTTAAGCAGTGCTTGAAGAAATTAACAGTAATTATGCACCTAAGTGGCCCACCAGTTAGGTCTCAGCAAGGCAACAAAAATCACAGTAAACATTTCTGTGGGGGATCTGACTTGGGTAACAGAGGAGCAGTCGAGAGACAGCAGTCTCTCCAGCCCCTGGCAGTGGCCAGGGGGATCCCTCCAAAGTGGACTAGCATATGCAAAGGCCCTGGAGTAGAGGAAGCTTAGTGTGCTAGCAGCTAGAGGAGAGGGAGGGAGGGGGCGCGAACACTGATAGTTCAAGGAGGATCATGAGAGAGGAAATAAAGACAGGTCAGGTGAAGACAGCTTCATCAGCTTTGGGAAGAACTTGGACTTGATCGGGAGAAGAAGAGAAAGCCAAGGAGAGACAAGCCTGTGCTCCAAACAGCCTGGTCACAGTGGCTCCCACACCTGCACTAATCCATTCTCTCTGACATCTGGAGGCCATGCCTCTGTCCCTACACTGTCAGTTCCTTATTCAATATCTGACACTGTCCCCTCAAAATTGGAAGCCACCTGTGCCAGCCTCCTTACCTAATCCAGACTCCATGGGGTCTGAGTGTTCCCTGTGGCATTTACTGCAGTGTCCTCTATCCCAGGACCCAGGGTAGTCTCTGCTAGGCTGCTCTTCCCTCATCAACCTGCCCTATCCCACCCAACTCCTCTCCAAACAGATTTAGTTAACTCCATAGCTTGCAGTGTCTCACTGTTGAGGGTAAAACTTAAGCTTCCTGCATACTAAAGAAGGGTTCAACTATTGGCCAGCGGATGCTCCAAAGGGGTTTGCTCTTGATTTCTTTGATCAGGAAGACTGCTCTAACCACTGTCCATCAGTCCCCATACCCAGCTGTTCCCCAGGGTCTCAGTTCTCAGGGCCTCTATCTGGACTTCCTGGCCAGCAGGGCAGAGCTCAGACTCAAGTATTTTAGCGCCACCTTTCTTGGAGTTCCTACTCCATCACACGGGATCCATGGCTGTTCCAAAGGCATTGGCCATTCAGGCCTAGATACCCTGACCTTCATTCCATACCACATACCTTTCTCTGTGTGTCTCCATACACTGTAGGGACTCTCTGACTCATAGCAGGGGGCCCAGCTGCTACTCCCCATCTCAAGGTTCTCTCTGTACCACCCCCACACCCCCATATTCTCACTGGCAAACCTCAGATATGGCAATCTTAATCCATCCCTGTTCAGTAAGGCAAATTCTCTGAGCTAGGTATGTTCTGACACAGTGGCCTCAATTAGGGCCACTGGGCAAATGGGTCAAGGTGGAGCACCCAACGGTGGGAGCACCTGGCAGTGGGAGCATCTGACAGTGGGAACACCATGGGCAGAGGTCCTGGGGCAGCAGGAAGCTGGGTATGGTGAAGCAGAAGGTCAGAGGCACTGATAGGGAAAGGCCAGTAGTGTGGAGAGGTGTGGAAAGAGTTCAACAGCCTCTCACAAGATCTGTTAGTGCTCTGGGTGGTCCATACACTGTGACCACCATCTTTAATCCTAAATGCCATTCCTTCTATGTGTTCTTGGGCTTCCTGATCAAAGAAATCAAGAGCAAGCCTGTTTGGAGCATCCACTGGCCAACAGTCGAGCCCTTCTTTGGCATGCAGGAGGCTTGAGATTTCCCCTCATCTGTGAGAAAAGGAAGGAAGGGAGGGAAGGTTGAAGATGGCTCAGTGGTTAAGAGCACCCACCACTCTTGCTGAGGGCCCAAGTTTGGTTCCTGAAACCCATGTTTCATCACTGCCTGTAACTCCAGCTCCAGGGGGTCTGATACCTTCTTTTGACCTTTACAGGCACCTTAATCCCCCCCCCCCCCCATGCCTGCCTGTCTGCTGCCGTGCTCTCCACCATGATGGTCATAGATTCTAACTAACTCTCTGAAACGCTAAGTCCAAAGAACTCTGCCTTCTGTGAGCTGCCTTCTCACAGCAATAGAGAGATAACTAAGACATTACAGAAGAGCGCCACTCCCCTTAGCTGATTAAAGGGGATTGCTAAGTTTCTGGTGATGAGGAGCTGGTGAAGAGGCCATGAAGTCACATAAAAGAGGGAGAGGGTGAGCGCCCCCAGACACAATGGGTCCTGTCTCTTTGCGGCAAACAGCCAGAATAACACTTAGATGAAGACTCAGGCTTTGCTCAAGAGGAGGCGGAACTGTCCAGCTGGTCTGTCTGTGTGTCAGTGTAGATCTGGCTGTTAGTGACTGTTAGCCATAGACACCATCTAGAACTATGCCCTACCCCCACAGGCTCACTGGAACTCTGCACGCTGCTCCCTGGAGGACACAGAGGGGAGAGATCAGCTTCCTCCATCTCAGCCAAAGGAAGCTGGGAATGGCTGGAGATGATTGTAGATCTTTGATTGTCACACGCCCAGCCTCTACCCTGAAGGTGCTCTAGGTAAGAGTCCCTGGGTGTGGCTACACAGTCCTTTGAGATGGGAGTTCAGGATACACCAAAGACTGCAGCATACTGTCCCCTCCCTCTTTCCCCCCTTCTATCTCCTACACCACTGGGCTCTCTAGGATCTCTCTGTAATGTATCCTTTTCTTGCCTCTCTGCTGAGCAAGTCACTCTGTCTATCAGGGCTCCAGAGAGTCCCCAGGACAGGTTTAAAAGTCAAGTCTACTTCTAACAGTGACATTTGGGAGTTGAATGACACCTTTAAAACAATCTTTCCAGGGCAGATTTCGGACACCCAGGAGCCCCGCTGTCAGATATGAATATTCGCTTAAAAATAAAAATTATAGTGCACTTAAAAAGGAACATGTTTTGTCAGCACCCTGTGATAGGACAATTTATTACTGTCTACAAAAAGAAAGCCCCAACGATGCACTGGAAGCCAGCTCTACTGGCTGTGAATTACAAGGCATTGTCTCTCTGATAGGAATAAATCCTGATTGTCACTCACAGTGTGACGGGTGGCACACATCTAGGAGTGGGCACAGCTTGAACAACACGTCCATTACCTGGGAGCCAGTCAGTCTTACTGCCTAGAGAGGCTCAGATTCACGCTGTCACAGGCCTCTCAGATCGCCTCTCAGGACAGCTGCCCTTTCAGACATGAGAAGGGTCGGTGGACTTCCAACAGGTCAAAAAGCAGAGTTCAGTGGGAAAGAGGGGTCAAGACAAAAGCTCTTATTGGGTTGCCCTGACTTGAGAGAAGCACCCTACACTTCCCTGAGTGTTTTCTCTTCACCAGAAGAGGGAAACTTGAGCCTGGAATTGAGGGGACCTGGGGGTGGTGCTGATTTGTAGAACCACTGTGTTGGCACATGCTGCTTAGGACTCCATGCATTTCCCCGGCTGAGGAGTCTTGGATGCTGAAGGTACCCACGCTGGGCTGGGGTCGCTATCCTAACAGCCTCTTCCATGCTTCAGGAAGCCGAGTTCAGATCTCAGGGACACCCACAGTTCTCTAACTCAGTAAAAAAGAGTAGCTTATCCCATACCCACCTGACTCTGGCCGCCTGCCTCTGGTTAAGACGGTAATTACCCAGCCTATACTACCCAGGCAACCATCCAGCTGTTAAGTCTCAAACCTGGGGACAAATGGCTGAGGTGCCTATTTACCATATGAAAGTAGACCAGGTTCTCCCAGCATCCCTCAGTCCCCACCTGTTACAGGGTACGGCTGGCATATCCCGTTCTTAACCCCACCCCACTCCCACCCCAACTCTCCAGCCCAGGGGCTGGGCTGCCCTTTCCCCAGAAGTTCCTATATAATCCAGCCATTTTGGTTACCTCCCCCTTTGTGTACCTTTGCCCTCTTGGCAGCTGTACCTCCTCGGTCCTCCATCTCCTCTCTCTCTTCCCCTCTCCTCTCCCCACACAGCCTAATTCAGTCCTGTCAGGTCCACTCTGGACTCTCCAAGATGTCCCTGCCTCTGGTCATGCTCTCCCTTTTATCCACAATATACCTTCTCCAGCCTTTTAAGGGCCAGCCACCGTCTTTCTTTTCCTTCTATTTCCTTTTTTTCATTTGCTGGCCAAGCTAGTCCAGCTTGTTTGGTTCCCTCTGAGGGCATCCATCTACCTAAAGCTGTAACCAAACTCATGCGAGCGCGTGTGTGCCCCCCCCACAGATGCACACACATACACATACACACACACACACAGATGCACATACATACACACACACATACATGCACAAACACACATACACAGATGCACACACACATACATACACACACACATACACAAACACACACATACCCACACACATACACGCACGCACATACACAGGTGTGCACACACACAGCAGTAAACAGCCTGGGTAATCACTAGGGTGTGTCCATTGTCCATTGTATATCCCTGTGGGATTAAACGCTTTCATAGAAGGCTGGGGAGGGGGATGCCAAGTAGAGACTGGATATGCAGTGAAATCTGGATTTCAGATAACCATGAAAACCATTTAGTGTGAGTGTGTACCTATCTTAGTTACTGTTCTGTTGCTGTGAAGAGATACCATGACCAAGATACTTCCTATTGAAAAAAAAAATGGTGGCTTGCTTACAGTTTCAGAGGCTTAGCCCATAATCATCATGGCAGGAAGCAGGTGGAGCTGGAGCAGTAGCTGAGAGCTTTATTTGCATTCTGATCCACAGGCAACAGGTAGAGAGACAGAGACTGACTGACTGACTGACTGACTGACTGAGACTGGCACCTTTGAGTGAAACCTCAAAGCACACCTCCATCAACATACTTCCTCTAACAAGGCTACACTTCCTAATTGTTTGAATCCTTCTCAAACAGTTCCACTCCCTGAATATTAAGCATACAAATATATGAGCCTGTGTGTGCTATTCTCATTCAAACCACTAAATTCTATTGCTTGGCCCTCATGGTCATGTATGAAAGCATACATGAAAAGTACACCAGTTCAACTTTAAAAATCCCTATAGTCTTTCAAAGTCTCAGCATTGTTTCAAAGTCCAAAGTCTTTTCTGAGACTCAAGGTTATCTTAATGGTAAGCACTTGTAAAATCAAAATAAAAAAGGCCATAACATACTTCCAACATACAATGACACAGAATATAAATTACCATTCCAAAAGGGAGCATAGTATGGAAACACTGGACCAAAGCGAGACCAAAGGTCAACAGGGCAAACTCAAAATTCTGCATCTCCATGTCTAATGTCAGAGTTACCTCTTCAGACCTCCAACTCCTTCCAGCTCTGTTGACTGCAACATACTTCTCTCTCCTGGCCTGCTTCCACAACCTGTTAGCAGAACTCCTTGGTAGGTGTCTGGCATCCCAACATCTTGGAATTTCAAACATGACCCAGGCTTTACCTTGACAGCTCATGCAATGCCCTCTCCAGGGAGACTGCCCTGCCTGGCCTCAGCTGCTTTCCTTAACTATGGAAGAAGATCCCACAACCCCTTTCATATCCTTCAATATAAAGGCAGAGCCAGAAGCTGAAGATGCCAACGTCTTCTGCCTGCTTGGACTGAAACTTGGCCTCTCCAAGACTTACATGTGTATAACTTCGACTTGGGAATGGTTTCTAGCTCAAGGAAATCCCTCAGGTTTATTCCATTCACAGGCTACAGGATTATCTGGGTGGTGTCTTGCCTTTTATTCTTCTTCAAATTAGGCCTTTCTTTAAACTTTTTGTCTTCTCAAGCACAGGCCTTGGCTCCAGCTCCACCTTTCCTGGCTTTTTTCTCCTCATACTGTGAGGGAAAACTCTGCTATTTAAGGTCAAGGTCTACCTTTGTCCAGAGAGCCTTCTGGAACTTGGCACTATATGGAGGACTCCCTTCATTGGCAGGTCTTCCTCTCTCTGACCTTGTGTGGGGAGTTCAATACCCCCCACACCTCGACCTGCAGCATGTCACGTAGCCTTAGTTGGTTAGATTACCAGTTTGACTTCCTCTCCCTTGACTTCCATTTATCTAGCACTTGAGATTCCTGAAATGCTTCCCCATGCTAATGAGGCATTTTGGTACGTTTCTATCCCGTCCCTTAAAACAGTATAAGCCTTTAATAACCACCAAGTAAAGTAGATCTGGCTCCTGGCAGCTGGACCCAGAGTGTCTTTACTGTGCATAATCACAGGTCTTCCGAACCCCTGACTGTCCTCTCTGCTCCCTTTGCCAGCATGGACCGATATGGGCATATGACCCCCGAGGGCAGGGAGAGTCACAACACTGAGCATTTTGTATTTCTTCTTTCCCCCTTTGCTCCTTCTCATTGCATATCTGCACAAGAGTGACCACTAATGACTGTGTGACACGGTCAACACTAGATTGTCTTGCAGTCTCTTCTGCCATCCTGAAAGTAGCAGGAGTCCAAAGATCTTTAATTCAGGCTCAAGCAGATTTCTATGTCAAAGGCGAAAAAGCAGCCATGTTCTTTGCCAAAATATTGCAAGAACGGTCTCTAGGCTTGCTGGTAATATTCTTTCCCTCTTATCCGGGCACAGTGACACATGCCTTAATCCTAGCATTCCAGAAGCAGAGGCAGGAGGATTTCTGTGAGTTCAAGGCCATCCTGGTCTACATAGGGAGTTCATGGACAGTCAAGGGTTCTGTAGAGAGACCTGTCTCAGGAACAAAGATCATTAGAAAATTATTCCTTCTCTTGAGCTTGGCCCCCATAGTTACCACCGCCCTCAGCACTCACCTCAGTATTCCACACCCTTACCAGGATGGCCCATGAAGCCCCACATACGCATTCAACTGCTTTTCTAGTCCAAAGTCATCCATATTCCTTCAACAAACAGCACAGTCGCCAGGCCTCTCACAGCAATACCCCAGTCCCTGGTACCAACTTCTGTACTTCTGTCTTAGTTACTCTGTCTTATTGCAATGAAGAGATGCCATGGCTGAGACAACTCTTATAAAATAAAGCATTTAAGTGGGGGCTTGCTTACAGTTTTAGAGGGTTAGTCCATGATCATCATGACTAAGACACACTTCCTAATCCTTCTCAAACAGTTCAGCTCCTGGTGACTAAACATTCAAATTATGAGCCTATGTGGTCCATTCTCCTTCAAACTACCACAGTACCTCACAAGATATTTGGGACATATTAGCTCCAATAAAATTATAAAGGCTTTTTGCACTTCAACTTCAAACCGACCTGGGTAGATCTTTGGTCTCCTTACTTACTTTTTTGTTTGGAGACAGATTCTTGCATGTAGCTTAAGTTTGGATTTCCTTTCTTCCCGCTTTATCCCCTGCCCAAGTAGATGATATAGATATGAGACAGTACTCCCACCTCCTTCTGAGTTTGTATTTACTAAACTGGTAGCACCAGAGGAAGGTGTCACATGCTCAAGTTGGAATTAGGTAGGGAAATGTTTGCCATTAAAAAATAATAATAATAAATGACAAGCTTGGGTGTTCACACCTTTAAAACCAGCACTCAGGAGGTAAAGGCAAACATATCTCTGTGAGTTCAAGGCCAGCCTGGTCTACAGAACTACTTCCTGGACAGCCAGGGCTACACAGAGAAACCCTGTCTTAAGAAACCAAACCAAACAAACGAACAAATAAAAAATAAACAGTAAGCTAAAGTCTTGGTTAAAACTATAAAGCCCCGTGGCTGGAGAGATGAGGCATCAGTTAAGAGTGCCTACTGATCTTGCAGCCATGGTTCCCTTCCCAGCATCTACCACCAGCAGCTCACAAACACCTATAGTTTTAGTTCCAGGGGATCCAGTGCCCTCTTCTGGTCTCTGACGGCACTACATGCATATGGTGCACATAAATTCCCACAGGTGCACATGCTAAAATACAAAATCAATAAATCATCTTTAAAAATGCAAAATTATGAAACATTTTCTGTTGGGAATGGAAGCGACTCGAATTATTTTGTTTCTCGCTGAGCACAAATGTCACCCGTTAGGCATCCAGACATATCAAAGCAAAGTAAAACGGAATAACAACAAAGAGAGAAGAGAGAGCCCTCAAGACTAAATGCAGTATCTGCAAGAAACCTTATGCTTGGGATGGGTGGTGGCTCAGAAACTGGCACATTAGGGACGTTCTGTCAGCTGACATTTCAGGAAAGGTTGAGGTAGTAGAGCCCCATTGACTGCCCATCTCCCTAACCCTGGTCTCACTGGGCTCTGTGATAGGGAAGAGGAGAAGAGGCAAGCTGTGCCCATTGTCCTGGACCAGAGAAAGCCCAGGTAGCTTCCCAGCCCACACTGTCCACCCCAGACTCCTTCAGAATAGACAGTTATCCAAGATGGCACCAACCTTTCCCAACTATTCTCATTTTGTCTATGTCATCATTTTCTTTCTTTCTTTTTTGTTTTCTTCTTTGACATTTTAAACTAGTGTTTTCTTCATTTTCTAGTTACCTATTCCCTCAACCCTTCTGATGATCAGGAAGACAGTTGTCTCCTGTGGAGAGACCACATGATCTCAGTGTGGACCAGTGTGGATTGGATGCCCATTCTGTCTTCAGCTCCTCCCTAGGAGACTGGGTTCTGGTGAATTTCCAGCTTGATGGCTTAATCAGATATGAACACAACAGCCCTTTGTTGGTTTCCAGTGTCTGAGTATCTGAGAAATAAATATATCCTTTACATGTTTGTGTTGCTTATAACCCACACAGGCACACACGTACACATAAAAATAAATATCTTTTCTAAAGAAAATATTTATTTTATAGTCACCCTTTTCTGGGTCCTCTGAATCACGTGCTTCAAAAACAACTTAGTAATCTTAATGGAAACCTCAGACAAGTTCACTTCCCCCATAACCCTCTACACACATGTGTCACACCCACTGGAAGTTTGTCCTGTGTTTGGGTGTGGAGGTAATGAGGAAGATGCTGCTCTCAGCTCTGTCAGAGAACCAACCTGGAACCTCATGACAAGTGGATTTCAAGTGTCGAAGGCTTTTCTGCCCTGAAACTGCTGTCCAGAATCAATGTTTTTAATATTGAATTTTCAGAACCTGCAATTCTAGATTTTGTTTTATTAATTTGAAGCATTTCAATGGTCACTAGAATATATGCCACAGAAAAGAACACATTATGAAAAGTGAAACCACCCAACCAGTCCCCTTCTCCACCTTTATTTCCAGAAGCCACCACCACTAGCCAGTTCTGTATTTAGTTTCTCTGGGACATAAAATCTAGAATCTGTCTTTGTTTCCACACTATGTTGGGATGCAGTCTGTAGAATTCCTGAGATGAAACCCAGGCATTAGCTTTAGTAGACTTACACTGCTCCTTCTCCAAGAATCTTTATAATTTTATTATTGTTAGTTTTTTTTAAGATGGCTACCTTTTAACTCAATCTTATGCCTAAATATCATTTCTTGTTCTATTATTTTGGCTAATATATCATTTTCTCTCAGGTATTCCTAACTTAGTCATCAGAGTTGATAATCTTATATACTTTTTGTAAACACAAGTGTTATTGTGTTTCTAAAACCCGAAAAAAAAAAAACAAATAAACCGTGATCATCATTATAACTTTGTAGACATTATTCCTTATAATTCAATCATGGGGCCGGTGGGATAACTCAGTCAGCACTGGTCCTACTTCAATCCCAAGCACCTAAGTTGGATCCTGCACTCAGGAAAAAATGATGTGGATAAAAAAAGATCCTCAGGACTTGCTGGCCAGCCAAACATCCATACATCCATAACTGGTAAGCCCTAGGTCGCAGTGAGAGACCCTGTCCCAAAATCAATGTGAATATCTCTTGAGGAACAACACCAAGGGTTGACCTCTGGCCTCCAAATGCATATACTCAATTCAACGTATAGAAACACACACACGGGGCTGGAGAGATGGCTCAGTGGTTAAGAGCACCGACTGCTCTTCCTGAGGTCCTGAGTTCAAATCCCAGCAACCACATGGTGGCTCACAACCATCTGTAATGGGATCTGATGCCCTCTTCTGGTGTGTCTGAAGGCAGCTACAGTGTACTCATATACAATAAAATAAAATCTTTAAAAAAAAAAGAAACACACACATACACACAGAGAGAGAGACAGAGAGAGAGAGAGACAGAGAGAGAGAGAGACAGAGAGAGAGAGAGACAGAGAGAGAGAGACAGAGAGAGAGAGAGAGAGAGAGAGAGAGAGAGAGAGAGATCACTATCCTAGGACTTCTTTTCTTTTTCTGTGTATCCATTGTCACTAACTGTAAGCAGCATCAGCATGGTGGGCTAGTCATTGAATTTATGACACATTGTTGTCTAGTTTTTATTGAGATGCAGACCTGAGTCTCTTATGTGACTTTGTTTTTCATAAAAATCTAATCGCCTCATTTGTTCCTTACTAATAAAGCAACATTTGCAGGCTCTCCCTAATTGCCAGGATCCTCATAATTCTCAAACCTCTTAAACATCCCTCTTCTTGAAGTTTTATATTCTGTAGGAAAGGTGCCCTTTTAAGTCAAAAATCATTCTGTTCACATCTTTAAGAAGCCTCTGAGTTCAGGATTCGGGGATTTCAATGATGCTTCCAGAACTTTCTCTTTGACTAATGCAATATCTGAAGCCAGTATTATTTTTGTTCCTTTGAGGCTTTTTCTTTCATTTCTAGAAGCTGTTAGGAATTTCTTTTTGTGTCTGATGTGCTAAAATATCTTGAGTCTGTATCAGAGCATGACTCTTTCACTTTCTACCTCCTGCAAATTGAAGGGTCTTTTAAGTGAGAGAACTAAGAACTAAGTTCCCCAGGTCTGCTTGCTTTAATTCAGGGAAACTTTCTCCTCCCCAGCCATTACTCTTACTGTATTTTTCGGAAGCAAAGTTGAAGTTTATTAAGAAGCAATTTTAATACTAAAATACAAAGATTGAAGCTTAGGCTTTAAAGGGTAGAGGGAGCAGGTGCTTTAGGAGAGCAGCGTATACCTAAGACATATGTCTTAGGGTTTTATTGCTGTGAAAAGACACCATGACCACAGTGATTCTTATAAAGGAAAACATGTAATTGGGGCTGGGTCACAGTTTCAGAGTTGAGTCTATCACAGTCATGGTGAGAATCATGGCAGTGTGCAGGCTGACAGAGTGCTGGAGAAGGAGCTGAGAGCTCTACACTATGTTCTACAGGCAGCAGGAAGTGAATGCCGTACTAGACCTGCCGAGCATCTGAGACCTCATAGTTGAGACCTCATCGCCCACCACTAGTAATGTGTGTCCTCCAACAAGCCACGCCCATTTCAGCAAGACCACGCCTCCTAACAGCGCCCCTCCCAATGAGTCTATGGGGGCCATTTTCTTTCAAACCACCACAGCATGGGTGAGGGCTTCTTGAGAGACAGAGATACACAGAAATCTTCAGAACAGCCAAGCACGATTTGGGTGCGTTTAAAGTCATAAGGTTTAAAGGGTTTTAAGGAATTTCTACCTCCTTTGTAAAAGCTTGGGTGTTTCCTGAGGTGTGTAAAATAAACCCAGTGGCCGAAAGGGTGAAAGGAATCCTCATTATTCTAGTTTATTAGAGAGTTAAGATACATGCTTTGACTGTATCAGAGTTTATGATCTCATTTGTGAGTTGGGTGGGTGAAGAGGAACTGGGGTGGGGGGGGGAAGTATGATTAGAATATATTGTATGAGTTTCTTCTCAATAAAATAAATCTAGGTTTACACTGCAAAGGAGTGATCTTAAACTCTGAGACCATACACAGTTTGACTGTAAGCATAGCTCATTGTTATTTTAACGCTCTTCTTTGAAATCTCCATGAAAACGAACACAGTTTCTATGCCAGTGAACTTCATGGTGTATTTTGTTAGTTGTGCTGAAAATTCTTGATTCTCAGCTGACAAAGACATCAAGGGTAAGGGCTCCTTCCCTTTCCTACATCCCCTTAATGTTCTCTGTCTTGGAATCCTGCCTCATCTTCCACTAGGAGATGTTGATCCTTTAGTCTTAAGGTTGGTAATGGCCAAAGATCTATTTTCTGAGGCCTCTTTGCAGTCAAATAGGGATGAGGACCCTGCCTATTCAGGCACTGACAGGCTTGTCTTGTCTGATCTAAGAAGGAAATCAGAAGGTCCTAACCTGGAGATTAAAGGGTCATCATTTGACAGGGATTGGGAAAAATCATAAAAACATATATGGTGTCAAATCATATAAGCAATATAGCAGTCTGATGTGCCCAAACCCAATGTTATCACCGAAACCAGCAGCCTTTTTCTCATGAGGTGCCTGATAACCTTTCTGCTGCTAAGTCATTAACTGTAGGTTAATTGCACAGAGATTTCATTGAGGTATGTAGACTTTAGGGGATGAGGATGCAGCACCTCAATTGTTGGGTACATATATATATATATAGCATTTACTTAAAAAAAAGAAAAACTCCCAGCCATGATGGGTCCAGAGAAATAGCTCAGCAGTTAAGAGCACTACCTGAACTTCCAGAGGACCCAAGTTCAATTCCCAGCACCCATGCTGCAGCTCACAACTGTCTGTAACTCCGGTTTCAAGCTTCACAGCACACTCGCAGGCACACACGCAGGCAGAATGCCAATCAGTGCTAAATAAAGAAATAATCATTAAAGAAAAAAAAAACTGCACCGGCTCCTCTTGCAATGCTCTCAGAATCCAAGGGCCGTTCAGGTTGCAAGGCAGCATCGTCTTAACTTCTGCGTTTACGGATGAGCCCCCAACCCCCAACCCCATGCTATAAATAAAACATGGTGAAAAATCCTGAAGGTGAAATGAAAAATCAGAAACACCCAACTTTATATACTGAGAATGTGGCAAAATAAAATAAGTAATAAAGAAGGTCTTCAGCAATGGGATGCATTAGCATGATGTGACACCAACACTGTCCTCACGACCGAAAAGCAGTCAAAAGTCAAGCAAGGTGACCGGAGCCGACAGACTTCATGCCTGGGGATGTTCTGTCTGAGAAGGCAAAAATGTCTGATTTTGAAGAGAACTTCTACAATTCTTAACAGTTTGCAGGTAGAATAGACTTCGTCTTCAAGGAGCTCTTGGGGCAACATTTTTAGAATCTTGCAGTACGAGACTCCCCAAAAGATGTCCTCGGCATCAGGAGCCCCCGCTCTACGTGGCCAACGGCAAAGGCTCCCGGCCTTGCTTCCAGAGACCGCTACTCAGGTGAGAGCCGGCTTTCTTGACCACGACACAGAAAACAATTTCAGGACTCCTCAGTGTGAAACAAGTTGTAGATTATTCAGAAATGTTTTGGGGGGCTGGCTCGGTGCCTCAGTGGGTACAGGTTCTTGCTGACAAGCCTGGTGACATCAGAGTTTGATGTCTAGGATCCACATGGCAGAAAATAAAGATGACTCCAGCAACTTGTCCTCTGACTTCCACGGTGTGCCATGCTTTCCCGCCCCAAACAAACAAACAAAATAAATGTAAGTACAATAATTTTAAGACAGAAATCATCTAATGTAGACTTAAGCATGGGAGAGAAGAGCATGGGGACGGCATGTTTAATTTAGTAATTGCACAAATAAGGTTTCCTTACCCTACTCCCAGGGCCTCAAAGACATTTCCTTCCCCTCTTATTCTTCAAATAGAACAGTGTCAGCTTTGGAGATGAATCTATATTTGACATTGATATCGTCCTGGCTGTGTACATGGTTTCTGAGGTTGTAGCTAGGTCCAGGTCTGACTACACTTAACATTTCTCAGACAATTTGTCCTTCCAGTAGGGACAGTTCCTTGCTGTCCTTCCCCAAGGGAAGGCCACATCTATGTCTGAGAGTGGTTAGGCATTCTTGTTCTGCCTGGACAGCCAAGGACTTGGGATTCTGAGCTGGAAGTCCAACAAATGGTAAAGGTGTGGCTTCTCCTTAGTTTTCAGTGTCGCCACTGGGCCGTGTCTGCAGTCCCATCTCGACTTATGACACCCTCGTGTGTGCTTGGTGGCTTTCATTCACTCTGCTGGACACTCGGTGAATGTCTTGGGCCAAAGAACCTTGGCGTCCACCAAGTGTTCTCCAATCATTGCTTTGGAAGCCCTTCCTCGGCCTCCCACTGTATTTAAACAGACACCACATCAGGCTGCACTCTCTCCTTTGAGCCCTGTTTTGCTAATTTATAGCTTCAGCTTTCTATTGGTGTTGTAGTTACTGGGAGATTTCCTCAACTTTCTGATTGCCTACCAGTTTTCTGCCTTTGTGTTTTTACGTTCCAAAACTATATTTGTCTTCAAAATGCTCCATTCGACAATAGTCTCTTTTTTCCTACCAAAGTAAATTTAATATATAACCATATACTTTTAAAGTTTACAATTATTTACCTCAACTAATGATTTAAGTTTTAAATTATTTAACTCATTCCTTGAGGATTCTATTGACCATGCTGTCATTATATTTACACTCAACTTGTCCAAGATCCGCCCCAACTCTTTTTTTTCTTTCTTTTTTCTTTTTTTCAGAACTGGGGACTGAACCCAGGGCCTTGTGCTTGCTAGGCAAGCGCTCTACCACTGAGCTAAATCCCCAACCCCTCTGCCCCAATTCTTTACCACCGATTTCATGTCCCTCTATTTTCATTTTTGAAAATAATACCATTTTAAAATAATGCTCCGACCCTAGTTCGTGTTGTCCATATATTTTGCTTGGTGTGGCACTACCTACCTGAGCATGGGTAACCTCCCAGAAGCTACACAAGAAAACTGATTCTCCTTTCCCTAAAGGCTATCACTTGTCTGTTGTAGTAAAAAAAATATATTAAAAATCCCAGCCCAGAGCTTCTTCCTTGCCTTAGAGCATTTATGTTCTGGGATGAAAGAAACACACAGTCTCTTTATTTAAATATGCCTTACTCAGCACGATGGCTGGGCAACTGCCTGCCCTCCATGCTGCTGGAATCTACCTTCCCACTGATAACCCCAAGCCATCACAGTAAGTAGTGAGACCAAACCTTGACAAAGCCTCACTATTTACTGTGGTCCATCTGGGCTGCTCCCAACTCCAACCAGGCAGCCCTCTGGGCCATGTTCTCTTGGACCCTAACTCATAGTCCCATAGTGGTGGATCTTCTCCCTCCTCCCTCCTCGTGGTCTCTCTCTCTCTCTCTCTCTCTCATACACACACACACACACACACACACACACACACACACACACACACACACAAGCCCACGAAACCTAAACCCACCTATGTCTCTTCTACCCAGCTATTGGCACCTTTATTCACCAATCAGAATTAACTTAGGGGCAGGGTCCCAGTGGCTACAAACAGGCTCCAGGTTTGGGGGCCTGCACTTAGCATCACAATAGACAGTAAAAGACAAAACTTTAACAGTCCTTAGCTCCTCAGTTAGAGGTTGGGGATCATGAACTCACCCCGACCCCTCTCGGGGAACGGGGGGGGGGGTGGGCGCCGGGGGCCTCCCACTTATTCTACACCTCTCATGTCTCTTCACTGTGCCAGACTAGAGTCAAGCTCAACAGGGTCTTCTTTCTCGGCTGCTTCCGCCAAGCCCGTTCCCTTGGCTGTGGTTTCGTCCGTTCATGCTAGAATGTTGACTGGCTTGGTCTCACGCAGGTTTAGGCACAGTTGCTATGAGTTCAAGAGTACAGTCCTGTGCAGAGATGTTGTTTTGCTCCAGTCTCCTCTGACCCCTCTGACTCTTACAATGCTTTCTTTCTCTCTTCCAAGATGGCCCCTGAGCCGAGCACGTTGTTCATTTGTGTGTGAATGCGTGCACTGACATTCTTTACCCTGTGACCATTTATGAGTTTCTGCCTTAATCATCATCCCCTGCACAAGGAAACTTCTCTGAGGAGGTTTGAGAGCTATACAAATCTACAGGTAGAGAGATACGAGGTTAAAGGATAGTTAAATATTGTGTCCATTCAGCCTGTGATCTACTCAATCATGGGTTCTCAGTGAGACCTGCCGTATTAGGCATCTCTTTCTTTCTGCGGAGCAGGCCTTCTAATAATAATTTTAAAAAGAGCGATTGGTTACTTCCATAACATCCGTACCACGATTGCTTGCCATATCAGTCTACTGTAGTTCACAGGTTCACAGCCGGCCAAGACTATCGATGCTGCACAGTGCCTTCTAGTACTGTGAAAACCATTGACAACATGAAAACTATTGACAGTGTCCTGGTCAATACATTTCCACGTTGCATGATAAAGGTACAGGTCGTCTCAAGGAGCGGGTCTCACAAGCAAGTTCTGGCAGGCAATAAAGAACAAAAACAATAGCCTGTACTCTTTGGCGGTGGTGGGTGGGGGTGGGGATTCTCCAGGATACCACTGACTAGTAAGTACCACAGGATAGCCCAATACTGATGACTCAAGAGGAAGCATTCCATACCCTTGCTCTGGGCTTTTTATTTGGCTTCTGGAATGAGGATAATTCCCTGCATAGGTTAACTCCTACTAAACTTTTAGTGTGTGTTATAGCTTACGAAATAGCAAGTCCCCGACTTGCCTTTTCAAACACCATTAAGGTTAGTTGTCCTTTCCCCTCCCTACCCTCCCATACCTCTTTCCACTTAGGCCTCCTTCCCCTAGATTTCCATTGGTTTAGTTAACACCATCTACACTTTAGCACGTCCTCTTAGATCTCTTCCAGTTAGCTTTCCATCGCTGCGAGAAGACACCGTGACCAAAGCGACTTGGAAAGATGGGGGTTTGTTTGGCTTACATGCCCCAGTCACAGTCCGTCCTGAAGGGAAGTCAGGGCATGAATCTGAGGCAGGAATCTGCAGGCAAGAAGTGAAGAAGCCTTGGAGGAGAGCTCCTTCCTGGCTTGCTCCCCAGGGCTTGCTCAATTTACTTTATTATCGCACCCATAACTACCTGCCCAGGGTTGGTACTGACCAGAGTGGGCTGGGCGCTCGCACACCAACAATTAATCAAGAAACGACCCACTGGATTGCCTACAGGCCAATGAGAACTTTCCTGTTAAGATTTCCTCTCCTCAGGTGACTGCACTTTGTGTCAGGATGACAAAAGCTAGCACATCTCTTCTTTAAGAGCCTCCTTCCCCCTCCTAAACAATGGTCCCTTTCTAGTTTCCTGGCTCTACTTGAGAACAAGAACATGCTCCCCCCACCCCCCAGTCTGGATTACTTCATTCAGCATAATGTTTTCTAGCTCCATCCGTTTACCTTCAAGTTTCATTTTTCTTTAAAACCAAAAAAATTTCCACTGTATACAGGTAACACATTGATTATCTATTAATCAATGAATGGGAATCTAGGCTGTTTCATGTTATTGTGAATAGAGCAGCTATGATCGTGGATGAGTATGTGTCTCTGAAGTAGGAAAGATTCCTCTGGGTGCATGCCCAGGAGTGCTGCGGTTGGGTCATCTAGCAGATCTATTGGTAGTTTTATGAGGAACCCACACACTGATTGCCATGGTGACTGCACCAATTTTCACTCCTATCAACAGCGCATAAGGTTTCTCCCTAACCCACATCCCTGCCAACATTTGTTGTCTTTTATATTTTTAAAGATTATTTTTAGATTTATTTTATCTAATTATATATGTGTTCTGCCTGAATCACATGCATCACATGCATGTCTGTTGCTGGTGGAGGTCAGAAGAGGTGTGAGATCTCCTAGGACTGGAGTTATGGGTGGTCAAAAGTCGCCACATAGGTACTGGGAACTGAATTGGGTCTTGACTCTCCGCCCCATCATTAATTTTAGTCATTCTGGCTAGAGAAAGATAACATGTAAAGATACTCTTAACTTTCTTTTCCTTGATGGGTAAGGATGGTGAAAAAAATATATATCTTGTTTACTGGGCAACCATGATCTCATTCAGAAGCTCCCTTCCTGAGCCTGTAGTTAACGTGTACTTCCTACTCTGTATTCTTAAAGTTTCAGGGTTTGAGGTCTAACATTGAGATCAGAAGGAGAAGAAAGAAGAAGTAAAAAGAAGAAGAAGAGGAAGAGGAAGAGAAGGAAGAGGAGGAGGGAGAAAAGAGAAAGAGGATGGAGAAAAGAGGAAGAGGAGGAGGAGGAGAGATGTTTAATTTATGTATATGCATATGTGCCTTCGTGAATTTGGGTGCACCACAGAACCACATGAATTCAGGAGCCCACAGAGGCCAGAAGAAAGTCAGAAGGTCAGATCCCCTGCAAGAGTAATGTACTAACTCCATTTCTGTTGCTGTTATAAAATGACCAGAGTGACTTACAAATAAAGAGTTTCTTTGTGGTTATGGTTCAATCGGAGCCCATTGTGGTGGGGAGGTGTGATGGCAAGCAGGAGCCTGCAGCAGGAGCGGGAAGCTGACTGCATCCTCAACTCTAAGCATGAAGCAGAGAGAACAAACAAATAGGGCAAAGCTCTCAAACCCACCTCCAGCAGCATGCTTCCTCCAGAGCCTGCATGACCAAAACCTTCCGAAACAGTGCCACCAACTGGGGACCAAGTGATGGAATGTACAAGCCTACAGGGGACATTCTCAAACCAACACTAATAGTAAATGCACTTAATAGTTGGGTGGTGGTGGCAAACACCTTTAATCCCAGCACTCGGGGGGGGGGGGGGAGGGGTAGAAGCAGGCAGATCTCTGTGAGTTTGAGGCTATCCTGGTTTACCAAGTGAGTTCCAAGACATCCAGGACTACAACATAAAAATCCTGTCTTAAAAAACAAAACAAAACAGTGCTTTTGTTAGCTGAGCCGTATTTACAGCCCCTACCGTTGTGATATTTGGTCCATTTGGAATTCATTTGTGTACAGCGTAAGAGAGAAGGACCAAGTCCCATGTTTCTCATGTGTAGATATCCAGTTTTCCCAACACCACTTGGTAAAGGTTGGGCCTTTTCTACAATGTGTATTTGGAGCAGCTTTATCAAAAATTGGGTGTATGATGTATGATGTAAACTTTATCTGGGTCCTTGATTCTAGTTCATTGATCAAAATGTCTGTCTGTGCGCCAGTGCCACGCCGGTTTTACGACTGTGGCTGTGAAGTATAACTTGAATTTGGGTGTGCCGCTAACTTCCAGCAGTGTGCAGTTCCTCAGGATTATTTTGGCTATGAAGAATATACTGCTCCTTGGGATGCAGGAGAACACAAACACCACCCCTCAATGTCCTGGAGAATTTAATAAACTCAAAGACAATAATATTTTAATAATAATAATGTAATAAATTAAATACTTTTATAAATTCAAAAATAAATTTAGCATGTGCCTATACTTATGACGCTTACCTATAGAATAATATATAATTCTGTACATTGATTTATGTCTTCTAAAACTTTATATAAATGGAGTCATATGTAGTATTTATGGCTTATCTTCTTTGACCCAGCATTAAGTATTCTGAGATACACTCAAGGGTTTCATTCCTTTTAATTTCTTCATCATATCCTGTTATAGAAAGTGTATACCACATTATGTATCTCCAGTCACCTGTTGACTGGTGTCTGAGCTGTTTCCCACAAGGGGGTGGAACAAATAAAGCTGCCGTGGGCATTGGTGAGCAAGACTTGGTGTGGCCCTGAGCAAACACCAAGAATGGAATCGCCATATCATATGGTAGGTGTGTGGCTACTGTTTAAGAAACCATCTGTAACTGCCTACCACCCTGTAACCAGTTAACCGCTGTATTAAAACCACAACTGTATTATCTCAGGATTCCTGTGGGTGACGGGTCAAGGCTCAGCTAAGTCTGGGTGGTAAAGAAAGGTCCATGCTCTCCTCGTCCGGGTGACGTACCCATCTCTGTGTGGTCTATGTCTCCACCATTAACTGCTCATCCATCTCCATGTCTAATTACTGTGGCTGCTTAAAAAGTCTTAAATGTTAGGCAGGGAAAGCACTCGATGTCCATTCACTTCTTTTGAATTTGTTTGGCTTCTCGTAGATTCTTTGCATCTCCTTATAAGTTTTAGACATTTTACCACCAATTTCTGCAAAACAACCGGTGGGATTTGGGCTGTTGTGTTGCTCTTTACATACCAATTTAGAGAAATTTGCCACTGGGATGATTCTACACCTTCTGATCATGATGAATGTGGTGTCGCTCCCCGGGTTAAAGAATTTCTTTAATCTCTGCTTTGACTTGCAGTTTTCGGTGGGAATGTATTTTCTTTTTCTAAAAAAAAAAAAAGTTTCCCCCCTTTAAAAAATTTTCATTTTATGTGTGTAAGTGCTTTATCTGCATGCATATTTTTACACCACACGTGTGCCCGGTGCCTGAACCTATGGAACTGGAGTAGCAGCTGGTTGCAAGCCACCCTGTGGGCACTGGGAATTCAACCCAGATCCTCTGCAGCAGCAACAGGTGCTCTTAGCCACGGAGCTGTCCCTCCAGCCCCTGTGGTCTTCTCTTTACATCATCAGATGCCACCTGTAAGTGTTTGGGGCTCAGACCGTGTCTGCACTTGTGTCTCCTTAAAGTTTTGCTGCTTCTTATTGACCACTTTTGAAAAAATGTGTGCAAAGACCAGCTGCTACTCTGTGGAATGGAATCCACCCAGTCCACACTTAAGTGTGTCATCTTTTAGATGCTATTATTTTTTTTTAAAGATTTATTTATTTATTATATATGAGTACACTGTAGCTGTTTTCAGACACACCAGAAGAGGGCATCAGTTCTCATTACAGATGGTTGTGAGCCACCATGTGGTTGCTGGGATTTGAACTCAGGACCTCTGGAAGAGCAGTCAGTGCTCTTAACCACTGAGCCATCTCTCCAGCCCAGCTATTATAAATATATTGATTTCTTTTTTTTTTTTTTTTGGTTCTTTTTTTCGGAGCTGGGGACCGAACCCAGGGCCTTGCGCTTCCTAGGCAAGCGCTCTACCACTGAGCTAAATCCCCAACCCCAATATATTGATTTCTAAATGTTCAATTTCTATTTATTCATGTCCAATGTGTAGAAACACATTTGGCTTTCTTTGCAAGTGAATCTTAAATCCTATAATACTGCTATGCTCACATCTCAGTTCAAGTAGGGTTGCAGTAGATTCTCAGACGTTTGTACATGGATGGATAGTGTCCTCAGTTTCCATCTCTTTCCACCCGGAAGCAGTTTTTTTCTCTTTTTCCCCAGCCTCCCTTTCCCCTGTGAACAATAATTCCCGGGAAGAAGGTGTGTCTGCAGAGATGGATTGATTGACTGATTGGAGCTGTAGTTCTGTTGGGAAGTTGGAATGTTGCAGGTCCAGAGGCTAATTCCCCTATCTGGGGCTAGTTCTAGCTCTCTGTAATAGCCATTCCCAGCCCAACCTCTGTTTCCACACTAACATCTTGTGACTAATAGAGAAAACATTGTAGGATCTATGAACTTATCAGACCACTAGCTTCCACCAATGCAAAAGCTAAGACTATCATCGGACAGCATCTCTGGCCTATAGAAAAGCTCCTCCATCTCAGTGTACATACATACGTCTCTGATGTCCCTACCCCATACCCCCACCAGTGTATTTTAAAACTCATATAACGATGAGCCCTGGGGAGCGTGACTTTATGTTGACCAGGACTGCTTAGGTACACACATCCTTGGCCCTCTACTTAACTTTCATCTTGCCTCAGGACCCTAAAAGATAGGCTTGAGGGGTTTGCTGGATCTCTCTGTCCCTCTTCCCAATGTGGTCACACTGAGTAAGTCTCCCTTTCTTGCTTTCCACTATAACTTGGTCTTTTTTAGTTGGCTCATTGAAGAATGGTGGGTAGACCCGATTTGGCACAAGTTGTGCTACAATTTACCTCTTAGAAAGAATCCTGAGAAATATAATAATGATAATGATAATGATAATAATAATAATGTAATACAATTTTAAAAATGCCTCAGCTGTTGAAAGATAATTCGTTTGACCCTTCGTGTTACTAAGCCTTCTGTAAAGAAGAGATGCTTTATGTAAAATATATCTTATATATGATTATGTGTATATATGAGCTGAATACACATTATTATGATCTATTTTTACGTAATGTACTTAGTACCAAATTGGCTTAGAAGTAAATGCTTTTAGTACCAAATTGGCTTAGAAGTAAATGCTTATGTAAACTAAAGTTGCCCAACTTTACTGTGGTTCATAGTAAAACTAAATTGTTTTTGTTGTTGGTTTTTAAAATTATTTATTTATTTTATGTATGTGAGAACTCTGTCACTGTCTTCAGACACACCAGAAGAGGGCATCAGATCTCATTACAGATGGTTGCGAGCCACCATGTGGTTGCTGGGAATTGAACTCAGGACCTCTGGAAGAACAGCCTGTGCTCTGAACAGAGGAGCCATCTCTCCAGCCCCTTGTTGTTTTTTGAGACTTTTTTTTTCTTAGCCCTGGCTGTCCTGGAACTCCCTCTGTAGACCAGGCTGGCCTCAGACTCATAAAGATTTGCCTGCCTTTCTCTCCCAAGTTCTGGGATTAAGGTATGTGCCACAACCACCTAGCTGTAAAGCTAATACTTTAAGGAACAAAATAACGATAAAAGAGAAAATGTACTTTAGCCAATGTGACCAGGGAGGACAGAAACAGAGGTGGCTAAAGATCCTGAGTCTTTCTTCAGGAAAATTAATGTGAGCTTTTAATTTAAAATTTCAATTTTGCTTTCAAGAACAAGACTACATAATCATTCGATTCTGGTCATGACGTTCTTGCCTTCATTCATAGCTGGTCTGGTTCTGCAATGTGGTCCTCCGCATATTAACTGTAAGCGGTGATGTTCCTGATGTGGGAAGTGTTCTCTGGTAGACGTTGCCTTCATTGAGATACTAGACTCTATTCCAGCACGGGGGTGGGGGGATAACTCATGTCTCTGTTTTCAGACATGTATGTAAATGAGTGAGTGTAGAAACACAAACGTTTTAAGGATCTTTTTCAGATTCTTATTTTAGTCAGGCCTACATTAAGATTAAACCCTAAATATATTTTAATTGTCATTTTAAAGACCTACTTTAGGCTTACGCAGACATTCTGGAGTTTACAGAGCATCTTAATGAGTTACGTCAGGATGATGCATTTTAAAATCTTCTCCGATTTTGAGTAAAGAATGAGAATAGAGTCATAAACGCCAAGCTCTATCCTGCTCTGCATGCCTTCTCCTGCTTTGGACGCCTTTTAAACACTAATAGAAAGTAAATAATTTTTCTAACAAAAAAAATTTCAAGGTACCTGTTATAATAAATTAAATCTTTAATAATGAATTAATTTAAATTTGGTTAAGCAAACAAAAACTATCAATGTATTTTACCTGTGTTTCTAACTGCTAGGTACATAACTACATGTTTTCTGTTCCTTAGATGTGACCTCATGAGCTCTCAATTAAAATTACCTCATTAGAGCCACTTTTTAAATTTTATAATAATAATGATAATAATAATGTTAAGGTTAGTGTATTTTTAATGTTAATTTAATATCCTGCGGGGCATGGTGGCTCACGCCTTTAGTTCCAGCACTCAGAAGGCAGAAGCAGGCCGATCTCTGAGTTTGTGGCTAGCCTGGTCTACAGAGCAAGTTCCAGAACAGCCAGGGCTACACAGAGAAACCATATTTCAACAAGCCAACAACAACAAAAAAAATCAATACTCTGAGATAAAATTAATGGCTGACTTTTTATAACTGTATCTCTATGAGTAATAAGTTGTTCTTAGCATTTGTTTACTCAATGGAGATTTAAAAATCTATGATTAAATAGTTGGATTTTTTTTAACGTTTTCTCATTGGACATGACTTTTGCTTTTAGAATAACCAGTCATTGCTCTAACCATAAAAAATTCACTGTAAAGAGTGATGCCTACTTAGGGTGTTCTTACTAATTACATAGGAGCTGTGAATGAGTTTTAATGAACAAGTATTCAAATTTGTGTATAAGATTTGATCTATTAGATAAATAAATGAGACATGATATTGTAAAGGACTTTTAGCTTTGACAACTGATGGTCTAAATTAGGTAGGGTCTTCCTCAAATGATTAAAAAAAAAAACAACAAAAAATAAAAAAAAATAAAAAAACAGCCGATTTCGTCGACCTAAAGGGAAAAACGGACCTCACATCCTTTGGTGTGACTCCATTCTGATTTAAAGATTATACCATATTATATCTAGGTTTGTAATTCACCCCTAGGAGGCAGTAGGCTGTCTCGCATCATCTGAGAGCAAATCCATGGGGTCTTTGACAATGCTGGATGGTCCTCATCTTCGATGCCATTGGTAATTGAGTACACAGAGTAACTATGTTTCTTAAGTGCTTTTAAAATTAAATTAAAAAATTTAATAATATTTAATATTCTACTTGACATGTTCTTAACTCACAACAATATTAATCTTGGTTTCGGTTAGTGACACATGAGGATATTTCATGTCCTTTCATTTGATCATGCCTGTTTTGTTCTGACTGCTTATTCATCATGAACCCTTACACTACTCAAAACTCATGCTTAAAAGTTTCAAATTTGGGTGTTGGGGATTTAGCTCAGTGGTAGAGCACTTGCCTACCAAGCACAAGGCCCTGGGTTCGGTCCCCAGCTCAGAAAAAAAAAAAAAGAAGAAGACATTGTTAAAAAAAAGTTTCTAATTTTTCAAAAATATCAAAAATACCAACAGGGTGTTATTCTCAGGAGGCAGAGGTAGAAGGATCTCTGGGAGTTTGAGGCCAGCCTAGTCTATAGAGTGAGTTCTAGGACAGCCTGGGCTACATGGAGAAAACCTGTCATAAAAAGAAAAAAATGTTTTAAGTTTTTCATTTGTCTTTATAAATATGCGAGAGAGAGAGAGAGAGAGAGAGAGAGAGAGAGAGAAGAGAGAGAGAGGAGAGAGAGAGAGAGAGAGAATTCTCATCATTCAGTATAGTTGGATAAAACAAAAAAAATCTAGTTTTTTTTTTTTTTTGGTTCTTTTTTTTGGAGCTGGGGACCGAACCCAGGGCCTTGCGCTTCCTAGGCAAGCACTCTACCACTGAGCTAAATCCCCAGCCCCAAAAATCTAGTTTTTAAATTAAACTTTAACTCCATTTATTCTATCTAGAGATACCTAAAACATTGGGTCAACACTTCTTATCCAAATTATTCTAATGACATTAATCTCTAATAACATCATGCATGATGTTTTATATATTAAATACTGATACTTTTTGATTTAATTAATCTTGATACCTAAAATATAGCCAGGAATAAAGAATTAATTAAACGATATTTGTATTTTACTAAGAAAAAAAGAGGTGATAGTCCAAAGGCCATAAGCAAGACAGTTCATCACAGAGTACAAATACCTGTAAAGTCAGGGGAAACAGTCAGTCTAGCTAGAAAGGTGGAAATTTTGGTTATTTATGTTTGCTTAACCTGTTGCCCTCACTCCATCAGGTCAAACTCTGTTAATTTTAGGTTTGGCAAACCTGTCCCATGCAAATGTTAGGTCACATGCAGAGGGCGTGAAAACAGTTTAGATCTGGGTCATGATGGCTAACGGTTTAGATATGATCCAGGGTTTCCTTCTTAATGGCCTTTCCTAGCTATTCCTCTCTGCTGAAAACTACCATCCTGCCCACTACCCAACCTTGCCTGTATCAGGTCCTAGGGATGCGCCTTCCTAGCCATGGGGGCCTTATAGTATTTAACAAACAATATGCTTTCCCCAAATGCACAAAATGGGGTGCTTGATCAACACAGGGAGCTGTGAACAATAGTTCCCGGGAAGAAGCTGTGTCTGCAGAGATGGATTGACTGACTGGAGCTGTAGTTCTGTAGGGAAGTTGGAATGTTGCAGGTCCAGAGGCTAATTCCTCTATCTGGGGCTAGTTCTAGCTCTCTGCAGTAGCCATTCCTGGCCAACCTCTGTTTCCACACTAACATCTTGTGACTAGTAGAGAAAACATTGTAGGATCTATGAACTTATCAGACCACTAGTTTCCACAAATGCAAAAGCTAAGAATGCCATCGGACAGCATCTCTGGCCTATAGAAAAGCTCCTCCATCTTGCTGTAACTGCCTCTGGACTCGAGCGTATCCACCAATGTATTTTAATCTTGCCTTGATTTCTGACTTTCTTTGTTCTGCTAAACTATAAAACTTTGCAAAACTGCTTGCACGTTGAAACATGGAATTTGGGGGCAACCTACGTCTGGTCGTGGTCACTCCGAGTGGCTCCAGAATAAAGTTTATTCTCTTCAAGATGAGAGCTGCATTGACATTCCCTTTCCATTGTACATATCCAGCACGTTGACTGGACTGCAACTTCCATGAAGAAGAGGACCGAAAGCAACTGAAGCACAAGTGCTAGCTCACAGATGATAAGCATTTAGCTGTGGGTTTGGAAGAGATGTAATGCCACAAACTGGCATTATAAATCATATGATTCTGTTGACATGAACTGACATGACCTGTCTCCAAAGTCCAGCCTTCCACACAAAGCCATCTACCCAGAATCCTACAGGCTGCTGCTTTAGGAGACCGACTGCTTCCACTTGGCGATAAACGTTCAAAGCCCCTCTGTGTGCTTTTCATGACAGCACAGTTCTGATATTCTAAATAGTTTTTCACTTTAAGGATACATTAGTTCCTTCACCTTTTGACATCTAGGGGACATCCTGGTTGCTACCGAAGTTTGGTTACTTGGAGTAAAAACTGCCACGAATGTGTGTGCAATGCTCTGTGTGCACTTCCCAGAGACCATGTAAATATGTAACATCCACAACAACGAAAGCAATGGCAGCATGATGTGGAAGACTGGTCTGTTCGTCAGAACTTCCAGGCAGGTTTCCACAGAGGCTGGACCACTTTGCAGTTGCTCCGCGTCCTCACTAGCTTTGGCTGTCAGTGATTTGGATTTGGTAATTGTAATAGAACCACACACAGGGCTATGTGTCCTTGACTTAGGCATACTGCTTTTCAGGGTGAATATCAGCCGTGTGTGATTCCCCACCCCCCAACCCCCATCTATTGTCTGGTCAGCGAGGTTTTCTACTGTGTTTCCTTCTGTTTTAGGATTCGTATGGCTGTGATAAAACACCATGACCAGAAGCAACTTGGGGGGAGGAAAGGGTTTATATGGCTTACACTTCCATATCGATGTTCATGATCAAAGATAGTCAGGACAGGAACTCAAGCAGGGCTGGACCCTGGGAGGCAGGAGCTGACTCAGAGGCCATGGAAGGATGCTGCTTACTGGCTTGCTCTTCCTTGCTTGTTCAGCCTGGCTTTTTATAGAGCCTGGGACTATCAGCCCAGGTATGGCACCACCCACAATGGGCTGAGTCCACCTCCACCAATCCTTAATTAAGAAAATGACCTACAGCCAGATCTTAGGGAGGAATTTTCTCAATTGGGATTTCCTACTTTCAGATAACTCTTAAGTTGTGTAAAGTTGACAAAAGACAGCACAACCTATTTCATCTTTTATCAGAAATGCATATTGGACTTTGTTAAATATTTCTCCTGTGAATGTTGAGATGTTCCTACAGTTTGTTTTTAGTGTGTGAGTGTGAGGTAATACATTGAGTTTTAGACGTTAAGCCCAATGCACATACCAGCACTGGACCTCACTTCCTAACTTCATATTATTTTTATTATTCAGTTTCAAAATCACAGTACTCTCTTTGACTCGGGATGGGAGGCTTCCTGGAGGAGGTCATGTAGGGACCCTGGGTAGTCGCTGCAGTTCTCAGATGACTCCAAGCACGTTCCTGTGAGAGAGAACCTTCGATCGCTTTGCATACAGTTATCAGATGCTTCTAACCTGGTCTTCTGCTTGCTGGACTTCCCCCAGCTGAGGCTTTGGTTTTACAGGACCAGTTAGTTAATAGGTAGCATGCTGTTCCCCAGCTTCTGAATGGATTGCTTCAGTTTCTCCTGCCACTGGCTTGACCATAGAGTGAAGGAGGAATGTCAAGAATGGGGTAGCCCTTCACCGCCATTGGGGTAGCCCTTCATCGCCATTGTTGTCAAGCAATGAATGAACAGCAGTGACTTCAGGCGCCTTCCATGCCGACTGGAGACAGACCTCCTTCCAAACTACCAGCTTTGCATCTGATGACTCTCTTCACTCTATTGTCTTTTCTTCTCTCTCCGTGTGTGTGTGTGTGTGTGTGTGTGTGTGTGTGCGTGCGTGTGTGTGTGCGTGTGTGCGTGTGCACATGTACATGCACATGGGCATGTGTGTACATGCATGCATATGAAGAGAAGGAAACCTTGGCTGTTGATTTCCAGGATGCAGCCACCATGTTTTCGGAAAAAGAATCTCTCACCAGATATACTCACCAAGTAGTCTAGACTGACTAGCCAGTAAGCCCCAGGTATCTGCCTGTCTCTACCTCCCTAGTGCTGGCTGGGATTTACAAGCACACACCATGGTACCCAGTTTTTCTGTGAGTCCTTGAAATTGAACTTGGGTCCCCAAGGCTTTGCAGTAGACACTGGACTGACTGAGCCGTCTTCCAGCCCCTTCTCCCTTCTTTCTGTCTCTGGAGTTGTTGGAGGTCATCCCTGTGGGAATGGTCTTTGGGGCTGCTGTGTTTCGTTCCCTCTGCGATCTCCATGTCTCACGCCACTGCCCTCAGCCTGCCTCTCTGAGGTTTCAGCTTCCAGAGACTCTCAGCATACACTCGTAACACTCACATCTGATTCTGTGGGTTCCGGGTCTCCCCACAGCTCTCTGGGGTGAATTAGATCTGTTAGAGTCTCTCAACCCCTTGGATTATCTCTCTCTTCTCTTTTCCTCTAACAGGTCGGCACAGCTCTGCTCAACAACTTGGTTTTTCCTTCAGGTACCATCTTTTCCCCAGGCATCTACTGACTCCTTCATACTTGAAAAGGAAGAGCTATGAATAGAGATGGGAAAGCCAACTCCAAGTCAGACTCAGTTTCTCCTACTTTATACTCACAACTCACCTCCCAGCCCACCAGCAAGCAGGTGACTCTGCAGCACAGGACACCAGTAACATCCTCTCATCTAGTGGGTGACACCTTCTCTTGGAGTGTTCTGGCTGGTTAACTCGATACAAGCTGGATTCATCAGAGAGGAGGAAGCCTCGACTGAGAAAACACCTCTGAAAGGTTAGGGTGTTGGCAAGCTTGTGGGGCATGTTCTTAGTGATCAGTGAGGAAGGGCTTAATATATTGTGGGTGGTGCCATCTCTACATCAGTGGTCCTGTGTGCCGTAAGAGGGCAGAGCAAGCAACCACGTTAGCAGGCCAGTAAGTAGCACACACACCCGTTGGCCTCTGCACCTGCTCCTGCCTCCACGTTCCTGTTTGAGTTCCTGCCATGACTTCCTTTGATCATGAAGAGTAAGTGTAAGCCAAATAAACCCTTTCCCCCAACTTGCCTTCTGGCCATGGTGTTTTGTTACAGCCATAGAAACCCTAGCTAACTAAGACGTGGAGACAGCTTGGTTCCCACTAGCCAAGGCCCAGTCCACAAAAGTGCCTTTCGACTTCAGATTCCAGCCCCAAGCCACTGGCTGCTTTGCAAGTGCTTCTGGCTGACCAGCTAGAAAGGAGATGTTTGTTGTGGTTTGGGTCTGAGGTGTTCGTATTGGCTCCTGTGTTTGCGCACTTAGTGTCTAGGTAGTGAACCAGTCACTAAGGGTGAACTTCAATTGGGTTGAAACCTGGCCTGCGTTCCGGTGGCCTCTCCTGCCGCTCCTGTCTCTCTCCTTCCCAATTTCTGTTGTGATCTAACCAGTCAGATTCCTAGTGGCCATGTTCCTCTGTCATGAAACTACGATATAAGCTAAAATGTGTCCTTCTTCCTCTGAGTCACTTCCTGTCAGGTATCTGGTGAGGGCAACAAGCAAAAGAAAAATATGGACATGGTAGCATTTGTTTTTAATCATAGTTCCTGGGGGGAGGCAGAGATAGGTGAATCTCTGTGAGTTCAAGACCAGCCTGTTCAACACGGCAAATTCCAGGGCTCGTGGGACCACATCGTGAGACTGCCCTGCCCTCAAACAAACAAAAGTAACTAAATAACTTTTGAGGGATGTTTTTGTGCATGGTGTATTCATAGGCTGATTCCTGTACCCAGAGACCTGGATGCAGTCTGGACCTTGGTATGACTCAGTATTTTGTAAAGCATTGTTCCCCATCGCCTTCTGATTGGTTATATAAAGAGCTGAATAGCCTATAGCTCCCAAGAGAGCATAAGGCCGGACAGCCATGCCTGGATGAGGAGAGAGAGGGTCTTACATGAGATCCAGGGAGTCACCATCTCTGTCAGGACACAAATGAAGGAGGAGGTGCCAGAGAGAGGCTGAGATGTCAGGAAAAGGGCTACACCGCTGGGAAGCAGGCCAGGGCAGCAGTCGGGTTAGAGTAGCTCAGAGTTTGCCCATCTTACTGCCTGGAATTTATTATAAATATAAAGGGTCTCCATGTCATTATTCAAAGCAAAGGCGGGCATAGGAAAGCTCAAGTTCTTGCAAATAACTGATCTCCACTGCTCTCGCCCACTCGGGTTCCGTCAGTTTGCCGAAATGGTTCACACAACCGAGAACTACAACTTTTATTTTAAAGGATACAGATAAAGCAGTTAAGGTCTGGGAGAAGGGTTGCTGCACTCTCACGCTCTCTTTGAGAACCCCATCAGGAACCCCTAGATGGTCTCTATACACTGCCCCATTTGACTTTATGAAGGTCTCATTACATGGGTATGAAGAAACCATGAACATCAGTGAAAATGTGACTGAACAACGTCCATGCTGGGCCATGGTGGATCCTTCATTGTTCTTCTCTTAAGGCTACAGGGCAAGGCCTTGAAGTGAGGGTCTCATTGCTGCAAGGCAGATCAGAGACTGTGCTTCGATTTTCTTGCTGTGCCAGGGCTTGAACTTGGAACCCCACGCATGCTAGGCAGGTGCTTGGCCCTGCTCACCATTTTCTTCATTCTTACTGAGACTTAGAAAGTATCCATCAGTTTTCTGTCACCTTATGAAGCCAGTTTGCAAAGAGGAAAAGTGTATGTTGGCTCGCAGTCTTGGAGATCTTGGTTGGCATTGCAGCTCTGGGCTTGTAGTGGCCAATGGAGCAAAGAAAGGAGGAGGAGGCTGAGGTCTCACAGGGGGGTCCAACGCATCGCCCAGCGACAAAAGACTCCATATTAGGCATCACTCCCCTCATTTATATAGTTTAAAATTTTTATTTTTTATTTTCTGAGATATATTATTTTCCCTTTCCCCTTCTGTCTTCCAAGTCCTCCTATATACCTGTCTTTGTAATTGATTGTTAATATATATAATATATGTAATTAATTTATTATTATATAACATAATAACACAAATATATAATATATAAGTATATAATAATGGCGCAATATAAAATGATATATATTATAATATGTTATATATATTATAACCTTCAAGCAATTAAGGAATGCTGGGAGTGGGAAAAACAGTCGTCTCCAGAGAAGAGCACACCAATTGCTTAACATACATGCAGGTAACATACATGCAGGTAACATTATACAAACTGAACAGGCTTCATTTCCTAAAGCTCCCACTGCCTCCTGATAACATCAATATGGAAACCAAGACTTTACACACAGGCCCCCAAGGGATAGTCCAGATCCAAACTATAGGAGAGGTGTGAAAAATACACCATCTTAAACTGTACTCCCCTACTCTTTTTTTAACAAGGGGTTAAGCTTCTGTAGACTATACACATAACTAGCTTTCCTCCTAAAGACCATCTAAGCAGGTTCACTGCCATGTTCCTGGGTGCACACACTTAAAGTTCTCTGGTTTACAGGTGCAATATGTCAGTCACCCTGGATGAGTCTTAGCCAAATTTGCTGGAGCAAGATCTGTGCCTTCAAATGCAGCAGGGGCCCAAGGTGGAGCAGCATCCAGAATTAGAGTGAGTTAGATCTGGAGAGGGTGCCCCTTGGGTGATTCTAGCCTGAATAATACATCATGCCACTGTCAGGGCTGGAGACGGACGGCAAAGCATGCAGCCAAGGGGCCTGCTGCTGGGAGATGGAGGTGTGCAGCTCACCTCCATCCTGGCGAGGCTGTTTTGTTGTTGCCATAGAATCACTTCAGGGAGGCAGGCTCTGGAGGAAGCAGAGGATCTCGAAGAAAGCTCTGTAATTATAATCGAAAAGAAGGCAGCTACTATTTTGCCTGCAAAACACTGTGTTCCTCCCCCTGTCAACTCGCAGAGAACAGACCCCACATTACCTTTGTGCATTTGTATGACATCTCTGGCTACTGCTTCAACCTCCAGTTGAGAAGAGACTCCTCCCTCTTCCTCTGGGAATCTTCCAGCCACCACCGATTCACAGCGTGGGTCTCCCAACTTCCTGGCTATGCTGAGTTTAAAGTTCCCCCATCTCGCAGGGACGGAGATGTGATTTCGAGTGGAACGAAGAATCCCGACAGAGAGGATAGGAGACGACGCCACACCTACAGCCGATCTGTCTTCAGCTATTTACAGACATGTTTTAAAAACATGCCATTTAAATATGAGTGGCGGCTTCCTGTAAAACTCTGGATGTAGCGAGCAACAAGAAATATGGCCCCGGGCGGTGAGAAAGGAGAAAAATAGTTTCTGTACACAAAGCCCTACCATAATAAACAAGCAGAGGCGCTTCCTGACCCACCGCACCAAGCAAACATTCGCTTCCCAGCCTTTGCTGCATTCAAAATATTTTCACTAGACCAAGTGCAAAGTATTATTATCATTAATATTAAATTTATCCTTCTTGGAATATGCCCAGGCTAGGGTTCTGCCCAAGGGCCCTGGAAAAGCCAAGGGTAAGGACGATGATCTCGGCAGTTAGTTTGGATTTAATTCCCTTCATATAAATTTTGCAAAGCTGGGGACACACATACACATTATTGTACCGATGATACGCCCAACAGCCCCAGGCCCCCGGCAACCGCCCCACTGAACCATCGCGACGGAAATTCCAGAGAAGTAAATAAATAGGCAGCTCACAGAGCCAGGTTTCCAAAGGGGTGGGGAGAGAGAGGCAAGGACACAGCTGCCAGGGAGCCCACCAGGCCATAGTGTAAGGACCTCCGGAAGACAGCAAAGTGGACGAGAGAGAACCGTCTTTCTGTGCTCTCTTTGTTCAGAAGAGCAAACGCTAATGTAGACATTCCCTTCACCTAAAAACAAAAAACAGCAACAAAACAAAACTGAAAACAACAAGGACAGCAAACCCAAAGCCACTAGTCATAACACATGTGCCATATAAGGGACACACGTGTCACATGAGATGCTTGCTTATATGCCGTTTGCTGAGTTTCCACAGAGCCACCTGTACAAACCACACCCAAGACCCAGAATGTTAGCAGTCTCCGGTCCCTCAGGTCTCTCTGCAGTCAATACCTGGCTGCCTCATCTCTCCAGAAGTGACCAGCTTCCACATATTCCTTCGTAGGCAGAACAAGGAATTACAGAGTATATCAAGGGCAACTTTATGCTAATGGATTTGAAATTGGTTTGCCAGAACTGTGTGTGTGACAAGAAGTGACTTACCCAGAGACTCTGTCAGCCTTCCCAGGGATGTGACAAGGGAAGAAAGGAGAGAGAGGTATGAGCTGCTCACAGGGATGAATGTGGGAGGGGCACCTCCAGGAGTACCACCAAGGCCCTGAAAGAAAGGAGGCCATGTTTGGAGGGATCAGGCAGGAGAAAGGGGACAAGGCATCCACTGAAGTGACATCTGTAATGTATTTCTGGCCTGTCAGCACCCGAGGGCAGGAGAGTGTCTTGTCACAATCACAACTCACAGACCTGGGCCTGAAAGAGCTGATTGGTCCTAACTCCCCACACTGACTGTTAGAGATCTACACATCACTCAAGCAGAAGCCCTGCCCTTGGGAAGTTCAGTTAAGTTGGGAAGAAAATTAAGTTACGGAGCCAACACTACAGAGCATGGGGACAGTGGGGACACATTGACCACCTCAGGCACCTGTCTTCGGTGCCTTTAGAATAGTGGTTCTCAGCCTTCCGAATGCTGCAACCCTTTAACACAGTTCCTCCGGTTGTGATGACCCCCCCCCCCCACCATAACATTATTTGTCCGGCTACTTCCTAACTGTAATTTTACTACTATCAATCATAGTGTAAATATCTGATCCACTCACAAACACTTCACGGATATACCAGCAGTCCAGTTTGGTAGTGTTGAGAGCAGCAGTGGTGGTGTGACCTAGCAGGGAAGGCCAGGCCTCAGCAGAACAGGCATGAGTCAGCATGAGTCAGCAGCAGGAGGGCTACAGACCAGCAGGGATGCCAAGAACAGTTCTTGGCTGTGTCTCTCTCAACAAAGCAAAGATCAGGGAAGACTTGAGACCAAGAAGCGGTTAGCTATGCAGTAAACCAAGCCCCTCTCACAGTCTGTTAGTTGAGTTCTATTTATATGCCCTCCAAACATCGTGTGTCTTCCGTGGGTCTTGCCTCAGCGCATGAGCCTATGTCAGCTGACTTCACTCTGCCCATCAGCGTGAGTTCGCAGAAGCTGTAAGAGGCTGTCGCACACTGCCAGAAGCTTTTTGGTGCATTTCTCTCTATGGAGTCCCAGTAAAAGGAGCTCAACTGAGCAATGTAAGGCAGAGCAACGCACGAGTGCCATTAGCAAAGCATTCTTTATCGAGTCCTTTCACGAGTTTGCTTTAGCAGAGCATCCTTTCACCTGTGTCTGCTTCAGTGACACATTCCCTCACGAGTCTGCCTCAGCAAAACGGCCTTTCTCTTGTGTCCACCTCGAGAAAACACTCCACGTCTTTGCCCTAGCAAAAGGCCGTCCAACCCAACTGACTTTCCAAAGAGCCCTTAAGTGTCCCCTTCACTTGCGGAATAAGATTAGTTTGTTTCACAGGGGAAAATAAAATCTTGAAAGAAAGTTATGACTATCTGTCTAAAATGCTTATCTCTGTCTTTAAATTAATTTTAATGGGTTAAAAACAAAGATTATAAATATCACTGGGGTGAAAATAATATGTTTTTGATTTTTTTAGAATTATTTTATTTTTACAGGTATGAGCATTTTTTCTGCATATATCCCTGTAAACCACATACATTCCCAGTGCCTCTGGAGGTGAGAGAGAGTGTAGAGAACTGAAGTTACAGATGGTTGTGAACCATCATGTGGATGCTGGGAATCGAACTTAGGTCTTCGAACAAACAGCAAGTGCTCTTAACCGCTGAACCATCTCTCCTTCTCTAACTCCATAATTGGATATGGAGATGACATAATAAGTTTAAGTCAAAGACATATATAAGTTCTTTTGAAGACCTTCTAGGTTTTGGAATACAGAAAGTAGTCTCTGTCCTGAAAGTTGCCTCGATACACAGTCTTATGATTGGTTTCCACATACAGAGAGCAACACACATGGGCAATGTTCCACAAGAGGAACTCCGTAGACGTATGGAGAACTGTGTAGGTGTAGATCCTGGAAAGATGTGCAGAAGCCCTGGGCCTCAGTACTTGTGAGTGAGGTTGTATTTGGAAATTCAGAATTTTCAGGTGCACTTGGACCAAGATGAGGCCCACAGTGAACTGAGGCAGCTGGAATCTAGCTGGAATCTGGGTGTTGCCTCCATAAAAAGAGGAAGAAAAGGCCTGAGCCCCTAGACAAACAGATGGGAGCTTGTGGCTGAGAGCCAAAGAATAACTAAGGCTACCCTAAAAGATAAAAAACCAAAACAATCCCGAACAACCCCCCCCCACACACACACACACACCACCCTCCCCAGACAAATTCCTCCCTGGAGGTCTGGAGGGAACAACACCCTGACTTTGGATCTGACCTTCAATGACTCAGAGACAATGAGTTTCTGTCATTTCTAGCCAACGGCATGCTGTCCTTTGTCATAGGAAACTGACGTAGATAACCACCACTTAACAACCCAGGCCTTCCCATACATAGATGGCCTCCTTTTACCAGGTATCAGGAAGGAGATCAAGCCAGAGGAATTCAGGTTTCTCTTCAGGCCCAGGTGCTCAGCAACTCTTAGGGAGGGGCTGTAGCAGCGAAGACCCTGGACTCTGGGGTTTGCATTCAGAACTCTGGTTGGCTGATCCTTGGCAAGTTACTGGACATCTCCAGGCCTCAGCAGCCTAATCTACAGTACGGAAACAAAACTGAGTTTCTAGGAGAGCAAACAGCTTATTAATATAACATGCTGACCTGAGTAGGGTCTTTTTTTCTTTTTCTTCTGTCAACTTGACACAAGCTAGAGTTATCCCGGAAGAGCAATCTCAGTTAAGAAAAATGTCTCCATCCAGGCTGTCTATAGGACATTTTCTTAATTAACGACTGAGGTGGCCAGGCTCAGCCCACAGGGTGTGTCGGGGAGCGGCAGGTAGGGGGTGGGGTGTTGGTGGGTGGCGACGTCTGGCACATCAAGCAGCATTCTTCCATGGGTTCTGCTTAAGTTCCTGCCTAGACTTTATCCCTGACCTCCTTCAAAGATGGACTACCACACACGCAGAAGCAAAATCTCTAACAAGCCATGGCCTTGATGTCCCATTTCTCCTATTGGCTACAGCGTACTGCAGTGGGTCACCTGCTGGTCTATACAGAAACAGTGGTGGGTGGCTAGAGTCAGAGGACCGAGTGAGGATTTGGAGTTGGAACAAGGTCATGTGTTGAGACTAGGCAGGGAAAGTCAATAGCAAATGTGTTCTGGAAATGCCAGGAGGTGAGCTAGGTTGGGAACAAGAGAAGAAAACAGGTGCCCAAAAATCTGGGAAAGTGGAGTCAGGACAAAGCACGAAATGAGCCGCTACCGTCCCAGAAGGGGTAAACTGTGAGCATGCGCAGTGACCGAGCAGCCCTAGGAGTGGCCGGGTCTTAGTGAGACTCTTGGTAATGGGTGCAGAAGGGGCTACTGCCTACTAGATGTAGGGTAGTGGTCAGATAGGAAAGTGGATAAGGGAGAGGGGAGAGAAGCTTACTTAAGGTCTCCTGGCCAATAGGGATGGGTGTGCTGAAATGATGAACTGGGGTTCACTGCCCTGCTGGAGGGTGTGGTCAGACCTACGGATTGGCTACATGGGTCCTGCTTGATCTCCATTGTCTGCTTGGCTGGGGTTGAAATTACCCAGGAGACACACTTCTGGGTGCTCCCATGAGAGCATTTCGGAAGGATTGCTGAGGATTAGCTTAGGTAAAGATCTGCTCTGAATGTGGGAGGATCCTCCACGGACTGGGGTAGGATAGGGATGACAGAGTGAAACGGAAGTAGGAAGCAGTCTGAACACCAGCTCATCTTTCCGCTACCTGACTATGGGACGTGACCATCTGTTTCCATGTTCCCTCCACATGCCTTCCCCTGCCACAGGGAACCGTATCACCTCAAACTGTGACCCCAAACAAAACCTCTCTTTCCTGTTGTTTTTTTTTAAGTGTGTTTGGTAGCTACTAGAAGAAAAGCCATGAATATGATGCCCCAAGTCCCTTACCTATGTAGCCGACTGGTTACAGCCTGTATTCTAGCAGACCTGACTACAGCCCTTCAGAGAACAGCCATGAGGCTGAGGCCAGCCCCACCAGCCGGTCGGGACGTCTGAATCTAAAGCCAAGTTCACTTTCCCACACTCACTGAACAGGCAAGAGAAGACCAAAGTGCCCTTGACAGAAAACGTAAACGTGGCTACACAGACCAAAAGCTATACAGTAGGTGAAGCCATGAATCCCGTGGTTGTGATTACTGTAAAACAGGTCCAGAAAATGCCTAGCAATGACTTACAGCTGAGAGAAATGCAAGTACATATGAGTGTTCTTCCAGAAACCTTTGGCAAAGGACCAAATCTCATCAGGGCACGAAGCCCTGAATTAGCCATGGGGTGCTGACTTCTCTATATCCTAAGGGAAATGCCCTCTGGGGCACAGTCCTGCCATTCTAGTCTTGTTTCTATTCTTAAAAATAACTTTCTGTCTGGAGACGTAGCTTGATTAGAAGAGGGTTTGCCTGGCATGTCCAAAGCCTGCGGTTTAGAGGTTTAGCATGCACACGCACGCATGCGTGTACACACACCATTCATCACCATAACTTATTAACTAATGAATAATTAAACTAATGGACTCATTCATTTTTTTCTTTCTTTTTTTCGGAACTGGGGACCGAACCCAGGGTCTTGCGCTTGCTAGGCAAGCGCTCTACCGCTGAGCTAAATCCCCAGCCCCTGGACTCATTCATTTATATCACACTTCTTCATTGGTTGCCTTTGAGTAACACCTATGGATCCTATACTATTCAAACTGAGAATCCCACTCTTGTGCCTTCACCCACTGGAGCCATCCCCTTCCTTCATTTCTGTCTCTGATGTACCCTCGTCTTGGCTATGTCATCAATACAAGGATACTATTCTGTTTGCTGTAAAAGACAGATGCCACCTCAGAGGGCATAAGGGTCTATTCTTAAGCCGAGTGTGAATGACGATAGTCCAGGAACAAGAATTCAGCTTTGTGTCAAATAACACATTCTAATGCGGAATCAATTTTGTGAGTGTTTACAATTACACAAGTAATTAAGACGGTTGTAAATCAAGGCTTAAAAACAAACACGGGTAGAAATAGTCAGCAGGAAGAGCAGCAGAGAGAGGACATTTCTGCAGCAGACGTCTTAGCTTTGAGGGTGGCAGAAGCTGGTCACCTGCCCAGCTACTAGAGTTTTGAAAAGTTTACCCCAACCGAGGATGTAAGGACAGATACAGACTTGGGCAGTGAATGGCTCACAAAGGGATTAAAAATGACTTAGAATCACTTGGCTCGAGATGAGCAGCATCCCAACTTCTCACCATTACAAAGTTCCAGTCAGTCAATAGCCTTGTAGAATCCTTAACACATGTATGGTGTTTTTCTAGGAACTTTACAGTGGCCTGCAGTTGGATTTCCTATCTTTCTTTCTTTCTTTTTTTTTTTTTTTGGTTCTTTTTTTCGGAGCTGGGGACCAAACCCAGGGCCTTGTGCTTCCTAGGTAAGCGCTCTACCACTGAGCTAAATCCCCAGCCCCATTTCCTATCTTTCTTAACGTTTGTCTCTGTGGTAGGAAGGAAGGAATGACAATGGCACATGTACAAACGTCATCAGCACTGACAGTCAGTAGGGACTCTTGGCTTTTCCTGGGCCACAAAAGATAGAATGTCCTTAAGGTCAAAATCAAATGGATTCTCTCTCTAACACACCTTCCTCTTGCTCAAAACCAGGCAGTTGTGAACCCCACAATGTGGGTGCTGGGAACTGGGTTATAGTTTCTAGAGAGCAGCAAGTACTCTTTTTTTCCCCTTTCTTTCTCTTTTGAAATTAATTGATTACATAATTAATTTGCTTTTCATTCCAATAGTAGCTTCCCCTCCCTCCTCTCCTCCCAGTCTCTCCCTCTCCCGCCCCACCCCACCATCCTTCTGTCTTCCCTTTGTCTTTGGCAAAGGGCAGGCCTCCCATGGGTATCTGCCTTGGCTGATCAAGCTGCAGTGGGGCTAGGTGCCTCTTCTAGTGTGGCTGGGCGAGGTAGTCCAGTTAGAGGGATCCAAAGGCAGGCAACCAAGTCAGACAGCCCCTGCTCCTGCTGTTAGTCCCACATGAAGACTCAAATGCACAACTGTTATGTATGTGCAGTGACCTTAAGTCTGTCTCTGGCGGTTCTGACTCTGTGAGCCCCTATGGGCCCAGGTTAGTTGATTCTGTAGGTTTTCTTGTGGTGTTCTTGACCTCTCTGGCTCTTTTAATCCTTCCTCCCCATCCTCCACAGGATTCCCCCCAAGCTCTGCCTAATATTTAGCTTTGGGTCTCTACATCTGTTTCCATCAGTTGTTGCGTGAAGCCTCTCAGATGACAGTTATGCTAGGCTCTTGTCTGCAAGTATAGGAGAATGCCATTAGCTGTGTCATGGGCAGGTTCTCTCTCGAGTCATGGCTCTCAAGCTGGGCTAATCATTGCTTAGCCTTTCTCTCAGTTTCTGCTCCATCTTTACTCCTGCACATCTTGTAGGCAGCGTAAGTACTCTTAACCTCAGCGCCATCATCCAGGATCTCCTGCAGCAGAGACTGGCTCAGACTTACTATGTAGCTGCAGCTGGATTTGAACTCCCAACCTTCTTGATTCAGTCTCCCTAATACTGGGATTGCAGGCATGTGCCACCACACCAGATGTGGTCATATGTTTTATAACTTTTTGGTTTTTTTTTTCTTCTCCCTTAAATGTTCTAATCACCTTTTATATACCAGCTAATACAAAAAGTAATACAACAATTTCAGTTTCCGGGGGTGGGAGTGAGGATTGGCTGAGCATTTACAGCTCGCTGTAACAGGAGGGATCGGGGACTTCAGCTTTCTCTAGTGTCCTTGATTCTATTTCTTTTTTAAATAGAAAGCCTGAATCAAGCAGTCCCTTCAGGTATAAGCCTGTGGATACACAAGAGCCCGTGGAAGCATCCTACAGTCCTACGGTTGGGTGTTGACCTTCAGTGAGCCAGTGCGCTTTTACAAATCCTTCGTTTCTCCAAATAGGACAAACAGGAAGGCTACAGGGGGATGGAGCTGGGCGTTTCCATCTCGCAGGCCACTGGGTTCTTGGAAAAACTCTGGCCAGTCAAAGCCATGTTGATTCTTTTGAGAGCAGGCCTCGATAAGAACAGAATGCTCTGTGTGAGTTTGGAAATGAATGCATTCCAGTTTGCTTGCCAGAGGATCCAGATGGGTTTTTTTTCATCCTCACTATGGAGATCTTGAAGTCAAAGTCCACACAAGTGCGAGGTACCCTTCATACTGGCCCCCTGGTTTCTTCAAACATCCACACGGAGCCTCCAGCAATTTGTCATCTGTGGTTATGGTTTCCTACTCTCAGCCCCTCTGAATCACACTGGGAACTTTGTTCATTTGTTTTGTTTTAAATAGACTCTCACTATGTTGCCCAGGAAGGTCTCCTACTCCTGAGCTCAAGCGACCCTCCTGCCTCAGCCTCCTGAGCAGCAGGAAGCCTAGGTATGTAGGTACCAAACATGGCTCCTGTAGAGGTGTTTGCTCTTAGATGTTTGCTGAGTCTCTGCATCCAGCATTCTTAGTTACCTTTCTGTGAAGAGACACCATGACCAAGGCAATTTATGAAGGAAGGAGTTTATTTGGACTTACAGTTTTAGAGGGTAGGCCCATGACCATCATGGTGGTAAGCATGATAGCTGTCAGGCAGAGATAGTGCTGGGGCAGTAGAACTTACATTTGTTCCACAAGCATAAGGCAGAGAGAGAGAGAGAGAGAGAGAGAGAGAGAGAGAGAGAGAGAGAGTTAGTTATTGGAAATGGTGTGAGCTTTTGAAATCTCAAAGTCCACTCCCAGTAACAGACCTCCTCCAACTAGGCCACACCTCCTAATCCTTCTCAAACAGTTCTACCAACTGGGGACCAAGTATTCAAATATATGAGCTTACGTGGGCCCTTCTCATTCAGGCCGCCACATCACCTGTCTGTCTTTCCAGTTTTGAAGCCAGCACTTAGCCTTGCAACTTTAATTCTCCAATAGCTCTAAGAAGCAGTATTGGTTCTCACATTGTCCAGTAATTGTCTTACAGTGACAAGAGTGATGTCTTCCACAATCCTTGTGTGCTGGACTAGAAACCAGAGATGGTTTTAGCATTTAGTGTAGTTGTCCAATATCAAATCCTTCAAATGCTTTGAGAAGTTTCTGTGTTCTAGACTGGAGCTGACTGATCTGGTGTTCTACTGCACTGCATCTCCCTGCCTGGAAGCATCCATCTCAGAGCCTCTAGGACTCATGATCAAAGCTTGTCCCACTGCTCTGGAGGCCTTATCCATTGGGGACAATGGATCACCTGTCATTAACTATTGGGTTGCATCCATTGGTCCTTGGCTTCAGTGTGGGTCTTAATTTATCTCCTTGCTTTGCTGGTGTACTCCCTTGGGAAACTCTATAAGAAAAAGCTGTAGAATACCTTCATTTGCTATTTCTGACACCCCATTTCCTCTTTTGCTTACTTTTGAAGCAGAGTGTCCTTATTCAAGCCAGGTAGCCTATGCCCTCAAGATTACGACTCACCTGTACCAGCTTGCTGACTTCTGAGATTACCTGGGTGCTCTGTCCTAAAAATGTAACTCACTCATTCACAGAATTTCACACTCATATTATCTTTTACACCCCCAAAGGCCTGGTGTCATTAACTTCTAGAACCTTCTGAGAGACTCTCATTTTACTTCTTCTCACTGGAAACTTGGGTATCTTTTCTATTTTATTTTCGAGTTCTCAGTTTTCATGTGGCTGTGTCTAACTAAATATGATGTGTTGTCAATTCAGCATTAAGAATCACTGGTCTGGACCCGTTTGTATCAACAAGCTCAGGTTAGGCCCATCTCCCCCACGTCTCAATAAGCCCTCCCGAGCGTCCTAGGTGGTGCTGAGGCGGACTTTGAGCATTACACCATTACATAAAATCCGCTCATATTGAAAGACTAGTTTGTTCTTGGAAAGCATGTCCAGTGTCTCTCAGAGTGTCTGAGGTGGGGTTGAGGCCACTGTTGGCTGTTACCACCCCGTGTCTGGGTAGCCGAGGGTAAACGACAGAGCAGAGTCCCAAACGGATTTCTACTTAGTCCTGCTCTTCAGGTATTTTCCCTCTGTCCCACCAGCCTGTTTGACCTGTGCCCCACAGAGGTTGCCTCTGACATGCGCAGACCTGTAGGCATTGACCCTTCCTTCTCCAGTCCCTATCTGTCCATCGGACTTCTGGCTGGCATTCTTTCTTTCAAACGTTCCAACAACTAATGACTCTTTCTGTCTCCAGGCCACAGGGTGGCTTGGGAACAGACTCACCCTTTCCCTCAGAGTTCCTTCCTGGTCACCGAAGAGCCCTTCCTCCTCCCCTTACAGTCTCAGCAGTAGCTAGCTCCCCGGTTGTGGCAGTACTGCGCAGGCGCATTGTATTGCTCACGAAGTCCAAGTTGTCGCTCTTAACAATTCTGAAGTAGGACCTACTCTTTCCCCCATGTCGAAAGGGGGAGAGTAAGATGCAGAGAGGTCACACCTTTGTGGACTCATGACTCCGAGTAGGACTCTGGTGCTACATCTACATCTGCCCTCTATGGTGAGGCTCCTCCAGCAGGAAGTGTCCTGGGGGTCCATCCTCCCTGGCACCCTGTCAGGAATTAGAGTATTGGAGCCACCCTTTGTTTTATTTCTTTAGGTACAAAAAAGGGCCTTTAAACTACTAAAGAGGTTGAAATTCATTCTATGCTAAGATCTGTTTGTAGTCCTTCTGGTAAGTGGAAGTGACTTTAGTTTATTCTTGAGGTGACCTCACTAGCTCTTCAGAGTTGCAAGGTTGTCTTGGGAGTCCATAAACTAGGGCTAGACTTCTTTGGCCCAAGCAGGAGAAAGTCACCCCTCAGCTTTCTACCCGTCCTCCTGCCATGAAGTAGAAAGGAAAAGCGAGAGAGATAGCCTAGCTCTTCAGAAAAGGCTTCAGTGGCACTGCCATCCCATGCCTTACCTGGGAAGGAGAAACTAACCTGCCTGTGTGAGGATCCCTAATAATGCAAATCTAAGGTCAGGGGAAGTCTCCACGACTGGGCCCAGGTAGAAGCATCTGGAAGCCTGTGGTTACCACCAAATGCCCAGATGGAGACAGAGCCAACTCAGCACAGCACAGCTGCTGTTCCTGGCGCTCCAGGGTGAGCCCCTCTGCCCATCCTTGGGCTAGATTGCCAAGCTCAATAGCCACCTGCTTCCCAGGAGGTCACACTTGAGCCTTGCAGGATACTCTGGACCCCATCGTGTTCTGACTGGAGGTGAATGAGGCAGCTGTTTACAGAGGGAGGGAGAAGAGCGGAAGGGAGGGAGTTGGGCATTTCCCACAATTTAATAACCAGAGAAGCAACATCAGTTATAGCAAATTTGAGCCAAATGTCATTTAGGGATGGGGAAGAGCGATTACTTAAATATTTAAAACAGATACCCCCAAGAGCGGCCATGGGGGCCATTCTTTGTTAATATTTAACTGGAGCTGGGCAGTCACCGAGAAAACAACTGTTTACAGGAGCTATGAACTAACTCCCCCTATTTGCTGAAAGCCACAGGGAGACTGTAGCTCTTGAACAGCTGACGTTGTTCCTAAATCCCAGCAACTCCAGTAGGGGCCCACATCACACCATGAAGCCACAGGGGTGGGGAGGCCACAGCTGTCCCCAGAGCCCTGTGAAAACTGTAAACACACAGGCAGGGGTCAGCTGTCTTGCTCCAGACTCACAGTTTTCAGGAAGCCCAGCCCTGCAGCTGGGACTGGGAGGTGGCTGCTGACGAGATTATCAGCCTCTCTCCTGAAGACCCTGGTCAGGCTGCCCTGCCCCATGCACCATCCTGGGCAAACACCGTGAACGAAGCCGGGTGCTTATAAGCAGAGGAACAGAATCCCACACTGGCTTGCTATGTCCCCCAGTTCACCTCCTGGGACCCCTGACTGGACTGTCTACAGTTACTAAGCTAGCCTGATTGGTAGATAGGAGCTTTGTTCCTTACAGGGTCTACCTCCACGAGCTTGGCTTTTACCTACATCAACTGCCTCAAGCCTCACTTCTACTCTGCTGCTATGATAACCATTTCCCGACTTACTTGTGCACATTAGTTAAAACCCCACCCAGACCCTCCTCAGCGGCACTGTACCAGAAAGCCCAGTTCAAGACCAAGGAAAAACGTTACCTTGAGTTCTTAGGCTGTTTCCAAGGTGCCACAGTTGAGGCCACGTGTGCCTCTCCGAAGCAGGTGCCCTGTTGCACCATCTAATGTGTTTATTACGAAGTTGCCCAACCCTAGACCCACAACCCTCGCCTCCTCCTGGCATGCCACTGCCAACTGGGAAAAACCACAGATGGCCTTGACCTGTTTAGCCTCTTCCAGTTGTTTGCACACCTGGACAGAAGGACAGAAGGAGAGAAAGACAGAACAGGGAGGCGTGCTCTGAAAAAGCCACAGAAGAACCGAGGCCTGTACAAGAATATTTGTTAAAATAAAATTTACTTTGTAAGAGATAAAGTTTGGGTAAATATTTAGTACAAGATTTCACACACACACACACACACACACACACACACACACACACACACACACACACATTCCTTCTCAGGACAATTGACACAGGCTGTCTAGAATATTAAAACCATAGTGGGGCTGGAGAGATGGCTCAGTGGTTAAGAGCACTGACTGCTCTTCCGGAGGCCCTGAGTTCAATTCCCAGCAACCACATGGTGGCTCACAACCATCTGTAATGGGATCCGATGCCCTCTTCCAATGTGTCTGAAGACAGCAACAGTGTACTCATATACATGATATAAAGGAATAAATTTAAAAAAAAAAAACATAGTCACTAAGCTTTTGTGCTCACTGAATAGTTCTGGGTACTGGAAATCTGAAGGAACGTTGAAGAGATCATGATTAAGGACCTGAGACAGTCAGCAGGGTTCTGGTTTAACTAAATGCTGGCCAGTGGGATCTAGAGACATCCGTGGCCGCCGAGTCGCCAATTAGTCATTTGAACAATTTTTATTTCGATTGTTGCTATGGTTTCAATACAACTCCCTCTACTTCTCAACTCAGGTTGGTAAAATCCTAAATGTTCCCATTGTGACGTAAGTGTTAGAGAGCAGAAACAATCTGGCCAACAGCAAGGCCTTCACTGGACCGAAGCATGAATGGCCCCTGCCTTTTTCGGGGAGATCCCTTGCTGCTTGGGACTCTGACAGCAGAAAGCCACCACCGGATGCATCCTGTCCACCTTGGATCTTCGAAACTGTGAACTGAAGAAGGCCTCTTTTCTTTTGAACTCACCCAGGCAAGGTATTGTGCTTTCTTAGTAGGGAAACGTTTCCAGCTTCGGAATGGTGCTCTAACATTTGGGGAGTCTCCTTCTTTGGTGGGAAGCAAGACTTTGTCTTCTTGAGAGAACGGAGCTATTCTCTCCCTGGCTTCTGGAGAGATGTAAATCCCACCAGTCCTATACTGACAGCAACATGGAGACCAGGCTGAAGCAGATGGCCAGTGTCCTAGGCATAGGTAGCATGCTCAGCCTGGATAACATCCTACACCTGTCCCTGGGCTGTGGCCATGGTCACCCAGCCCCAATGGATTCTGGGCCATTTTCTCAAAGACATTCAATAGTCAGTTACCTACAGGCCACTTTGAATCCTCTTATTATGTTCCTTCCCAGATGGTAACCAGACTGCTTTGCAGTCAGGAGACGTGGTGGGCACAGCCGGGGGTGTCCTTGCACCACTGTTTGAGGGCTATCTCCTTCCCTCGATGAAAGCTTGTTCAAAACCAGCAGGCGAGCCTTTGGCACAGTGCCTGGCTTGTCATGCCTTGCCCATGTAAGGCACAGCCTACCCTGATGTTCCTCCTGCTTTTCCCTCTTCAGCACGCGGATGGGCTCCGTTGTCCTAGAATTGCACACATCAATGAAAACTCAGCTGCACACCCAGGTGGGCAGCACAGGGGAGCTCAGTGTATTCAAGCACCGGAGATGTCAACTCTGGAAGGGTTTTGTCATGTTCTGAATTTCAGGCATGGGACACAAATGACTCTTCTGCCTGTCCTTTCCTCAAAGTGGCATTGCTGCAGCCCATCTTCCTGAAGCAGTGACTGTCCTCATGCTCAGCGACCAGACACACCCGCAGGGCTACTGCATCCCCACCATGCCTTTCAGAACTGACCAGAACACAGGATACAACTCAGCCCAGGCTGACATGAGTTCTCCTTTATAAGGAGAATCAGGGTTTCAAACAGAAACCTGGTCCGGTTGTTGCATAGCTGTTATCATACCCCATTGCTGTGATAAAATACCTGACCCAAAACAAAGCAAACACCTAAGGGGAGTAGGGGTTTATTTTGGCTCAGAATTTAAGGGTGTAGTCCCAGGAGTTCAAGGCAGTAGGACCTGGAGGTGGCTTGTTCGCATCGTCAGGAAGTGGGAAGGGGTGGTTACTGGTGTTCAGTTAACTTTCTCCTTTTGATTCAGTCCAGGATTCCAGCCCACAGTTAAGATAGGTTGACTTTCCTACCTCAGTTTCCCTATCAGGGAATCCCAGAAGCCTCTCTGCTAGGTGACTCTAAGTCAAGGTAGTTGACAGTCTGTATTAGTCATGAGTTATTGAAAACTGAGAAAGTGGACATCTTCAGGAGAAGGAAGTGTCACCCATGAAGGTCACTGCAGTGAAACATGGGCTCAGACTCTGGACATGAGAAACTTCCCCCTTCATTCTTCCTGTACCTGAGCACCCACTGAGGCAGAAGCCTCACTGAGTGTGCTAGCCATGGAGGTAGGAGACTGGGCCAGGTGTTTGGCCAGCCTGGGACAAGCATTGGGGTGCAGCCGGTACTTGAGGACCAGTCTTTCTGGTTAGCAGAGAGGATGTTCAAGTAGCCAAAAGGGCCCTTGTAGGAGCTGGATTTTGAAGGGGTTGGGGGTGTTCTAGGATATAGGGACCCCCCTCGTCACACTAAGGAGGATGCAGGATAAACGTCCCCTGAAACTACCAAGACAGCTCCATTACCCACGGACTGTACCATCCCTGAGCGTCATTCTCCTCTGATTCAGGTGGAGGCTCACTCTCCGCCTTGGGTCGTTTGCCTGCTTATTGCCTTTGTTACACCCACCCCTTTAATAGTCTAGCATGTTTAAAGTTTATATATGTGCCCCTGTAAAACGCAGAGTATTGCTTTTTATTTTCTAATAATATCTACTGAGTTTTAAATTCTTATTTTTACACCGTGATAAAACACATGCGAGAAAAATTCACTGTGGATGACAGCGCGAGATGAGCACGCTGGCACTGCGGTAGGGCCATTGCCACCTCTTTCCAGAAGTTCCTCGTCTTCCTAAGCTGGAACTGTGTAGACACTTCCCCCTAGACCCCTGACAGCCACCATCCTGCTTCCTGTCTCTGCCTGCCCAGGAGCCTCAGTAATGGAACCGTACAACACTGCCTTTTGGGCCTGGCTTACTTAACTCAGTGTGCTCAAGGTTAATCCATCTCTTACCACTGGGCACAGTTTCCTGTCTTCCTGCAACTGAGTGTTCTACTGTTTGGACTGTGTTTTTCTCAACCACCCACTCGCTGACACTTAGCATTACTGGGTTTTAAATTAACGATTTAGTTCATGTTGGCTTTCTTCAGTGTCATAGTTTCAGTGGACCGCGATCTCGCTGCCTGTTCACTTTTCTTTTCAGGGCAAGCCTGTTGCCTCTCACTGGGGCCTGTTCCCCTGCACACCTGGCCAGGAGGCTCCTCCCACCTCAGTATTCTTGTTGACAACATCTATATGCGTAGGCCCTGTCTATCATCACCTGCCTTCACGTTTCTACTAGCACCCTCCCCATTCCCACCTGAGTCTCTTCATGACTCTTTGTTTGTGCTTTCTGTGATGAATTCAGCCCCCCAGCTGAACTTTACGAAATCTAGAGTCCCCTAGGGAGAGTCTCTGTCAGGAACTGTTTATATCAGCAAGGTCTGTACGAATGTCTGAATGTCTGTCGGGGATTGTCTTGATTGCTTTAGGTGGTACAGGAAGTCTATTTGTATAATCTGTTTTTTGTCTAACAGCAGGTTGAATCTGATGCTGGCCCACAGGAATGGTGAGAACCCAAAGGTGCTGGAGCAAGACTGAGCACCTCTGTATCTCCCACCGCATTGCAAGCCCTAGAGATGCAGTGGTGGACAAGACAGGCACACTATCCTGTTTCCATGGGGTCAACATCTCCTTACAGTCTGACTGAGGAGTAAAACTGACGGCCCAATAAATAAAATGCACACAGAGCTATGAGAGCAAGCGGGGGAGGGGAATGTGCACAATTTCAGTGTGAGCCTGAAAAGGGCTCGCCATGATGGTGCAAGGATGAGAGAGAGAGAGAGAGAGAGAGAGAGAGAGAGAGAGAGAGAGAGAGAGAGAACTATGAAGCTCGGAGGTGGGGAGAAAGGACTCAGAATGGTGTTAGGGTGAACAGAATTGGAAGCTGGTGTCACTGGAGCTGTGGGGCCAGTGCAAGCGGGTGCAGACATTGCTCTGTGTGGATCAGGAAGCTATGGCAGCAGCTAAAGGAAGAGTGTTATTCCGACCTCTTCGGGAACAGGTCACACTTTCCATGTGGTGAGGCTACGCAGATGGGGCTGAGGGAAGTGAGGTGAGGCTATTTGCAAAGATCCAGGCAGGAAGCAGCCATGGTGGGTCAGGATGATGGCACTCACAGGGGGGACTGTATTGCTAAGGAAGTACAGCAGTGCCCCACAGTTTCTATGTGTTTTGTCCCTCTAGGGTTCATGGGTTAGTGGCTTGGTCCCCAGTGGCATGAGATTGAGGGGTTGTGGACCCCAAAATGGGCAGAGTTGGCTCAGTCACCGGGGATATTGTCCTTGGAAGGGGTTGATGTGGTTATTGTGGTAGTCTAAGTTAGTCCTTCAAAAAGGGTAGTTTTAAAAGAGCAAGACTGGCCTCTCTTATTCTGATTTCTGATCTGACAGTGTGGTCTCTCACACATCCATCTACAAATGCGATCCCATCAGCCATGGAGTTCTCATGAGCAGAAGCCTGTATGCTGTTATGCCTCCAGAAACAGGAGCTAAATAAATCTTTTCTTTCTAAAGTACTCAGGTCCCTATCACTCACTATAAGAGAAAATAGAATAAGACATGGAGAACAGGAGAAGGGGACAGAGATAAATCACACTTGGCCCAAGGAATGGACACTGCCATTCTATAGAATGAGTAGATTGATTGGAGAGTTCACATGCTGAGGGAGATCAATCAAACTGGCTGATGTGGCTTTCATATCCAACTGGAGATACAGATAGCCCAGAGTAGTCAGGAGAGACTGACAGAAGATATCCCTTCCCAGTCACTAGACACAGATAGTATTTGAGACCAAGAGATTCTCTGGACTTATTGAGGGAAGTGGAACTGAAGCCTGAGCCCTCACTGGAGAGAAGGAGTGATCAGCCAGCACTGGTCAGTGCTTCTCAACCTTCCTAATGCTGTGACCTTTTAATACAGTTCCTCATGTTGTGGTGACCCCCCCAACCATAATTTACTCTTGTAACTTCATAACTGTAATTTTTCTACTTTCATGAATCATAGTGTGTGTGTGTGTGTGTGTGTGTGTGTGTGTGTGTGTGTGTGTGTGTGTGTTCTGATGGTCTAGGCAACCTCCAAAGGGGATGTGTCCTACAGGTTAAGAACCATTGTTCTAGAGACCCCTGACTAATACAACCCAACATGCCTGTATCTATGGGACCAGCCAATCTTTGATCAGTTGAATGAGTATGCAAATACAGTGGGAAAAGAGAATCAGTCAGAGAACAGATGTCAAACACGGTGAGGAAGCGAAAGAACCCCAAGCATTCCAAAATTTGCCAAAAACTTGAAAACAAGTCCACAGTCTCTGCCTCTGCAGTGACGAGAGTCGCCCCTTGTTGGAGAGTCCCATTCCTTCCGAAGCTGAGGTTGTTCAGCTGTGATGCAGGTGTGGCGGGGACATGGCTTTTTTATTTATCCAGGGCAGTAGCTCTATTTCCTAATGCTGTGACCCTTGTTCCTCATGTTGTGGTGACCCCACCACCACCATAAAATATTTTCTTTGCTACTTCATAACTGTAATTTTACTACTGTTATGAATCATGATGTAAATATCTGATAGGCAGGATATCTGATATGTGACCCTTATAAAGCAGTCATTCGAGGGGTTGGGGATTTAGCTCAGTGGCAGAGCACTTGCCTAGCAAGTGCAAGGCCCTGGGTTCCGTCCCCAGCTCCAAAAAAATGAATGAAGAAGATGATGGGTATTGGCTGCTAGGTTTGGCAGAATGGAGGGACAGTACTAAGCATTTTAGGCACTGTCTGTGGTAATGTGGGGTACATAGCTGTCTAGGCAGTCCATTAAAGGGATGACAAGAGGAGGGTAGTGGGCAGAGTAGAATGGGAAACTCTTCAAGAAATTCTCTGCAGGGGCTGGGGATTTAGCTCAGTGGTAGAGCGCTTACCTAGGAAGTGCAAGGCCCTGGGTTCGGTCCCCAGCTCCGAAAAAAAGAACCAAAAAAAAAAAAAAAAAAAAAAAAGAAATTCTCTGCAAAGAGAAAGAGAAGACTAGAGTAGTAACTGTGGGGGCTGTGACTCAAAAAGATGTTTTCTTTCTTTCTTCCTTTTCTTTCTTTCTTTCTTTTTTTCTTTCTTTTTTTAACATCATCTTTCAAGATACCAAAGAAGCAAAACAACTATGTGTTTATGACCCAAACCTTTAATCCAAGTAGTTAGATGTTTCTGGAGCTGGAGGAGGCCTGTGGATGGATTTCTTCACACTGGGGAAGGTCGATGGGAGGGCTGGCAGAGCCTCTGTGCTCTGGGGCACATGGTGGAATCTTTAGGCATCTTTCCTTATGGCCCTTACTTCTAGAAAATGAGAAAGAGCTCATGAGCTGAGAGTGAGGGAGTACTTTAGAGCAGTTCATCTTGTGCTGCGGTAATAAGATGCCTGTGGTGGAGGGTGTTAATGTCCACTTGTCACAAGTTAGCATGACCTGCGTAGGGAGCCACATCTGAGGAGTTGTCCTGATTCCTTTAACTGATGTGAAGAGCAACCCCAAGTGTGGGTGGCAGGTCCAGGTCACAACCCAGATAAAAAGGAGCATGGCAGAGGGGAGACTGTTTGCTTTCCACTCGCTTGGTCTTTCCTCCTGCCATTGGGTTGATTTACGATGAGGAGGAGGAGAAGGAGGAGGAAGAAGAGGAAGAACAGGATGATGATGATGACGATGATAATGATGACAATGACAATGATGATGATGACAACAATGGCAATGAAATCACAAAGATGATGATGATAATGACAATGATAATGAGGATGTAACAGTCACTTGGTCTTCCTTCTTGCCATTGAATTGATTTACACTGGAGAAGGAGGAAGAAGAGGAGGAGAAGGAGGAAGAACAGGATGATGAAGATGATGATGACAGTGACAATATGACAATGATGAAGATGATGAAAATGATGATGACAATAACGATATCAATGAAGATGATGATGACAGTGACAATATGACAATGATGAAGATGATGATGACATGATGATGATAATGATGATGATGAAGATGGCGGCTTCTTTACTGATGTCAGAGCCAGCGTTGCCAGGCCTCCATTGTTGTTTAAGGACTAGTGGCCTCTCCGTGAATCCTCTAGAATTTCGGTGCCTGACTGGGACTAATGAGGCACTCAGCCTTGTGGGCTGAGGAGAAACCAGGTTGTTTGCCTTTCCTGTGTGAGACATCTTCTGTGGGACTACTCTGACTGCTGGGACATCTAGCGTCTTAGACCAAGCTGCCACCATGTTCTCAGCTTCTCAGGTGTGAGACTGAGGCTGGAATATTTTATAAAGAAAAAAGGGTTCACTGGTTTACAAGCTGAAATTCCAATATTAGGTGGTCTCATGGACTCCACTTCAGAAGGACTCCCCTGGACTGGGTTACATGATAGCAATGGTTTCATGGCAGAAGTATGTGCAAAAGCAGACTGTCATAGGACAAGACAGGAAGCCAGACAGTGGGGCCACTCTCTGTCCTTTTAACTCTGGTGGGAACTAACTGGAATCCCACTCAGGGCTACTGTGCCCAGCGACCCGAGTACCTTTCACTGAACCCTGTGTGTTAAAAGTCTATCATCTTTCACCTTGCCATGCTGAGGACCAAGCTCTTAATGTATGAACCCCTGGAAGACACCCAAGCTGTGTTCAAACTCTGACTCCAAACCCCACACAGCTCACTCACTCAGTGGTACATGCTGTGACCACCAAATTCTCTTCCCAAGAGATGGTGTCCTGAGTGGACATCAGGCAAGGCATAGTGGACAGAAGTCACCAGACCCACAGTCCCCTCTCGAGCACACATCTCAGTGAACAGGGCAATAGGCTATGAGACAAATAAATGGAATGGAATTGGAAAAGAAGGCAGAAGGGACAGTGACCTCCATTAGATAGAGGGCTTTTCTCTAGCTGGCATGCTCTGGCTTTGAGACTCGGCTTTCTCTCTCTGGATCCTTGTCTATGCCTTCCTGGTGGGACTATGGTGTAGACTTCTATGAGCTGAGGCTCTCTCACTTTTCACAGTCTTATGGCATTGGTTTCTCCAATGCTCTGGGGTAGGGTTTCGGTTGCTGTGATAAAACAGCATTGCCAAGAGCAATGTGGGAAGGAGGGGTTCGTGTGGCTTGCAGTTCCACATCACAGTCGTCCCTGGAAGAAGTCAGGGTAGGAGCTCAAGGCAGGAACCTGGAGAGAGGAACTGAACCAGCAGTCATAGAGGGACATTGTCAACTGGCTTGTTTCTCATTGTTTATTCACTTTGCCAGATTTCTTTCTTTCTTTCTCTCTTTCTTTCTTTTTTTCTTTCTTTCTTTTTTTTTTTTTTTTCAGAGCTGGGGACCGAACCCAGGGCCTTGCGCTTGCTAGGCAAGCGCTCTACCACTGAGCAAAATCCCTAACCCCCTTAGCCTGATTTCTTAATCAACCCAGGACCCGGGGGACTAGAAACATCAATCATTAACTGAGAAAATGCCTTTAAACTTGCCTACAGGTACCACGATGGAAACACTTTCTCAATTGAGATTCCTCACCCCAGGTAATGCTAGCTTGTGTCAAAAACAAACCAGGACAAACTCCTTTGTCTTACGAAGTGTACCTAGAACCGGGGCTCTCACTTCTCATTTATCTCTGACCCCTTCACATATTGCCTGCCAGCCATAGAATCTTCCCAGAGCCAGCCTACAAAGGGACTGAAGAGAGGACTTTTAGGGCTGCCGCAGTTAATACAGTCAACGTGACAAGACCCAGAATTACTTAGGAGCGAATTCTTTGTCCATGTCTATAAAGAAGTTTCTAGATCTTGTTCACTGAGGTAGAAAGATCCATTCTAGATGTGGGTAGTGCCAGTCCACGTACCAGGGTCCTGGACTGAATAAAAAGGAGAAAGTGAGGTGCGCACGAGTGTGCAAAGGAGTGTGAGAAAGATTAAAGCTGTACCACGGGAGCTGCAGGGAGAGCGGTTTCTGCAGGGAGAGCGGTTTCTGCAGGGAGAGCGGTTTCTGCAGGGAGAGCAGTTTCTGCAGGGAGAGCGGTTTTACTACCTGGAGACCAAACATTTAATCATAGGAGTCTATAGGACCATTCTCTTTCAAACCACAAAACCATGAACAAGGCAGCTTATAAAAGAAAGTGTTAACTTTGGGTCTCAGGTCCTCGGGGTTGGAGTCTGTCTGTGACCACATAGCAGGGAGCACGACAGCAGGCAGCAGGCATGGCTCTGGAGCAGTAACTGAGAACTTACACCTTGATCTATAAGCACAAGCAGAGAGCTAACTGGAAATGGTATGGGCTTTTAAAACCTCAAAGTTCACCCCCTGTGACAGTTTTCCTCCAACAAGACTATGCCTCCTAACCTTGCTCAAATAGTTTCGGTAACTGGGGACCAAGCATCCAAATAAAGGAGCCTATAGGCATCATTCTCGTTCAAACCATCACCACGTTCTTTGAGCCTTTCTATGGACCCCCTTTATATCCTAGTAAAAGTGCCTTTGTGTTCACAAGAGCAGGCATGTGTATGGCATGTGTGTACGATATTCACCAGTGGGTGCATGTGGAGGCCAGAGGTCAACATTGGGCACCCTATCATCTCCATTCTCTTTTTAATAAAAATATGTATGTATGTATGTATGTATGTATGTATGTATGTATGTATGTATGTAATGGGTTTGTATGTGTGCCCAAGTGTATGTATGTTCATGCAGTATTTGAGGAAGCCTGAAGAGGATCTTGGGTCCCCTGGCTCTGGAGATTCTGGTGGTTGTTAGTCACCCGATATGGCTACTGGGAACTGAACCCAGATCTCTGCAAGGGCAGCAAGCAGTTTCAACAGGGAAGCATTTTCAGCTCCTTACCTTTTAATTTTGAGACACTCTCGCTGAACCTGAAGCTCACACTTTTGGCTAAACTGGCTGCCCAGCCAACCCCTGGAATCCACCTGTCTCGGCATCCCAGTGCCATGTTTATAGGGCGCATTTCCACACCCGTGAGTCAGGTTGGTGCTACTGATCCAAATGCAGGTCCCCGAGCTGGGATGGCAAACGTTTTATCCACTGAGCCCCAGTTCTGCCTCACACTGGCTTACTTTGAAATTCTTTCTGCATCCGAGCCAGGGATCTGGATTTATCTGATCCTTGAGTTGAGATTCCTAAAAGATTAAGGGAACTTTCCACGCTCCTGTGGTGACAGCTTAGGACTCTATTCCTTCCATAGCTAACAGTTTTACTGACATGAAAGGTACATTCGTGAAAGAAACATGGAGGCTTGTGCTGTAGTCTCTAAAAGCTATCAGTGTGTAACAGGGTCAGAGTCCTCCAAGGAGCCCCTGAAAGACCACGGTGTGAAGCCGAGGAGAAGTCTAAGTTGCAGTGAAGACCCTAGGATGTTGGGAACACTAGGACTGCAGGAAGTCCATCGGGGAAAGCTGAAAGTGTGGAGGAAAGCCAGGCTAACAGAGAGGCTGTGTACTGCAGACAGTGGGCTGGAGATCTGGAAGCCTAGAGCGTTCCATCACATGCTCCAGGTTTGGTGTTTGCCCCCACCATTGGTCCAAACTTTCCTTGCTGAGCCCTCCTCTTCCCTACTAGAATAGAAGCATTTATTTTGTGAAATTGTCTATTGGAGTTACATATGTGCTTTTTAAAAAATGTTTTATCTCATAGGAGCTCTCAGTTAAGAGATTTCCTTGAAGCTTGGAGAGAATTAGACTTTGGACTATTAAATAGTCAGAACTGTTAAAGACTTCAGGGACAAATGGCACAAGACTTGAGGTTGGACTGAATGCATTTTGCATTAACAGATGACTAGGAGCCTATGGGGACTAGAAGAGGAAGACCCTGGCTCAAATGTGATATGTTTGGGTGTCAGGCTGACAAGGGATAGACTTGTGAAGGTTTATATTGATCGTCAGTTTGACAGGATCTATAATCACCTAGGTGACCATGCTCGGGGGAATGTCTATAAGGGAGTTCCTGGATTACATAAGGTAGAAAAAGACACACCCTATATATGAGTAGCGCCTTTCCATAAGCTCGGGGCCTGAACTGAATTCCAAGGAGCAAACAGGTCAAGCACTTGCACTCATTTCTCTTTGCTTCCCTACCATGGGTGCAATGTGACCGTTGCACCTTACAGCTCCTCAGATCCTGCAACTGTGTGTTCACCACCGTCACGGACTATCCTCTCGAACTGTGGACCAGAATAAGCCCTTCCTTTCTTGAGCGTGTCATGCATTTTGTTACAACAAGAAAAATGCTAATGCTGGGCTTCACAGCGAGTCTCCCCTGTGCTCACTGAGGTGCCAGTTGCTGCCAGTGTCAGCAACTCAGGACCTAGAAGGGGACAGGGTGACAATGACGACCCAATACAGAAAATAGAAGGAAAGGTGGTGGGTCCTGTTGCAAAGGCAGTTGAGCATTATATGACCTCAGGTGTACGATCAAGGGATAATGGCTCCATCAGCAGATGGTGCCTAGGCTGCCTGCCCACCTGACTGTTCCAGGCTCGGTGTCCCCGGAAGGCACCGTCTCCCAGCATCCTCTTGTGAATCTGCAACAGCAAGACTGATATCTGTAAGCTGCAGTTCCGTCTGCCTGTTGCTTCCCAGAACTTCAGGCCATCATGGGCTTACCTCACCCATCCTCAGGGCGCCCCTTCCATGTTCCTGCCTGTGTTCTAAGCCCCTCAGTGGGCTCCCTTTATTTTCACCATCCAGGAGCTTCTCATGCTGTCTCATGGAGGGAGGGCTTTGTCTCCATTTTCCGCAACTTCCCACACATCGGGTTCTTTCCATTTATGTGACATTCTTGCTAATCCTGGCTTTGGGTTTAGTGGATAGCTTCCTTTCCTTTTTAAACTTGGAGGGAGGGAGAGAGGGGGGAGGAGAGGGTGAGGGAGGGAGGGAGAGGGGAGAGAGAGAGAGAGAGAGAGAGAGAGAGAGAGAGAGAGAGAATTCAACACACAAATGAGGAATGTAGTTAAAAACGGGAGATGTGAGGAGAAGCATTTTTTAAGTTAGTACAAATATTTTTGGAATTCAATTTTCCTACCAAAAAAAAAAAAAAAAAAGAGCTAGAGAGAGTTGCAGACAGAGCGTCTACATCCTGTGTTTGAACACCAGTGGCCTCTGGTGTCTTTATTTGTAAACCAACTAGTGATATATGACTCCACAGGCCGTCACTTCCCTCCTGGCAAAATTGGAACAATGGCACCTCTTTTCCTCCTGACAGCCCCCCCCCTCTCTTTCTCCCTCTCTTCTCCTCACTCTCCTCTTTCCTCCCTTTCATCTTGCATAATTGTGGGCAAACAGGACCACACCTTATAGGAAATACTTAGCACTGCGAGACAAAGAAAGTCTATAAAGCGAGGCCGTGCCACTCAACCGCAAGGTCAGTTTCCGCACAAGCATTGTGAGGGGGACCTGGGAAGGTGGTAAGCCTCACCCACTCTGAGAAAGCAGAGGTGAAAGGTACTGAGAGCAGAAAAAGCAGACCGCCCATGCTCAGCCCAGGGGCGTGGTGTCCGTTCTGGATAGACGGAAGATAATGAAGGCCAGGACCTGGTGGCTTAGGTCTGTAGCACCGGTTAGATTGTCAACTTGACACAAATTAGAGTCATGTAGGGAGAGGGAGCCTTACTTAAGGAGTTACTGATGGTGTTTAAATCTCAGTTCGTGCCTGGACAAAGCACTCTAAGCCACCATGGTTCCGTGCGGAGAGGTTTAATGAGAGAAGAAGAGTAGATGAGGGGAAGATGTAAAGGCTGGCCATGGCGGGAAGGAGGGATGGGGAGAGAAGGGACAAGGACAGAGGGGAAGAGAGCAGAGAAGAGCAAAGAGAACGAGGAGGGGGCAAGCAGCCCCTTTGATAGTGTCAGGCACAGCTGGCTTTTGCCAGGCAACTATGGGGCGGAGCCTATCTGGGTGCTGCCAGGTAGCTGTCGGGATGGAGCTTAGACAGAAAACCAACAGTTACCTCCACCAGACTGGCCTGTAGGCAAGTCTGTGGGAGCTTATTCTTGTTGGATGATGTGGGAGGGCCCAGCCCACCGAGGCTGTTGCTAGGTGGACAGTGGTCTGGGACTGTATAACAAATCAGGCTGAGCAAGCCATGGAAAGCAAGCCAGTAAGCAGTGGTCCTCTAAGGTCTCTGCTTCGTTGTTGTCTCCAGGTTTCTGCCTTCAGTCCTGCTCTGGCTTCCCTCAATGATGAATGGTGATCTGGAAATAAAAGCCAAATAAACAGGGTCATCACACTAAGTTATTCTGGGTTATTAGGTTTTGTCACAACAATAGAAAAGTAAACTAGAATACCTGTCATCCTAGCTACTGGGAAGCTGAGGCAGGAGAATCATAAGATCAAGGCCAGCCTGATCAACTGAAGGTGAAAAAAATCGAAAGAGGGCTCCAGATAGAACTGTGTGATAGCTGCCTCATTCACAAGGCCCTGGGTTCAGATCCCAGTACCTCCTCCAATGTGCTGTCAGAAATCATCTCTTCGTTCCACCCAGGTCAGTCTCTAGGTAGTCTCTCCATGTGGCTGAAGATTCCACTCCATTCCTAACCAGTACATATATATATATGCCAAACCTGCTTGCCCTACTGTGGTTCCTACGGACTTTGGGGCTAGGATGGAAACACAGAACTGGTTTCAGGACGTAGACTGTGGTGATGGATGCCTGGGTAGGCGTCTACCCAGAACCACTCAATTTTCCTTAATGGAAATTTTAGAAACACTGATGTTCCAGCCACGGGTTATTGGTTAAATAACCCATAGCGTGCACGGACATGTGGGAACCATCCAGGCATCTAGGTCGAAGGTAGCATGGGAAATCATCAGCCTGGGAAAGTATCAGCTGAAAACTTACCTTTTGTGATGGAGGTTGATATAGGGTAGCTCTGAGAGGCTGCTGACTAGTAAGACACAGGAAATCCTCCCTCCGCCGGCTATGCTTGGGAGTGAATAGCAAACAGGAGTCTATATGTATCACAGTCCAGATCCTTGAGCTACATACGTAAGGTGAGGGCATCACACCGTGTGATTGTCAGTCTTTGGTAAAAGGGGATGGTGCCCTCCACTCATGACTGGTGTCAGCGGGTTATAAGAGGAGAAAGAAGGCAAGAGGCTACCACCATCAAAGACATAAAGACAGAAGGGAAATCAGAGGGGGTGACAGGAGGATTTGGTGGGAGGGGGGCTCAAGGTGTGGGTACGATTTAAATACGTTGTATTTATGCTTTAAATTACCAAAGAATAAACATATTCTTAAAAATGTGAATGGGCTGTAATGAAAATACCACTAAAATTCAACATGGCAGTTGGGACTCAAAAAAAGGCTTGGTGGCGAAGAACACCTCCTGCCCTTATAGAGGCCCCGAGTTTGGTTCTCAAGATCCAACACCCTCTTTCAGTCTCACTGAGTACAGCACACATGTGACATACATTTATACCACACGCACAAACATTCATGCTCACATATACACCAAGATAAAGCTTTTTAGAAACATTTAACATGGCATGTTACGTTTTTCCAAAGTGTCCCAGAATAATTTCTCATCCCAAAGGCTCTTCTATCTAGAACCTTGCTGTTGCCTGCCTGGGGGTGAAAGCTCGCTTCCCTCCCCTTGAACCTGGCAGGCCTTAGTGTTCGGGCCACTAATACAGTGTGATTATCAACCTGTGGGCTGTGACCCCTGCGGGGTTGGGGTTGAATGACCTTTTCATAGGGGTTGCCCAAGACCATTGGAAAACTTAAATATTTGCATTGTGATTTCTAACAGTTACAGAATTACAGTTAGGAAGTAGCAGCTAAAATAGTTTTATGGTTGAGGGTCACTGCAAGATGAAGAACTGTAGAGGGGCTGAGGGTTACAGCAACAGGAAGGTTGAGGACCAGTGCGTTAATAGGAGCTGGTTGGAGAGAAATCCCTGACTTCCATGACGAGTCATAAAGGCTTTATCTAAGCTTTTGAGATAACCCAGCAGCCACACTGTGAGGAAACCACAACCACTTGAAGAAACCTGACAACAGCCAGGCAACCACCTGACAGCTGAGGATGTGAGGAAACAACCTTCCAGTGATTCTGAACCTTTTGGTGTTCCAGAGTGGGAAGCAAGACATCATGGGGCAGAGATGAGCTGCCCACTACCATGCCTTATCCACATTTTCCTCCTGGCCCAGGGTCATAAACGGTTGTTGTTTTCTTCGGTTCTGGAGCAATTTGTTTCTCTGCTGTGACAACTGGAAGCAGCGTGTGGGTGGGTGTGGTTGGATGTGTAAATGGAAGAAACTTAAGAACAGAGGGGTTAGGCTGCTGTGGACTTGTTTTCCCATAATTCATTATTCTATCTCTTTCTCCGTCTCTTTCTCTTTCTGTCTGTATTCTATTTGTCTGCCTCACACCTCACGTCCTATAAGACAGGCTCTCATTTGTGGGCCTAGCTGGCCTGGAACTTGCTTCGTAGACCAGTCTGGTCTTGAACTTAGAAAATTCTGCTACCTTTAAGGTCTTTATAATGCTGTGATTTCCCAAACTATGACTTACTCATGATTTTAATGTTTTGACAGTAAGTTGACATTATTTGTGTTACAAAACTAAAGACAATATGAACTTCTCAAATGAAAAGGGGTCACAGCATATACCCAAGCACACTGTGCCCAGCTATCCCCTACCTTGTTGCCCTGTGGGAATTGGAGCAAGTTCACAGGCGCCGGTGAAAAGGTCTAAGTCCTGGCAGTGGAGCCCAGCTCCTAGCTGGAGTGTCTTCTGTCCTGGTTTCAGGTGGGCGTGGCTGGCCTTTGTAAAGGGTATTATGGGAACAAGTGTGAGATGAGGTGGGAGGGGGCTCCTGCTGGGCCCCTAATACATTCCTGACCAAACCTTTCATCTTCAAACACCTTGCAGATATGAGGTTAATTAAGAGGCTTAGCCTGGAATGCTGCACCCAAGAACAGTATTAAAATATTAATGTGAACTTTTGCATTTTGAGTTTTTAAAACACAAGTTGCCAAGCCTTGTACAAATACACGGTAGCGGTGGCATAGGGCAGTCAGGGCCACATCCTGCCTCAGATCCTCTTGAGAAGCTTCAGGGTGGAGGGAGCCTCGCCCAATATTTCCTAAACACTGGCAGTGTCTGGTATGTCGCCCCTTTTACATCTGTCCTTACCTCCCACTAACAAATTCCTCTATGGAATCCTGTCATTATTGATGGTCAAAAGAGTGGTCCTATCTGAGTGGGACCCCTTTGTTCAGGATTCTGGCTTCAATAGACATGAAGGGAACAAGGCTTCCCTTCCTTTGCAGCCGTCTTAGTATTTGCTATGGTTTAAATTTCCAAAGAATCTGAACCAAGGTGGTGGTGGGGGGAGTGGTAAGGAAGGGAAGGGAGGAGACTGTGTATGAGTGTGTGGTATATTCATAATTGTGAGTACAGGTGCACATACCTGTGAGCACAGAGAGGCCAGAGGAGGAAGTTGGCTATCCTTCTATTGCACCTCTTTACTCCTTTGATTCAGGGTCTCTCACTGATTGTTAGGCTAGACCACAAGCCCCAGCAGTCTTCCTGATACTGTTCCCATAATGCATCCTGGGCACAAGGAAGTTCAGCATTTAGGAGACAGCTCCAGGACATAGTTTTCACAGTAGCTAGCCTCTGGGGACAGACTGGAGGAGAACCCCAGATCCAAGTCACTCTATGGGAACAGATCCCAGTGAGCAGTGCAGTTCCCCTGGAACAAAGGGACCACCAGAACCCTGGAGGCTTTGAGGCTGAGAAACAGAGCTTGAGGGACTCCAAGACAGAACTGCCTAGATGGTTCTGGACCCTCCACAGAGGAAGGTTCTAGGAGGTATTTACGTGACAGTCACCTTGGGCACTTGGTGTCTCTGCTGGCAGCAGGCATAGGAACCCAGGACTGCATTGCCCTGTTGAAGCAGGACCTCATTCTTGGAATTCTTCTCCCCTGCCCTTTGCAAATTGGGAGTTGGGAGAGACATGGACCTCCCATGCTCTCTGTCCCCTGACCTGTCATTGATGATCTAGGGGAGAGTGGGAAGAGGTGAGGAGTAGAGTCGTTCTCACTGCTCCTCTCCCTTGTCCATAGGTGCTGAGCCCTGGTCTTGAGGATGCATGAGTTCTATCCTCGCTCCATCCTTTCCTGAGAGCTCCTGGGTTTACCTTTTGACCAAATTGCTTTGGGGTACGGTGGGTACACTGGGAGGCACAGAATAGCCAAGAGGTCAAGGCTCCAGGACACACGATCCTCCCTGAATCCCTGCCCACTGCCACCAGTTCTGCCTGACACATTCGCTCACTCTCCTCTGTCGTCTCGACACCTCAGTCTTGTGGAGATGTTGCCTTCTCGAAGATGCTCTGCCCAGCCACAGGCCAGAGACCTCCCCAGTACCCTATGCTCCTGCTTTTGTTTATGGTTCACACTCTGAGGCAGTCTTGTCTGCCTGTGCCCCTGTCCATTCCCATCTCCCCTCTAAGGATGCCGGCCTGGTGGGAAGGTTGGGACTTGTGCTGAGGCTGCTGATACCCACCCCAGCTTAGCGTCAGCTGTCCGTGCTGCCCTTGCCTGGACAGTGGCTGATCTAGGCCCTCGGGAAGGTGCTGGAGGTACAGTGGTGACTGAAACACAAGTCCTACGTCCTACTGTGTGCAGAAAACTGTGTTACAGCTACAGGCAGGACTGTCGAGTCATGATAGGTCCTGGGGCTGAGGGCCAGATGGGTGGAACCCAGCCCACGATAGGCTGGATCTCAGTGGACAGGAAAGAGGAAGGGGCATTTACTTCAAGTAGAAAAGGAAATGGCGGGGTTGGGGATTTAGCTCAGTGGTAGAGCACTTGCCTAGCAAGCGCAAGACCCTGGGTTTGGTCCCCAGCTCCGAAAAAAAAAAAAAAAAGGAAAGGAAATGGTCACACTGTTGGCAAGCCTGAGCCTTGCAGCCCACCCTCAGACCCATCATACCTTCATTCTCCCCTCACTGTCCTATAAGCCTTCTTCCTTCTGCTGGGCACACAGAAGGTATTTTTCCTGAGCTTCAAGAGCTTTGTTCTGTCTGAACCAGGCGAGTTCCCAAGGGTCCTACGGCGTTCTTGTAATTCGTCTCCCTAGCTTGAAAGGGAAAGCCCAACTAGGCTGTGGTCAGGTCCTGGGCTAAGACTTGTTTGCTTAATTAGTTAATGCATGTAGCAGGCGTGTGAGGCTGCGGTGTACCTGACGGTCAGAGGTCAACTAGTGGGAGCTGGTTCTCTCCTGTTGTGTGGGTCCTGGAATCCAGCTGAGGTCATCGGTCTTATCAGACCTGGATGCAGGCTCTTCGCCTGCTGAGCCATCTCACTGGTCCAGGCCCTGGCTTCTGACTGTGGCTGCTGTCTACTCACAGCCCAACTCATCCTGTCCTTAACTTGCCTGGGGGAAGAAAGGTTCCCTCCAAAAATCCCTCCCCACAACCCAATCGCCCCTTTTCACCTCTTCTGCCCACACTTCACCTAAAAGCATCATGGTGTGGTGAGTAACCCACAATAGGGCATTGTGTGCAGAGACTTAGGTGTGTGCTGTGGCTCTAACTGTCCCGTGGGAGAGACAGGCATATTCCTGCAAGCCGTCTCCTCCCTAGTCAGTACAGGGAACATCCCAGAGGAGAGGCAGTTGTGGGCTTCTTGTACATCTGTCCTTCCTGCGTCCCACTCACAGCATCCCCACTCGTGTCTCTGGGCTCGGGAGGCATCAGTTGAGCTGGAGGCCAATGCAGAGCCATAAACGTATATTAGGTTAAGGTAGGTTCTAGAAGGATTGTGTCTGTAGGAGTGAAGAAGGGCTAGGGACAGGGAGTCCTGCCCCAGCTGAGATTGAAGAACTGGGCTGGATGAATGGTAAGGGTAGATGTCCAAGAGGGGTGGCCCTAAGAAGATGCCCCTGGGAATGGTGGCTCAGGGAGGCTTGGCTCCTCTCACTCCTCTTGTCTCCGTGTTGGTCTTCTCAGCATCTCGTCCTTGCCACTTCAGTCTCTCTTGTTATCCAGTCTGTGAGGCACCCATTGAGCGGAGTGTTAGGCTCCTTATTCCTGTTGTGGGGAGTATTGGGCCAGCAAATTGCTAAAACTATATTACAGAGCATGTGTCCATGCCAAGCCTTTCCCTCATGTTGATTCCTCCTCACAGCAAGGACAGTGATGTCAGTGCTGGGGGTGTCAGTAGGCAGGGGTCTTGTGTAGTGGGGGTGGGGGTGGGGGTGGGGAGAAAGTCAACCAGCAGCAAAATAGCTGGATTCCATAACAAAGCAAGATTGGAGTGAAGTTGGACTCAGAGACTGACTCATATCTGCACCCCACACCTATGAAACAGGCCTGGCCTCACTTTACAGGCTGGCTCCCAGAGCAGCGCCAGTCTGGTGAGATTTCTGAGGATGTGTTCGGTTAACCACTTAGAGTCCACTATTCCTTTCCAGGCATGCTCTTCTCAGCAAGGGAATGAGAGAACTCTGTTCCATATCACTCTGAAGTCCAGTGCTCTCCTGTCTACCCTCATTTTGTCTCCATTGGCTGGTGACTAGGGGACTCTGGTACATTGTATCACAGAAGCTCCCTGCCCACTAATACCATCTGGACAGCCTAACCACATGTGTAGGTGGAAAGGAATCTGAAGAGAGCCCAGTCTCCAAATAACAATATGGAAAAAAATGTTAAGGAGACTAGCTCTAACATGGGTTGTAGCAAACCTCATTCATTAAGATAAAAAGTGGGGGAAATTGGCAAGGAGGGGGGAAAATTACAGAGTATTTCCTGTGAGGAATATATGGGACATCCTTGGAAATTTCTTGAGGCATAATAAGTTTACTGTTCCTCTTCTTGGAAAAAAAATATCCTGCTGTGGCTCACCTGTCCCCCCCTCCTCCCCCCCAGCAGTTATTTATGGGTGCAAAATATTCCCTATTCCGAGCAACTTTCAACAAACACCACTGTGAGAGTCTCCCCTCCTAGTGAAGAACTTGGCACACAGTCAGGATCTGAGGTTTGGCTATTTGCTTGCAGCCATTAACTGCTACATAAAGACTTTGGGGGGAAAGAAAGCCCTGTATCTGGAAGTCTGTGCTATAAAAGACCATTTAGACCAGTGGAAACCTTGTCTTTAGCGTTGTTGTCGCCCGAGACTTTAGTCTCCAAGCAGGAACTCCCAATTACACATTTACTGGATAAGGGTACAGGGGCTACCTGAGGGGTAATTAGAAATGAAAACCCCTCTTTGAACCCACCATTGTGGGATGCCCAAATTTGGCTCCAGAATTATGGCCCTTGTGGCCACAAAGGAGCCCAGAGAGAATTGCTCCGGGATTGAGGCAAATGGGAGGGCAGCTTTCTCCCCCTCCTCAACTGAGAACACTTTGACCTTCCCTCTTGTTTTGAAAATGACTAATTAAATACCCCAGTCCAGCTGCTTCGGAACGTGCCAAGGGGATTGTTTAGAAAGCAAACACCTGAAGTAAACGCAGACACAAACGTACTCTGCTGCGGAAGATGCTGCAGGCGCACCCTCTGAATGGGACCCGCAGTCAGGATAAAGATGTTCTGAGACAGCCTACCCCAGCCTGCATTCAAGCAGTGTCAAAACAGTCTTCTCGCACAAGCAACACTCTCTTCGTGATAATGGTCTCTGAAACGGGACGAAGCAGAGTAAAGGTGCCTGCCCGCCTCTACCCTCATCATTTTGAGTGTTGACCTTGCATTTTCCTTCACTGCTGTCTTTGTGATGGTATCACGGGTTCTCCAGTACCTGGCACGTCCCTGTGTCTTTGTAGTGAGGACTGCAACTCTTGAGCCGCACAGCACCAAGCAGCTCCCATCGGAGGGGAACTGATGTCTGTTAGGGAGTGGCCACTGATGAACCAGCTTCTTGAATGGACTTGTAACGGATTCTGGCCACAAACTCACCTGCAGCTTGTTTTCCAGTTTCCAACCGTCAGGTCTGCTGCGCAATGCCCCTTGCCTCTCACCCAATTCAACGGCTGAGAAAATGGAACCAAGGCTCCACCTCACAGGAGTCACAGAAAGGTAAATCTGGAAGCTCCACCCCTCTTCTACATCTAGCGAATGGCAAAGCTGTAAAGAGAAGTGTCTCTGGTATCGTTGGCGACGCCCACCGTTGGGAAGATTCAGAGAAACCACCTCTCCTGACCACAACTGAAAGCTAATGTTCTGCCATCTTTCTGGAGGGCATTTTGGCACTACTCGAAAGCCTTGAGAACGCGCAGTCTAATTTCTGCTTCCAACGATGTTGGACTAGCTTGTTTCAGACCACGCCTCCCATCAAGAACAACTAGAAAAAGCTGCCTAGCCACTACCTGCCTGAAGGCACTGGAGTAAACACAGGACAGGGATGACTTGAGAAGACAGGTTCCTGGAGAGAGGAGAGGCTCAGGGCTGGGGTTAGGAGGTAGAAGGTAAGGATAGGGGGCGGGGTTCTTCCTCCTCTCAAGGCAGCGGTCAGTTCACAGGCTGCTGAGGGTGTGATGCTGGAAAGCCAGTGGCAGTGAGGAGCATGTAGTCAAAAAGGTGGGCAGAAATTCAGGAGCATCATTAGACAGGCGACAAAACTTGGCACAAAAGGCTTGCAAAGGAGGGGTCAAAGCAGATACCCCAATTCCTTGGAGCAATCCGTGGTGACCCTCTCCCTCGGTTCACCTGACTGTCTGGCTTTAGTACCAGAACTTCCTGTTCTGAGAAACCCTTTTGTTCAAGGAAAGCCAAGGCGGTTGCTCAGACTGGGTACGCCCTGAGACTAAAGCTGATGCCTCGTTCAAATGTCTCCGGGGAAGGGCTGTCTCTCATTCTGAGTGCAAGGTAGAGGCAAAAGCAGTTCTTCTCCAAAGAAGGATGCTCCTCAAGGCCCCTAGTGTCTTCTACAATTTGATACAAAATGTCTAATCGTCAATGAAAGATAGCTAAGTAAGGACAGTGAGGGGGTTGGGACACGAAGGGGAAATAAACACTGGAAACATATACACTGGAGATTCTGATGCTGCCCTTCCGATGTAGTTGCGATGTTACTTTAAATATCTGGGCATCATGGCCCACATCTGTAAACCCAGTCCTTGGGATGCTACAGCAGGAGGATCATGATGTGGAGGGAGGCTGAGGCTATGCACTGGCTTCTTTCCCAAAAAGCAAAGTGAAAACCTTTACAATAGCAAGTCTGATTCATGCCAGAAGTAAAAGGACAGCATGAAGTATTTTCAGTAACATCACAGTAGCAATAAATAGAAAGCTTAAAAAATGTTAAGGTTAATGGTTATGTTTATCCAAAGCTTAAGAATATAAGTAATTACAAAGGCAAGGTAGAAAAAAAATATATGCAGACCAAGCATAAAAAAATATAGATTTTTTCTACTTTGAGAGAAAACACATAATTACTGATCCAGAAGGAGAGGGAGAAGAGGAACAAGGGGGAGGGGAGAAGGAGGCAGAGATGGGTAGTGCAAAAGTGAGGAAGACAGAGGCACTTGCTCAGGAAGAGCAGGTACAGGGCAGGTAGAAGACAGCTAACCTAGTAAGGGTGCACATGCCTTTACACATACACACACACACACACACACACACACACACACACACACACATCCCACTAACTAACTAATTAACTAGCAGTATAAATGAAAACCACAGAGAGATACATAAGCATAAAACTGTAAAACAAATAGAAAATAAAAAAAAAAACAGCCATCAACCAAACTGTATTTCCTCCAAAGGAAGCCCCATGGGTCACAAGTTCAAAGTACCGAGTGTGAACGATGCTGACTGTGTTGGTTTGAATAGACTCCTCAGGTGTTTCGATGCTTGGCCCAGGAGGTAAGGTCTTGCTGGAGGAAGTGTGTCACATGTGAGTGGGCTTTGAGTTTTCTTCTTATGCTCAGGTTCTGCCCAGTGAAGATGGCAGTGTCCTCCTGGCTCCTTGAGGATCAAGATGTAGAACTCTTGACTCCTCCAGCACCAAGTCTACTTGCACACTGCCATGCTTCCCACCGTGACGACAATGGACGGAACCTGTGAAACTTACCGTAAACCAATCCCAATTAAATGCTGTCTTTTATAACATGGTCATGGTGTCTCTTCACAGACATGAAATACTAAGACACTGACCTAGGGTCAAATATCCAATAAGAATGTTCATGAATAAAGGAATGTATGAATAAATAAATAAGGGAAGCAGGTAAATCTAAATGAAGACTGTGTGAAGCAACTGTAGCATTTCCAGAACTCTGCGTGATACCTCAAAACAACTCAAACCACCACAGTCAGCATCAAAACAGAACAAAAAGAAAACGTTAAATTATCCTCAAAGCTATAAACCTAAAACAGAAATCAAATCAAAAGGGATGAATTCACCATCCTACTTGATTTTTAAAATATTTTTTATTTATATGAGTGTTTTTTGTCTGCATGTATTCCACGCATACCTGGTACCAGAGGAGGGCATTGGAATCCCTGGACCTGGAGTTATCAACAGTTGTGAGCTGCCATGTGGGTGCTGGGACCTGAATCCCGGTCCTTTGCAAGAGTAGCAAATGTTTTAACTTCTGGGCCATCTCTCTAGCCCCATGGTAGATTTGAACACACGTTTCCTAGGAACAGAGAGGAGAGAGAGAGAAGAAAAGCCAGCAAGGATACAGAGAGCTGTGGGGGCACATGTAACAGAGCTGACAGAACTGGCATGTAACTCTGTACCTCTGATTGTGGGATGATCACTCTTCCTAAAAGATTCTACACAGAGCATTCTGTGACCAGAATCTAGGAGGCGACAGAAACCTTTAACACATCCCCAATGATTGAAATTACACAGAGGATATTTTTTCACCACAGTAGAATTAAGTCAGAAATCAACAAGTAGAAATATTTATAATGTAAATCATGTTTCCAAATAATCCATAGGTTGGAGACCAAATCATGAGAAAAATGAGAAACGTGTTTTGAATCGAATGAGAAGAGTATTTGACTGGGGCTAGAGAGAAGCCTCAGGAGTTAAGAGCTCTGACTGTTCTTCCAGGGGATCTGGGTTTGATTCTAAGTAGCTAATATATATCCACTTGGATGTAATGCTCCACATCTTTAATCCAGCACTTGGAAGGCAGAGACAGGAGGATTTCTGTGAGTTTGAGGTCAGTCTGATCTATGTAGTGGCTTCTAGGCCAGCTAGAGCTACATAGATAGACTCTTTCTCAGATAAACCACACACACACACACACACACACACACACACATACACACACACACACACACACACCTATGTCTGACATAAAATCTGTGAGAAGAAACTGTACTAAAGTAGATTATGAGAGAAAATTTAAAGGCTAAAAATTAATGAGCATGCACAAAAACTGTATCATTCACTTATACGAGACATCGGCAGTAATCAAATTCATAAGGCACAGATAGTGGTTGTTGCTGTGGATTTGGGCAAGGAGGAGTGGGAGCCAGGGTTTCTTGGGCGTTATGGAGGTGGATGGCAGTGTACCCAATGCTGCTGTATTATACACTGTTATGTGTATTTTACTGCAATTTAAAGTTGTTTTTAAGGTAAGTATCCAGAGTAAGGAGTTGGGAGAACATCAAATTAACCTGAGACAAGAATGAAGTGGGGAGAGGGGAAGCCATTGGTGGGAAGGGAGTATGGAGAGTTACACGGATGTAATTCAGTCTTAAAGAACACTTCAGCCAACCATATATGGTGGTTGGAAGCTAAAATGGCTCTTGGGAGTCATCCGGCTTTGGGGCTTGGACAGACCAATAATAACCAGGTAGATCCTAGGTGGGGGTGGTGTCTGACCCTGTGAAAATAGCTCTATTCAAGTAGAACGAGGCTCCTGTTGACATGGAGGCATCTGTCAGAGAAGTTTTCAGCAGCTAGAAAAGGAACATGAAAGAGGATACTCATCAGATCTTCACACCCTGAAGAAGAAATGTCCCAAGAAGCCACCCATATCATGTCACCGATATCGTAAATGCAGCAGAGGCTGTGTGGAAGCTCTCAGAACAACTAGAAATAAAGAGGGAGGAATTATTGGTAGGTTTATGCCAATCACCTTGAAAATTTAGATGAAACTTCAAAATTCCCATCAACTGTAGAAAGTAACATCAGAAGACATAGATAACTGAATAATTTGCTGTCCATTCAGTATATAATTAGGAATCCTTCCTGTAAAGAAATATCTAGACCTAGATGACTTCAGGGCATCAATCCACATAGTTAGGTAGAAATGTCACTAACTGCATAAAAACTCTTCCAGAGAATAGGGAAAAAAGAAAACGCCGTCAACACATCAACATATTACAGGAAGCATAACCTTGACACCCAACCTGGGAAGATTATTATGAAAAGTAAAATTGCTGATTAATCATTATCATAAATACAAGTATAATCTTAAAATAGCAGCCAACCAGTAATGGTTAATATTTTGATGTAGTATATATCGACCTCATGATCTATAAAAAGAATATTCCAGTATAAAAGGTTGGATTGACATTCAAAGGTTAGTATAATTTACCACATTTGACATAAGAATGAACAAGATTCTATGTATCACTGGATTTAAAAAAAATGGGTTGGTACAATTCAGCATCTATTCATACAGGAAATGTTATATAAGCTAGTGATAGAAGGGAATTCTTTGATTAGATAAAGGAATCTACGAACATTTCTTGGTAGACATCACATTGAGCCATGAGATAAAGTTTGTCTCTTAGGATCTAAAAACAGCAAGGACCAAAAAAGTAAGACTAGGTTGGGTACTGAGCCCTGAGGCCAGCTGACCCTTCTGAGGACCACAAAAGCACAGCAGAGGTGGGCATGTATACTCCAGTCACAGAATGTGATGCTGAAGGTCTCTGATGGGAAGATGTGTGTTTGTGTGGGAACCTCACAGCTCAAATGTGACGGCCATGGCCACTTATAGGAAAAAATTTAATTGGGAGCTTGCTTACAGTTTATAGGGCCACAGCAGGAGGCAGACAGGAGTGGCACTGGAGCAGTAGTGGAGAGCTTTATATCCCGGTCCACAGGCAGCAGGTAGAGGGAGACACTAGGCCTAATGTGGTCTTTATGTAACCCCAACATCCACCCCAGTGACACACCTCCTTCAACAAGGTCACACCTTCTCCAATGAGGGTTCCCTTCCTAGTCCTTCCCAAATAATTCCACTAGCTGGATATCAAACATTCAAACATTCAGGTCTATGGGGGCCATCTCATTGAAACCATCGCACTAAGGAAGATGTGCACACATTAAAATCCACTCTCAGGGACTGAATCGATTTCTACAAGAACCAGCCTCACAAGAGGCATTAATCCCTCTCGGCAACCCAACCACCTCTTCAAGGCCACACCTCCCAGGACTGTTATGTCACAACCAATTTTCCACAAGAGCTTGGGTGGAGACAAACCACATCCACACCACTGCAGCCCAAGTGGAGTTCAGCCCAAGGCGGGATGGCCACCAAGGTCGGACCACTAACCTGCGGTAGCGGGCGGGTAGCCACACGGAAGAGCTCTGCCCAAGACCACGTGCTTACCCATAAGCCCTCAGGCCTCTCATTGACTTTGGCGGTGGCAGCATCTGAAATGACCTGTACTTCTTACTCATTATTGCTAGCTTCCAACAACTCAGACATCAAGTATGTGCCTGTTTAGAGCAAAAGGAATTGATCTCATGCCACTGAGCTCTGCCAACAGGAAGAACCGTAAAATCTCATGGCTGCCGAATGCGTCCAAAACTGGGAGAGGAATGAGATTAGTCCTAAAATAGTCTTTACCTCTGTCTCCTCAGGAAAATAGAAGTGGATTGAGATTCCCTGTCCTGTGCAATCGACCTGCCCTCAGGTGTCTGGGGACACTGGGTCCCTCGTGCTTCTGAGAACTTGGTTGCTTGGGTCCATGGTTGCTTGGTGATGGTTTGTAGACAGAATAGAGTCTTCAGGGTGCCTAAGCTCAGAACCCAGTACCCTGGAGCATCCCAGTGCCTGGCATCACGGCTCCTTGGAGGGACCCAACCTCTAGTTTGGACAAGAATGGCAGAGGAGAGTGGGAGGAATGGGCTGCTTTCATTGGGGAATCTTCACCTTTCAGAACTGGATTGCCAAGTCGTGAGACAGATATTCCTTCAGTGAAGTATCCCTGGCTTTCAGAAGGGCAACAGGGCAGTGATCCTTCCTGGCCTTCCATGGAGCATTTAGAAAAAAAATCAATGCAACTAAGCAAAATGGGTGTCACCCAGCTGCTTCATCCTGTGTGCTCTTTTGACCCAGAGACCCATTACAACATCCCAGAAGGAAAGGCTCCAGCCTCCACCCTCTGCCCCTGTGGCCCCGGTAGACATTCTCAGTGGGACCTCTTCTGTAGTTCTCCAGGGACCTCCGCCTTAGGTAAAACTTTCCCCTTAACCTGAACTATCATGGCGGAAAATATTTTGTATGTAGGGAAGCGTTCAACTTTGAAACATGAATGTTGCCAAAGGAGGCGCTCATGTTTTGAGTGTTCCCCACCAGTGGCGCTAACTTGACATGTGCTATGTCTGTAGGAAATGAGACCCAGCTGGTGGAAGTCAGTGGCTAGAAGGGGACTTTCAAGGTAGCAGCTGGGCCTGCCTCTCTTCCTGGTGTGCAGTGTAAGGAGTCTGCCACAACAGACTGACTCCCCCTGCTTCCCACCATGATGAAGCTATGGCATAAAACAAGCCCTTCCTCACTTGAGTTGTTTCTGTCAGACATTTTGCTCACTGTATAAAAACAGCTGGTATAACACTCAGGAGGCCGAAGGGTCAGGCCTTCTCAAAGCACTTGCTTGCTATTAACCCTTTCAGGGACTCGCCACAGACACACATCAAACTGTCTTTTTCTTGAGAAAGGACCTTGTCATCCTCATAGAGTTTTGCCTCTTCCCCTTAGCATCACACACACAAAAAAACTGAATGTGACTAATTATGTCTTTTCAACAGTTTAAGCTGCATAGTTTTCTGTAGTGTAGATGTTGTAATTGACCAAACCTCCTGTTGCTGGACACTTACATTGACAATTACTCTGAAAATCCATTCATCAGGGATACTCAGTGATTCTACTTTTCCCTGGGATATTTCTAAAATTTGCGACTGAAGACAGGCTTGGCAGCTCTCACAAAGAAACAATTTGGTTTGCAGCATCCACATCAGGCAGCTCACGACCACCACTGGCTCCAGTTCCAGGAAGTCTGGTGCCCTCTTTTGGCCTCTGCAGGCACCTGCATTAACACACACAAAAAGTACACCATAAAAAAAAATTCTCTTAGAGAAGTACAGAGGGTCAGGAAATTGAATAGAAATATATAGCAGTGGGGGATGGGGAACTGGAGGTAGCCACAAGAAAGTACCAGCCTACAGGGAAGCAAGAGGCTCCCAGGACCCAACAGTGATGACTTTGGCCAAAATACCCAACAAAGGGGAGATAGAACCTGTAGAGGTGTCCAGTAGATAGGCATGGCCTCCAGTTGAGGAATGGAGCAACCGTGCTTCTCAAAAAATTTAACCCAGAAATGTTCCTGTCCAAAGGAAAAACAGGGACAAAAAATGGAGCAGAGACTGAAGGAAGGGCCATCCAGAGATTGCCCTACCTGGGGATCCATCCTGTCTGCAGACCCCAAACCAGCCGCTACACTATTGCTGATGCCGAGAAGCGCTTGCTGACAGGAGCCTGGCATGGCTGTTCTCTGAGAGGTTCTACCAACACCTGACCAATACAGATGCAGATACTCACAGCCAACCATCGGACTGAGCCTAGGAACCTCAACAGGAGAGCTAGGGGAAGGACTACAGGAGCTGAAGGGGATTGCAACCCTATAGGGAGAATAATATCAACTAACTGGACCACCAAGAGCTCTCAGGGACTAAACCACCAACCAAAACATGTACATGGAGGGACACATGGCTCCAGATACATATGTGGCAGAGGATGGCCTTATCTGACATTGGGAAGGGAGGCTCTTGGTTCTGTGGAGGCTTGATGCCCCATTGTAAGGGGATGTTAGAGTGATGAGGTGGGAGTGGGTGGGTGGGTGGAGGAGCACTCTCATAGAGGCAAAGAGGAAGTGGGAAACAAGATGGGATGGGGAATTTGTGGAGAGGTAACCGGGAAAGGAGATATCATTTGAAATGTAAATGAATAAAATGATTAATAAAAAAGAAAATTCTCTTGTCATGAATATTCTGATTTTTCATATTTTTATGACACCATTGAATTACTAACCACTACATTATGAAGTCTCCTCTCTTTCAGACAAATGTGTGTGTGTGTGTGTGTGTGTGTGTGTGTGTGTGTGTATGTTCTTCGAAAGACATCAAATACATAGTATCTATTTGAAAGAATATGGTCTTATTAACAATGATTTTAATAATTTTAGGTTTTTATTGATGCAGAAAAAACAACTACACACAAAAAAATTACAGGTCAGAAGCCTGGCACAGGCCTCCTTACTTTCAAATCAAGATCTCCACAAGCCTCTCTCCTCTCTATTAGTCCTACATAGGTGGCCCCTGCCCCATCTTCCAGTTTTGGGACAATGTTCATATTCCTTGACTTGGAATGTCTTCCCCCATCTTCAGAACCTTTCTCTAACCATAACAATGGAAAGGTCTGTAGACTTAGATTTTTCTAAACCTACTTTATTTAGGATTCTTGAATGCTTCAACCTCTCTTCTAGCCCACCTCATCAGAAATAGGGGAGAAGAAGGTTAAAAGAAAAGGGGTTGGTAGACCTGTTTAGAAATTGTTCTTTGGGATGATTCCACTCTTCATTATCAGGATACACAGTAGTTCAGTCCAATAGTAAACACCTAGCACAAGTCAGTAGTAGTAGCACGATTCAGCAAAAACCACAAGGCTCTACCAAATCAGCAGGGGTCAACAGAAGCAGCCAGAAATTTGTTGGCGCTTTTCTCTATGAAGTGAGGACCAGTGAAGACCAGTGAAGCATTTCAAAGTGTAGCAATGCAAGAGTGTCTTTTCATTGTCTGTGGGGTTCTACTTATACTCTTTCTAAACATCCTGCATTCTCTCAAGCATCTGCTTCAGCAAAACATCTCTTACAAGACAGCTTCCAGAAAAACATCACCTGACTTCTCACAAGAGATCTTCCAGAAAAAAATCACAGGACACAAAGGATCCAGAAATTTCCACTTCACGGATCTCGGACTTAAAGGATTTATGTGCTTAGATGAGGCCCTAGAAAATCCAGGACCATCGCCCCATTTATACTTCTTATACCTCGATCACCTCTGTTGAAGCCCCTTTGGTCCTGTGGCATGACAAACTCTAAGGTTCTGGGGGTGAGGGTGGGGCCATCATTTCATTCACTTCGTTTGTTGAGTGGATATTAGTGCCGAAAGAGAACCAAGCGTGTGATGGATTATCCCATTTAAATCTGTTCTTATCACTGACCCCCCTCACCCCACACTCCAGGCAGATAGTCTTCTTATCCTCACTGGGCAAAAGAGAAGTCAAGGCTGCTAGCCATCGTTTGGAAATCATAGCTAGCCTGGAAAACAGGAGTCAGCCCTATGAAGCCCTCTTACCTTACTTTCTTTCCCTAAAAGCGACGCTTAAAAATGGTGTAAAACAGCGTAGATCCGGGACCTTTGAGATCATTGCTATTTATAAATACGGAGTGGGCCAGCTTCCTTTTGAATCATCAGTGTATGCCATGTGGCCTGAAACCCTTAGGTGAGAAGCTGTCCTAGTGAGCCAGGCATAGTCATCCTTGGCTGCTGGAATGGGGCTCAGTGGCCATTTTGCCAAGACTGGCACACTTTTCATGGACCTAGATGTGGCTTTGTGTGACTTTCAAGTTCCAAATGGTGCTTAGGTCCTCTTCAAAGCCTATTCATAAAATAAATTTTAAGTGGCTGAAAGTGGTTTGCTCCAACTTGCTGGAGTGAACTATCAGGCGGTGTTCAGACCCACAGTTTCTCAGCAGCTCCCCTCAACGGATTTGAAAGTCTGGTGGGTGCATTGTCTAGCCACCGTGCGACAGGATGGTACCTCCAGAAAGGGCCGTACATTCTGAAGTTATCATCTGGCTGAGTTATCACCCAGAAGGTGACAAAGGAAATATAAAAATATCAAGTCCCAGAGTCCCCCTGCTATTACTGAGGCAGGTGGAAGGTCCTTCCTCAGAAACAATGTAGCATTATTGAAATGATGGATGACACATTACTGAAACAATGTGACATTAGAGTTTCCAAGGCGCAGGTCTGCTGGGGTTACATGGGAGAAACCAGGGTGGACAACTTGACTTAGGTTGTACTTCAGATCAACAATGAACAGTTTTTAGCATATGTTTCCCGAAAATGCGCAGTCTCAAACCCACATATAACATTATTTGTTGTTTGTCTGACGTTCAGATTTAACCAGGCATCCTGTATTTTCTCTGGCAGGCCTCCTCAATAGAGAAGAGGCCCCTTTCTAATTCAGGCACCCAATGTGAAGAGTTCCAGTCCTGTGGTTTAACCTCTGTGAGTCAAAGGAAACAGAGAGGTGTCCTCAGGGTCTCCCCTGCCTGAAGCTCCTTTGCTCCTTTGCTGCTGGTCTGAAATTCTTGAAGGCCACACACATCTTGTTACCTCCAGATTTCACTTCATCCATCACCTCAGGACAGAGGAAAGTCTCCAGTATCCCCAAGACCGAGCAACCATCATGGACTTACAGACTGACGAGGGATGAGGAGAGGAAAACAGAACCCTTCAAAGAATGTGGAAATGTTTAGAGATGCAGAGGAGATAGGAAGGGCAGGGTATGGTACTTTATTTACAGTTACACAGTATACACGTATACCATGTAATTCAAAACATTGCTTGGTAGCCTCTCAATACATTGCTAAGTTTCAAATCCAGGACAAAACTACTGAGGTGTCTGATTAACATATCAAAGCAGACCTGGCTTCCAGATACTCCCATCATCCCTCAGTCCCTACCTGTTATAGGGTGTGACTGGCATACCCTGCTCCTTACCCTGAACTCTCCAGCCCAGGAGGATGGGGTGTTCTTCCCTATAGAATCCCTATAGAACCCAACCATTTTGATTACCCACCCGTCTTTGTACTTTTGGCCTCCTGCCTGCTGCACCAGATTCCTCTCTCCCTTCCCCTCCCCATCTCTTCACATAGTTTAAGGTCATGCCCACTCTGGACTCTCCCAGATGTCTCTGACTCAGGCTACATCCTCCTTTTTATCTATAATAATCTTTCTTCTCCCTGTCTGTGTGTGGGTAATGTACATGTGAGTGCAGGTGCCATGGAAGCCTGGGCCATTGGATCTCCGGGGCTGGAATTAACATGCAGTTACAAGCTACTTGATGTGGGTGCTGGGAATTGAACTCAGATCCTCTAGAAAAACTGTACATGCTGTGAAGCACTAAGCCATTGTTTTGGCCCTGTGAGCATGATTTTAAAAAGATTGCTTCACCAATTCCCATGAAGAGTGTTGGCATGGGTGCATCAGCATGCACCTCCCAATGACTATGGTGGCTGGGGGAGAGGGGGAAACAAGATGGCCACTCCTTGCTCACCGTGTTCTGCATACAGAAGCAGCTTGGCGGCTCCCGGTAGTGAAACAGGTTTACATGGGAATTTTCAAACATATGAGTCTCGCACTCATTTTGAGGCCTCTCCTGCTCTCTAGCTGGGTAAGTGACACTGTTGGAGTGTCCTTATGGAAAATCCTTTATAAAACCTTGATATGTGACTTGCAGGGCAGGCCCCCTGACTCTAGCATCTATGTCTTGAGCAGTGACGCTTTGGGAGACATTGGTCCTTTAGGGGTCTGGCCTTTGGGGTTTATGACAATGAATTTCTTGAAACTATATCAGAGAAGGCATTAATATTGGGCAGAACTGGTGCGTGTGTGTGTGTGTGTGTGTGTGTGTATGTGTGTGTGTATGTATGTGTGTATGTGTGTCTGTGTGTGTGTATGTATGTGTGTATGTGTGTGTGTCTGTGTGTGTGTATGTGTGTGTGTGTGTGTGTGTGTGTGTGTGTGTGTGTGTGTGTGTCACAGAGTCTTGGTTTTGGCAGGTTCTTTCTGCTCAGCAGTGTCTTTAACACGCAAATTACTGCTCTTCCCTGGCTGCACATTGAGACAGGAAAGCCTACTTCTCCAGATCACACTCTGGTGACACTCAAGAGAAATCTTCTGAGGGAATATCTTTCAACAGGTTCACCAAGGTCAGGCCACTGCCAACTGTCTTGGCTGAGCCCTTAACACCAAGGACAGGAGCAGCAGAACACATCCCACATCACTAAACAACACAAGGAACTAAAAGAACACAAGGAACTAGCTACAGGAAAGCCACTGTCAGGCTTGCGGACAAGTCTAAACTGGTTCTTGCAACCCCTAACCCAGTGAAACCAGCCAGTCAGCAGTAGAGGATGCTGAGAGGCCTGAGCTCACTGGAGAACAGTTAGAGGTTTGACCCAACCCCCACCCTCCTACTCCCTGAAGGGCTGAGAGTTGTGCCTAAAACCAAGTGTCCTGAGGATGTGAGGACATCATTAGACCTCCACTGCCTGCAGAAAGACAGAGGGGGACATGGGATTCCCTGAGATGTCTCCCTGCAGTGCATTGAATTAGTAGTTCCTGCTGAAAATTCTCAGCTGCAATTTGCCAGTGGAAATGGTTAGAACAGTGTGGTGTGGTGCCCACTTCTCCCTTAGAAACACCCCAGGAAGGGCCAGGAAGGAGACCAGCGACCAGATGGCCTACGTTCTAGTCATCCGGTGTGTGTGTGTGTGGGGGGGTGGTGGGAGAGGCAGCTTGAAAGAACTCAAAGGTTCACTGTGCGATGCTTAATAATGTCAACGCAACACAGTCTAAAACCAGCTAGGAGACAAGCCCCTGGACGTGCCTGTGTGGGAGTTTCTAGATTAAGTTAATTGAGGTGGGAAGAGCTTGGTTGTAGCTGGCACCATTTTCTAGCCTGAGGTCTTAGACGTAAAAAGCAAGCTCCGAGCCAGCACTTTATTCTTTCAGCTTCCGGCCTGTGGAAGCAAAGTGAGCGGCTCCATGTCCCACACTTTGTCACCGTGACTCACCCGCCACTGTGGACCTGAACTACAAGGCAGAGCAAGCCCTTCCTAAAGCTGAGGCTGCCAGGCGTTTTGTTTCAGCAGTGCAGAAAGTGACTAATGCATCCTATCATGAGGGGCTTTGCTAGGATTGGGGTAGGGAGGGCGACTCCTGCAGAAGTCTCAGAGCAATGAGAGGAAGGTGTCAGTCAAGGTCCTAGAAATCTACCCTGGAGGAGATGCTTTTGAAGAGTTAATATATTGAGGTAAATATTGTATTAAGTGAAATCCATCCTTTTAGGTGTTGTGTTTAACGAGCCCCGAGATTTGCACAGCTCAGAGACACTCATGTGAGATGCCTTAGGGTTGGTTCCTGGGCACCAGGAGAACAAAAGGTATTTCCACTTAGTGAGTTTTGCACAGTCCTTTAACCGCTACCACAACCCAGATACAGAACACTGATGTCACCCGCCCCTAACTTGACCTATCCTCCTGCAGCTACGCCCTGTCCTCGGCTACCAAGATAACCTCTGTCCTTACAGTCTTGCCTTCTCTGGAGTCTTGTGTAAATGGAATCACGAGGAACATGGGCTTCGGTTCCGACATCTTCCAATCAGAGTAACCCTTTTCATGTTCTTCCTTGCTGCTGCCTGCCCCAGTGGCTTGCAGCTGAGCGCTCCGTGTTATGGCAGTGTTGTGCTGTAAGGATGTGCCGCTCACTGGCTGTCATCCATCCCCCGGTTGAAGGACATTCCGATGATCTTCCCTGGAGGGGGCAGTGATTAAATAAAGTAGCCACATGTATTCATACAGGTATCTGTGGATACACGTCTTTGTTTTTCTTTAAAGTGTCCATGCTGAATCACAGAGTAAGTAGGTATGTGTTCGACGTTGTGAAGTCTTCCCATAGAGCCTGAGCATTTTGCATTGCACCATGGGATTCTGATTCCTTTATGTTCTCGCTGACAACATAGCCCCAGATGTTAGCCACTCTCATACCTGAGTAGTGGCACCTCGTGAGGGTTTCATTTACAGTTCTCTAGTGTTGGCTCTCTTCTTGTCGATGTACAGATTCCATGTCATCTTCATCAAAATCACAAGGCAACTCTTCAGACAAACAGAAAAAAAAAGTTATTTTAAAATTCACAGCACAACACAAAGACCAAAGACAATGAAAACAAAACAAAACAAAAACAAAAACAAAATAAACAAAAAACCTGCCAGCGATGTCCCTGTCCCTAACATCCAGTGGTGCTACAGAGTTTGATAGTAGAAGATGGACATGGCACTGGCATAAAAATGAACACGTCAATCCATGGAGCAGAGGTGGTGGCCAACATACGAAAGGCACTCCTGCAGACACGGGGCTGCTGAGAAGAGGCCAACAGAACAGACTGGAGAAAAGAGCTCCCAGCCAGGCTTCACGCTCACAGCTTCAATCAGTGGCCTCTCGGGCCCTCTTGTCTTCTCAGAGCCTTCACAAAGTGACTCCCTGCCATACACTGCCTGGCTTCAGCAGCTTCCTGAAGCCACAAAGGAAGATTTCCCAACCTGATTACTCCCCTGTCCTCTGAAACTTTAAAACCAGCACTACATATACAGCACTGCCATGTGTGGCTTCTGCTTGATTGACATATACCCTGTTCCCCTGGAGTAGTATTTGATTGAATTGTTCTCAGGGGCAGGAAAAAAGGCCTTCTGCTCCCTTTGACAAGTTGGGAGATCAGCAAATGGGAGTCTTGCCTAGAGAGAACCCTCAGCTTTATCCTGTTGCTGAGCTGGAGGTCTCTCTTAATGACACTAATCTTCTTATCTCTTTCAGCACAGACCTTGGCTGCAACATTACGTTTGCCAGAGTGCTCTTCCTCTCCAAAGTGAGCGTTTTGTATTTCTTCCTGCCCTGTTTGCCCTTTTTATTGTAAACTTGCCTAACAGTGATGAGGAATTATGTGGCAGAGTCAGTATTAGTTTTCCTGTGTACCTCTGGCTGTCCTGGGACTTGTTCTAGAGATCAGGCTGGCCTTGAACTCACAGAGAACTACCTGCCTCTGTGTCCGTAGTACTGAGATTAAAGGTGTGCACCACCACCATGCATCTGGGTATCAAGTAATCTTGAAATTATCTGTGCCAAAGAAATGAATCGTTGCTTTTAAATTTAGCCTCAGGCAAGTTCTTAGGGCAAGGACAGAAGGCAGCTTTTTGTTTGTGTTTTTTTAACCCAAATATCACAGTCTCTAGCCTAGTTACTAATAATGTTCCCCTCTGAAATTTCTTAAGATGAGCCTCCCCAAACCAGATAGCTACTGTACTCCAAGCTCCCACTACGATGATAGGCTCCATTTGCAATGCTCAGTCACATTTCCAGTCCAGAGTCCCAATGTCTTCCACATTCCTACAAAAGCCGTCATGATCAGATCTGTTAATAGCCTACTCTTTGGTAACAACTTGCACATTAGTTACTTTTGTATTGTGTCAAAACAACATGACCAAGGGCTTATAGAATTAAAGGTTATTTGGCTTACAGTTCCAGGGACAAAGGAGTTCATCATGGCTGGTAGGTGTGGCAGCAGATGGCAGACATGGTGGCTAGAACAGAATCTGAGGGAGCACAGCTTGAACTGTTAGTAGGATGCAGAGAGAGAGAGAGAGAGAGAGAGAGAGAGAGAGAGAGAGAGAGAACTGGGAAATACACATGGCCTTAAAACCTCAAATCCACCGCCAATGACACATTCTCCAGAAAGGCCATACTCCTGAACTTTTCCAAAGGATGTGACCACTAAGGACTAAGTATTTACATATCTGAGTCTATGGGGTGCATTCCCGTGTAAATGACCACAATTATATAATGGGTAAAACTGGAACTATGGAAGCTGTGTTCCACATGGTTGTAGCCATCCAGAGAGAAACAAGAAACACAATGAAATAAAATATTATCTATCCCCTACACCTTGCAGCAGTATACAGTGAACCTGAGGCCATATTTATGCCGCTATAAAATTCTGAAGGCTCTAACCCAATGCTTCTCTTTCCCTATGGACAGATACCCTCACAATTCACCCAGATAACTTCTGCCCTAGAAGTGAGAGAATGGAAGGCTCAAGTGTGCATTCCCCAGACTCCCTTGACACAAAGGTCTTATTGGTGACCCAGACCTACCAGTGTGTGCGTGCATGCATGTGTGTGTGTGTGTGTGTGTGTGTGTGTGTGTGTGTGAGAGAGAGAGAGAGAGAGAGAGAGAGAGAGAGAGCATGTGTGTGTGTGTGAGTTTGTGAGCATGTATATGTGAGTATGCATGTGGGCGAGAGAATGTGTGTGAATGTGCATATGTGTACGTGTGTGTGTGTGTGTGTGTGTGTGTGTGTGTGTGTGCTCGCGTATGTGTGTCTGCCCCCCTTGTGTGAGACTGTCTACAGAGTGGACTATGGACTTCGCTTTTGTAGTGGTGGACACTCCTGTGGTTGATGGTAAGCCATGAACAAGGAGTTTTAAGAAGAGCCCAGGGACTAGATAGGTGTTTTCCTGGCTGTCCAATCTCAGGTTGGGTCCATAAGAAGTTCAGAGATGTACAAACTGCCAATGTCTAGTAGATTTGCTTCTCCTAAGTAGATGAGATTTATGAAAGCCCATAATAAATAAGTCCCTCTTATTGACAGCTGTACTTGAGTAAACATCACTCACAATATAGTCCTAATCAATGTATGATGGCAGCCAAACTGTGTATTTAAAAATAAAACAACTTTGAAACAATATTCTACTCAGACAATAGCGGTCTTTCTTGTAGGCAGCTGTGGATTAAGATATCGAACCATCCAGAGTTTAATTTCTACGGAAAGGGAAATGTGTGAATGTTTCAAGTTAATAGACTCATAATGAATATGACACAGTCGGAGTTCCATCAGACAAGAGATTTAAAATAAAATGTCCTGTACATGCAGGGAACATTATATGGACCGAGCAGGTATACTTAGGAATCTATGTGTGTGTACACATATGCATACACTGACAATTAATGAAACCAGGATTTGGAAGACAGCAAGGAGGGATATATGAAAGGACTTAGAGCAGGAAAGAAAATGGAAAAAATTGTAATTATGTCATTGCTGTTGTCGTCATCATCATCATCATCATCATCATCATCGTCGCCATCATCATCTAAGCCAGGCATGGGGGTGTATGCCTTTAGTCCCAGCACTTGGGAAGGAGAGGCAGGTGGATTATTGAGTTTAAGAACAGACTGTTCTGTAAAGCAAGTTCAGGGCAACCAGGGCTACACAGAGAAGCCCTGTCTTAAAAAATCAAAACCAACCAAACAGATAATAAAAAGTAGTTCCATTTAAAAGGAAACTAAACCAAAGAAAATATTTAAAAAATTACTTTTCATGAGTCAGAAAAAAAATGTTCAAATGCCCTGACTTCCGTTCTAAAGACACTGAGGCTCAGAACACTGTCTCACAGGGAATTAGGAGCAAAATTAGAGCTAGAAGCCCCACCCTCAGCCCAGGCTCTCCCTGTTAGGTAGCAGTGTTTGCAGAGGCAAGGATTTTAGAGCTGTGAATTGGTCAGAAAGAGTGGAGGAAGAAGAGCAGACTGGAACCCATTGCGTGTATTGTGTTTATGGCCAAAATAGCAAAAGTAGAAACCAGAGGAGTGACACAGTGAAAGATGTATTTTGCAGAATCCGTGTTTGTTATTCCTCTCTACAGGGAGCCATCAATTGGGATGGGAGAGCCCTAGCTCACAGAACAGTGTACCTTCTCCCTACACCACACACACTGCGCCCTCCTCCTTCCACACACAGCTCTCCTCCACACAGTTCAGAGACCGCTCTGTCTAGGGGAGGTTTTATTTTTCCAAGGCCACTCACCCCATCACAGGGAAGCTGAAGAACTGGAGAGTGAGCAGCCTGTCTTTTTTTTTTTTTATCCTGAACACTTTAGCCTTTAATTAAGCACATAAAACTGTACTACTTAATATATTTCTTCATGAACTTTTTGTGAAATTCAGATTGCAGTGCATCGTTTACAAATTTTTGTCTGTCTTTTGATCATCTATCTCTTTTGCACAGTTCTTAAAAATAACACCATCGTCCCACCTTCTTTTAACCTTGAAGTTGGCCTGAGGCTGGGATGGGCCAGTGAGATTCAGGAAGTTTCCACTCAGAATGTTTTCCATGCGAATTCTCTCTTCCTCTGCTTTTTGTTCTTGTTCCTTCCTGGCCTGCTCTTCAGCTCTCTCCTTCTTGATCTTTTCTAGCTCTGCTAGAAGAGCTGCAGTATCATCGTCATCACTCTCCGCTTCAAAATCCTCATCTTCCTCATCTGTGAGAGGATCGTCAGCGTCAAGGTTGGCAGCAGGGATCTGGTCTAAGCGGGGCTTCTTGGACACTGAGGAGGAAGTTGTGTGTTTTCGGGTTGGACGGTCCCTATTTTTCTCCCTTGCAGCAGCTCTCTCCCTCTCTTCCAACTCTCTCCTGAAGTCACAGTTGCAAACCTCTTCAGGGCCATCCTGTGTGGTTTGTCTGTACTTTATCTTTGTATGAGGTCTCTGCTTGAATACTGCTTGGAGAGCTGACTCAAATTGCCTTCTCCTTTTCCTCTCCCACCTCTTGCAGGTTCAAAAGTTGGCCTGGCTGCTGTTGTCATCTTTGTGGTGGGGGTTCGACGCAGTGCCTTCAGAAGCTCACTCACGAACCATTGCGCCCCTTAACTCCCCTGTAGTGCCTGTCTTAAATACAAGCATCCTCAATGGTGGAGAAGCTGGTCCTGGAAATGGGCTGACTGAAGACTATCCAGCATCAGCCTTTAGGGGTGTCTCTGAGAAGTAGTGCAGGCCTAGAAGAGAGAAGCTGGCTGTAGGGAATCTGCCAACAGCCTGACAGGAGCTTGTGTGTAAGTGAGGTCAATGGCCACCTTAGCATAAAGACCCCCTTGAGCCGAGGGGTTGACTGTCTAAGGGTTTGGGTCCTTTCTAAAGGTGAGCAAAGAACTGGATGTTCAGGAAAAGGCGGAGTGAAAGTTGGGAGAAAGTGTTTATTGAAGCAAGCAGAAATCATGGGTTGGGGCTCTAGGGTTCATAAACTTGTGAGTGATCTCTAGGCTGGTCTTTGTAGATGGTCCCTGGGATTTCCCTTCTCTTGGTCCCTTTTCTTCTTCCAATTCTCTCCTCCCATCTCTCATCCTGATGGTTCTTGGTCTGGGGAGGAAGCAGAGGTGAGCGAGGCAGCCTCCCAACTGCTCTACACATTCCAGTTGCTTCTGTGGGAATGTTATCTCCATTCCTCTCACCTCTGTCCTGGCAGCCTAGTCCCCGCTGCCTCCTCACCTTAGGAAACTAACTCATCATTTGTACAAATGCTTCGACAGCTCGCTAAGATGAGAGGGAACATTTTTATTACAAGAAAAAAAAAAGTAAAAAATGATCATTCGATCATGGATGACTCATTGGAAATGTAAGTATCTGTTTCATAATCAATATGTCTTCTACAAATAGATGATATTTTATGGAGTCAATCAAACTGGACATGAATCAGTTTTGGATCAAACAGTAGCTACAAAACTGTATTCTTAATTCTCCCCAGACTGAGAACAGTAACAGTGTCAGCATCCAGGAGAAGACGCTCTCTACTGTGTATTGAAGAATAACACTGAGTCCAGTAGCCTACCAGAGAGTGCTCAGAACTGGATGCTTGAAAGCAACAGATCTCAAGTTCCAGTGTGTGCTGTAACCTATTTATCTCTGTCAGGAAGATCCAAGCCTTTGAAAAGTGAGAGCTCTGTTTTGAGTGTCCTTCTTGAATAGATGCTGATACCAGCATAGGGTCATTTTTCAACAATGAAAGAACAGGAAATCATAGTGCCTGGCTCACAGCTCTTTCTTTCAGAAGCACAGGGCTGGACCGTATCACTTAGGGCTCACATATCCAGCCAGGACAGGAGTCTGGGAGCATGAAGGAGAAACACTCAGAGGAAAAGCTACCAGACAGTAGTACTATGGTCTGGAAATGAAGCACACTTCCCTAAAGTTTCATGTACCAAACACTTGGTCTTCAATGCAAGCACTGTTTAGAGGTGAGGTCTTATGGGAAACTGTAGGAATTTTGGGAGGTGGGGCCTGAATAGAGAAGCATATTTGTGCAGTCATGCCTTGGAAGGATAGATACATCTTGTCCCTGTCCTCCCCTCTTCTCTCCCTCCCTTCTTCCCCCTTTTCCTCTGTCCTGGCTGCCAGGGAGTGGAAACGTTTGCTATGGCTCATGCTCCTGCCACCATAATATGTTGCTTCACTATGGGACCACAATAACAGGGTAGACAGTAACAGGAAAAGGTCTCATGGCAAAACTGCAAGCCGGCTGTATAAACACAGCACCAAAGGGGTCATAGTTTAATTAAGAGCCAGAAAATGGCAGCCAAGCCATACAACCAGTAGCATATTCATAGTTAGCATCCAAATGAAGCATATGGACAGAGGGGCTTCAGTATGTGACCACCATCCCAGTGGGTGTGTAGGGAATTATCACCTCTCTTGTTGAGTTAAGGGGATGTGTCAAGGGTGATAGACCTCCACTGACATATATACTGAAAGATTTAATCAGAACTAATAGAAATTACCCTAGTCTTTGGTACAAAGGAAGGATCTAGTCAAAGCTGGAATCTCAGTTCTACTAAAGCAAAACAAAAAACCAAAAAGTAATACAGTCACAGACACACACACACACACACACACACACACACACACACACACACACAGATACAGACAGATGCACACACACATACACACATTCACACACACTCACACACAGATACAGACAGATGCACACACATATACATACATCCACACACATTCACACACACACATACACACACACACATACACACACACACATACACACACACACACACACACACACACACACACTCCCAGCACTTTGGAGATAGAGTTCAAGATTGGCCTAAGGTACAAAGCGAATTTGAGGTCAATCTGTTATGTAAAGCAAGACTGTACTCCCTCTCACCAAACAAACAAACATGAAACTATCAATATAATCACAGAAACAATATTTTGAGCTTTAAAGATTAAGTTGAACAATATCAAAAAGAAAGCATTGAAAGCTGCAAGAGAAACTATTGCAACCAATACACACCTTTCAATAATTATTCAATAACTCAATTTCATTCAATAATAAGAATGACTTCGATTCTCCAGTCAAAAGATACAGTCTAGTTGAGTAGATTAAGAATAAAGTAAACCCAGGTTGGGCATGGTGGCACATACCTTTAATGCCAGCATTTGAGAGGCAGAAGCAGGCGAACCTCTGAGTTTCAGGCCAGCTTGGTCTACACAGCAAGTTCCAGGACACAGAGAAATCCTGTCTCAGAAAAGAAGAATAAAAACATCCATCTTTCTGTTTTCTGTAAGAAACTCGGCTTTACAGATAAGCACATCCTTAAAGTGAAATCTGAAGAGAACTGCAACAAAGCCCCGAGGGCTGCTCTAGAGAACAGACAGAGGCTGACCAAAACAAGGAAGGAGAACCAGGATTTGAGAACTGAATTCAACAAAGGGATGGGAACATCGAAGAGAACAAATTGAAGATGGAATTGAAAAACAATAACCCAATTAGAAACACTCATCAGGGGAAGTCTTACAGGTAGAAAGGGTCAAGTAACAGAACATCAGAACAGGAAGATAAGTAAATGAATTACAACACAAAGAAATATGAAAAAAAACATGCAGGAAGTATGGGACACAGTGGAAAGATGAAGTCTTCTAATTGTAATAAAGAGAAAGAATTCCAAGTCACTGGTGTAGACCAGATCTTCAACAGGATCACAGAAGGAAAAATTACCATATTAATGAAATGTCCTACAGACACAGGCTACCTATACAAGGAGGACACAGAACAGAACAGCCAAAGGACAGGACCAGAATGTCAGCTCCTCATACACATATATGTACAGCATAGCTAACATGCTAAATATACAGAACAAAGAAAGATATTTAAAAATACAAGAGAAGAAAAAAACACCAAGTCATGTACAAAGAAAAGCCCATCAAAAGAGCAGTTGTTCTCTCAGTGGAAACTTGAAAAGTCAGAAGAGCCTGGAGGGAGGTACTCCAAGTTCTAAAGGATGACGGACGGCGACATGGATTACTATGTACAACGAAAGTATCTGCCATGTGTCTTATAGGATTTCATGGCTGTGAACGGACACCATAACCAAGGCAACTCTTATAAGGAACAACATTTAATTGGGGCTGGCTTACAGATTCTGAGGTTCAGTCCGTTATCCTCATGGCGGGAAGCATGGTGGCATCTAGGCAGGCATGGCACTGGAGGAGCTGAGAGTTCTACATCTTATTCCCAAGGCAAGCAGAAGACTCTCTTGCAAACAGCTAGGAGGAGGGTCTCAAAACCAGTCCCTTACAGTGACGCATTTCCTTCAACGAGGCCACACCTCCCAACTGTGCCACTCCCTATGGGTCAGACCTATTCAAACATCACACCACAGATGATAGAGAAAGAATTCCCATGATATAAACAAGCTAAAGGAATTCATGTCCTCCAAGCATCCATACGTAGATTGCTGCAAGCAATACTCTATACTGAAGAGATGAGAAGCATACCCAAAACCACAGAGCTATTTTTTCATAGAAGTAAAAACAGAACTTATAAAATTCATATGGAAATACAGAAAGCCCCCAGTAGCTGAAGCAATCCTTGGCAGAGAGCAGTGCTCAATACCTTGTCTCAAATTATATTACAGAGCCATAGTAGCAAACACACTGTGGTGGCACAAAAACAGGCAGGTAGGCTAATGAGGTAGACCAGAAAACCCAAAAGCAACCCCATAGTTACAGTCCCTTAGTTTTTGACAAACATTGGTGGAAAGACACCATCTTCAACCAATGGCACCAGGAAACTAGGTTTTTCACTTGGAGAATAATGAAACTCACAGTAGTTCATTCTGCACAAAAGCCCATTCAAAACGGTTGAAACCCTGAAAGTGATAGAGTAAAATAAAAGATCAGAGAATAGATGGGGAGTTTCTCAACAGACAAATTACATTAAACTACAAAGCTGCTGCACAAGAGAGAACAGCCAAGTGAAGAGACAGCCTATAGAATGGGGGAGAATCTTTGCCAGCTAAACATCAGACAAGGGGTTGGTATGGAGGCCATAGAGTGAGCTGCAAAAATTAAACAGGAGAAAGCCTGGAGAGATGGGGCTGGAGACGTGCTCAGCAGTGACGAGAGCACTTCCCGTTCTCTCAGGGGACTTGAGTTCAGTTCCTAACAGCAGGTGGAACTTGTTCCTGTGGCTTCCTGTAACTCCTGACACTCTCTTCTGGTCTCCACAGACACCTGCGCGCATGTGGCATGCTGTCACATGGACGTGCATGCCTATACATAAGTAGAAATAAATAATAAACATAATCATTTGGTAATAAACGAGCAAATAAACTAATAACACAGCTCTTAAAAGGAGAACACGAGGGACCGGTATGTACTTGGAATTATTAAACATCCTTAGCTATGGAGGAAATGCAAGTTGACCCTGCTTTGAGAAGCCCTCTCGCCCTTTCAGAGTAGCTTCTACAAGGAAACAATGACAAACGCTGCTGAGGCTCATGAAGGAAGGGGAGTCAGGATTCACTGCTGGGAGTGCAAATGCCGTGGCTCTGTGGAAATCGGGTGGTTTCTCAAAAAACTAAAAGTACCATACAACCCAGCGTACCAGTCCTAGATACATACCCAAAGGACTATTAGTCAAAATACAACAGAGATATTAAATGAAGCCATAACTTCTGCAGGAAAATGCCTGCAACCAGACAATCATTAAAATAAGCCGGATTCAGAAGAACAAATGCCATATCACTCATATTTGGAATCTAGGTTTAGAATCTATATGTATGTATAAAAATATGGATAGTGCACCCCAATGGTCCATATATTAAAAGATTGGTCTCTAGGGTGGTTGTATTGGGAGATGCTGTGGCCCTTTACGGTAGGGCCTAGTAAGAGGTTCTTAGGTCACTGTATAGTCTGCCCTTAATGGATGGGAATGAGATTCTCTCTCTCTCTCTCTCTCTCTCTCTCTCTCTCTCTCTCTCTCTCTCTCTCTCTCTCTCCCTCCCTCCTTCCCTCCATCCCCCCCCTCTGTTTTCTGGCTTGTGTTGTATGCACTTTCTCTATGAGCATGGTGTATCACTCTTGGCAAAGCCCCAAGCCAAGGCACCCCATAGAGTCTTAGACTTCAGCTGCCAGGGTCATGAGCCACAATAAGTCTCTCTCCATTCTGAGGTATCCAGTGTCAGGTATATCATTCTAGAAACACAAAGCTGAATTCTACAGTGCACATATCTAAAATGGAAAATTCAAGATCTGACAGTACAATCAAAGTATGTGGAGATATGGAAATAAGTGGAGAAAACCCTCTTTACAGAGCCCAGAAGTTCCTTTAGATGAGTGAAAATTAGCAATTTAATGGGAGAAGCACAAAAAGACTTTATCAAGGGTTTAAGTGATGTCTTAGACTTCAGAAATACAAACGTGATGTTATTAGTAATTTCAAAATGGTTCCTTGGTCACACAAAGGAATGTTTAACTGTTATTCAGAGTCGAAGGCCGTTTTCAATAAGGTTCATGTGTCTAATTTTCAGAGCACACTGCAAGACAATATCCTCGAAGCAGAGCAGGGAAGGTTGAAAGGGAATATGGTGGAACAACTTCAAATCTCAGCTTAGCAAAACTTAAAGGCATAAAGGAATTGTTTTCTTCCTGCAGGTCCCCCACCATCCAACTTGTTCCAACTGAAGCATTTTACTGCAGGCGACAAAGAGAAGAAAGCTGCTCCTTTAACCTTAAGGTGTCTGCACTGCTGGGCTTTCTTTACCCCAGTCAGGGCGCCAGCAGGCATGGACATATTACCTGGGGATGGATCTCAGTTTGCCATTTCAGTTTTCAGCATCCCTCCTCCAGGGTACACTGTGAGAAGTCCTACCCCAGGGAGACTTAAACAACGTCTGTGCCCTCTGTATAAGGTTCCAGCGACAAACCAAAGTATAACTCCACCAGAAGTTCAGCAGTGAGCTTATGGCCCTTACTCACAGAGCAAGAGTGAAAGGCTATAGGAGTATGGGTGACTCCAACGCAGATACATTGGGAAGTCTTCACACAGTATGACTGAAGGCTTCTCCACAGCCCCACAGATGGAGCCCTTCCCCTAGCCGTCTCCAACAGATGTAATCAGTCACCTCCTGAGATTCCCATGTGCCATAAACATGGAATTGCATCCAGGTGACTGGGAGGTGTGGTAAGGAGCAACCAGAATCTTGGTGACAGTGCAGTGACCCTCTCTACTCCCTCTTCTATGAGGCAGAGGTGACCAGATGAAAATGGAGGCTATTTTGATATTTATTCACTTTACATCCATATCACAGCCCCTCCTCCTCTCCTGCCAGTCTCACCCTTACAAGCCCCTCCCTTCATTGCCCTCTCCCCCTCTGCTCAGAGAAAGGGAGTCCCTCTTGGGTACCACTCCACCCTGGGGCATCTAGTCCCAACAGGACTTGGCACATCCTCTCCCACTGAGTCCAACAGGCAATCCAGTTAGGAGGAAGGGGATCCAACGGCAGGGATCAGAGACTGAGACAGCCCTCAACCTCCTCTCCCCGCTCCACTTGTTATGGGACCTATATGAAGACCAAGATGTGCAATGCTACAAATGGGTAGGGAGTCTAGGACCAGCTCCTGCATGCTCCCTGGTTAGTGGCCCAGACTCTGTGAGCCCCCATGGTCCCAGATTGGTTGACTCTGTGGGTCTTCTTGGCGTGACCTTGACCCATCTCAATTGCTCACCTCTGTCCCCCGCTCTTCCACAAGACTCCCCTGACCTGCCTGATGTTCGGCTGTGGGTTTCTGCCCCTGCTTCCATCTGCTGCCAGAGGAAGCCTCTCAGGAGACAGCTATGCTCGTGTCTGCAAGCACAGCAGAGCATCATTAACAATGTCAGGGGTTGGCTCTGACACGTGGCATGGGTCTCAAGTTGAGGCAGTCATTGGTTGGCTGTTCCCTCAATCTCAGCCCCATCTTTATCCTGCACATCTTTTGTAGGCAAGACAAGTTTTGGATTGAAGGTTTTGTGGGAGGACGGATGTCTTCCTTCCTCTTCTGGCTACAGGGGGCAGCCATTTCAGTCTCCATAACCACCTCTGGTAGGAATCTCAGCTAGGGTCACCCCCATAGACTGTTTCCTCTCAAGACTGTCCCAGGCCTCCAGCTAGTCACCGGAGATGTCCCCACAACTGATTTCCATTCCCTCTCCCAGGCCTCTTCCCCACCTCCCCACACCTGTTGCCTATCCCCGTTCCCCTCCTCACCCGTCTTCCATCCAATTTCCTCTCTCCACCCACCTCTGATAACCAGCTTCCCCTCTCGAGTGAGATTCACACTTCCTCCCTTGGGACCTTATTGCCCAGTGTCTTTAGGTGTGTGGTTGTCCTGCACTTTATGGCTAAAGTCCACTTATAAGTGACTACATACTATGCATGTCTCTCTGGCTCTGGGTTACCTCAGACTGCTATTCCATCCATCTGCCTAAAAAATTCACAAAGTCTTTGTTTTCAATAGCCGAGTCATACTCCATGTGTAGATGTACCACGTTTTCTTTATCCAATCTTCAGTCAAGGGACATCTAGGTTGTTCCCAGTTTTTCTGGCTATTGCAAATAAAGTTGCTGTGAACATGGGTGAGACATGTCCTTGTGGTATGGTGGGGCATCTTTTGGGAATATACTCAGGAGTGGTATACCTGGGTCTTCAGGTAGAACTAGTCCCAGTTTTCTGAGAAACCACTAAATTGATTTCCAAAGTGGTTGTACACATTTACATTCCCAGCAGCAATGAAGTGTTCCCCTTGCTGTCTCTTGAAGTTTTGGTCTTAGCCATTCTGACGGGTGTAAGAGGAAATCTCAGGGTCATTTTGATGTGCATTTCCCTGATGACTAAGGATGCTGAATATTTCTTTAAGTGCTTCTTGGCCATTCGCTATTCCTCTGTTGAGAAATCTCTGTTTAGCTCTGTACCCCATTTTTTAATTGGGTTATTTGAAATGTTGGTATCTAACTTCTTGTGGTCTTTATAAATTTTTAGATATTAGTCCTCTGCGGATGTTGGGTCAGTGAAGATCTCTCCCAATCTGTAGGCTGGATGGCAGGCTGTAAGCTGGATATTTTAATCAGGGGATGGCGCTCTCCAACCATCCTTAGGGAGGGAGGGTTAGAGTCTGAACAGAATGGAAGGAAATCCCTAGAAGCAAGCCTCGGTATTGTGATCATGTGTTTTTTTTTTAAGACTTGTGGGTATGATGTAGACATTTATTTTCTGTGTGTTCTGAAAACAGAGAATTTTATTTAATGAGAAAACAACATTCTTTTCTAAATAAGAGAAGAGAGGTTGTCGGGAGATATTAAGATGGTTAGATGTAGTCATGAACTGGTTCCAATTTCTAATCAAATGTCTGTCTCTATATCCTTATCTCCAAGAGAGCCAAGTCTGTCGATCACACCATTGTTAAACTGAGTGAACTAAGAAGACATACTTCTAGACATTTAGAACTGTTTGGCACAGTCTTAAAATGATTTTGACTCTTTATGTTTGACAACATGAAAGAAACAAGGAAGCATTTAGACAGGAAGTAGACTCAACAGACATCTTCTCTCCTCCCTCGTCACAACCTTGACTTTACTTCACAATTGTCTGTGCAGCCCAAAGACGGGGTGGGGCCTGTGCTGATCTAATAACGCTGTGGCAAATCCGGCCACAAACATGGAAGAGGTGTGAGGGCCAATTCTAGATGACGAGATATCAGACAGTCTTCCCAGGAGGACTCTAAAATGGATTTCTAAGTTCTTAAAACAAGACACAAGGAAAAGATCGCTTCCTCTTCTGCTCTGGACTTTAGAAGGCCCCAGTGTCTGGGGAGCAAGGGCCTGGAGCACTGAGGGATGGCTAGCTGAGGTTAGGAAAGGGTTGGCAGAGGAAAGGCTGCAGAGATGGTGGGGTTTGACTGCAAGGCTGAAGCAGCCTGTGTTGCACTGCTCTGGACCTTGGTAGTATATGAGCCGATCCATCTCCTTATCTTTTAAGTTGCCACATGGTGGGTGTTCAATTACTTGCAGCTGAAAGCATTCCGGATGACATGGTGATCCCCATCTCAACACACGATGGATGGATTTTCAGAATAGCCAGGATAAATCTCACAAAGAAAAGAAAATCCTAAAAAGCTGCCAGCAGGGAAAAAGACAGATAGCCCTCAAAGGAATGAGAGTCAGACAAGCAGAAGAGTTACGGCTTCACCAGGAGCTAGAAACTGTGGAGCAGAAACTTCAAAGACTGAAGGAAGATGGTGTCAACTAACGGCAAAGCCAAGGTGACAGCCAAGTGTGGGGATGCACTAAAGGAATGTTGGGATACCTCTGAATTAAAACATTAACCTAGACTTGGGAGGTGGCTCATCAGAAAAGGGCCTGCTGCAGAGGCGTGAGGATCTGAGGTTGGAGCCCTGGTATTTACAAATGTAGTGGTGCACATCTGTAATCCAGTACTGTGGAGGTAACAACAGATGCTTCCTAGGGGCTTACTGGCTAGACAGCAAGTCTAGCCTAATGGCTAAGTCATGTTCAGTGAGAGACCTTTCTTCAAAAACCAGGGTGTAAAGAGGAACACACATACACACACACACACACACACACACACACACACACACACACACACACACACACATACATAAACATAACCATTAAACAATCATGCATTTTCCTCTTCATGAGAAAGAATATTCTAGTAAAGCAAGACAAAGAACCATGAAAGGGAAACCGATAACTCCAAATCCAGATGAGCAGACAGGAAGTCCCAGAACTACATCTGAACAGCAGCTATGAAGCACTTTATACTACAGCCAAGTCTTGGAGAACTTGAGGAGGGAGGACCCATAACAAAGATGAACCACATGCTGAAGACCTAGCTGAACAGGAAGCTGTGACGAAGGCATAGCATGTCAGAAGGCTGGGGAAAGGCTTAAGTGCTCCATGAACCACTGAAGGATGCAGGCTCGTGAGTTATGTGTGAAGCCCCTGGCCCAAACTGGTACAGTGTCTGGATAGGTATGGAGAATAAGAATGAAACGGGTGCTAAGCACTGGAATCCCAGAGAACTAGCAAGCTCAAGCCATTCATGTTATGAAGGCCTACATTTCTTCACTCTCCAGACAGAATAGACAAGATATGATTTACATACCAAGAAGCCCAAGAGGTGTCACAGGTTTGAGTACAGTAGAAGACCCAGAGAGTTCGAAATGATTTCTTAGAATGTGCCAAGAACACTGGCAGAAGACAGATAAAGGAGGTCACATTGGCTGGGTGGGATGGCACACACCTTTACTCCCAGCACTTTTGAGTTAGGAGCAGACAGGTCTCTCAGCTTGAAGCCAGCTAGATCTTCATAGCAAGTCCCAGGACAGCTAGAGATGCGCAATGAAACCCTGTATCACAACCAAACCAAACCAACGGGATAGGAGAAGAGGCAGAGGAGGAGGAGGACGAGAAGGAGGATGAGGAGGAGGAGGAGGAGGAGGAGGAGGAGGAGGAGGAGGAGGAGGAGGAGGAGGAGGAGGAGGAGGCCATATTGTCAATCTATGTGACAGATGAGAGTAAGACATCCTGGTGAGACACTGCACAGTAAGGTGGTGACAGACGGCAAGCATGCACTGTATTTTAAAAAGCCAAAGGAGTTTGGAAAGGTTTTATCAGAAATGTGTCACAGACATTTGAGGAGATGACTATGTTTATCCTGAACCAGACACAGCAGGACTTGTCTGTAATCCCAGTGCTCAGAAGGTGAAAGTGGGAGGATCAGAGGTTCAAGCTCAGACTCGGATACATAACAAATCTGAGCACATCCTGAGCTACATAAGACCCTGCTTGAAAACATAATGTCGATAATGATGACGGTGATGATGGTGGTGATGATGGTGGTAGTGGTGATGTTGGTTTTGGTGATGGTGATGGTGATGATGGTGGTAGTGGTGATGTTGGTTTTGGTGATGGTGGTGGTGATGATGGTGGTAGTGGTGATGTTGGTTTTGGTGATGATGGTGGTGATGATGGTGGTAGTGGTGATGTTGGTTTTGGTGATGATGGTGGTGATGATGGTGGTAGTGGTGATGTTGGTTTTGGTGATGATGGTGGTGATGATGGTGGTGATGATGGTGGTAGTGGTGATGTTGGTTTTGGTGATGGTGATGATGGTGGTAGTGGTGATGTTGGTTTTGGTGATGGTGATGGTGATGATGGTGGTAGTGGTGATGTTGGTTTTGGTGATGGTGATGATGGTGGTGATGATGGTGGTAGTGGTGATGTTGGTTTTGGTGATGGTGATGATGGTGGTGATGATGGTGGTAGTGGTGATGTTGGATTTGGTGGTGGTGATGGTGATAATGGTGGTGATGATGGTGATGATGATGACAGAACTAAGGCCAGGTTCCAGAACATGACTTGGCTCCTCAGAGAACAGGACTTATCTGGCCAAAAGGCAGTAACTTTATATAAGTTTATCTTTATCTATCTCATCTATCAGTTTTCTGTCTTGAGCCTCAGGCTCAGATCCAGTCCCAGGTACCCATCACAACAGTGGAGGGCAGAGTTGAGTGTCTGGGAAGCAAAAGGTAGGATGAATAGAGAATGAAGGCTCATTCTGGGCAGGGGCGGTAGATGTTGAAGACAGGCGAATGTCTCCTTCTGACTTGAACGCACATGTGTGTGATGCTTCTTTGTTGATGCTGGTTTGCTGTGGCCCATTTGTTTATGTCTGTCCTTTGAAAAAGAACTAATCAAAAAGTTCCCACAAAGCCCTCACTTACCACCATTTTCCCATTTTTAACATTTTACATCAATGTGGAACATTTGTGACCGTGAATGGGACCTTGTTGACTCAGTGTCTTACTTATTTTGACTGAGAAAGTGTCTTTATATTTTTGTTCATTGAGTATTTGTTTAATCGGGCTGAATGGGAGGTTTTTTAATGTAAGCAGATGAGAACAAATATTTTTCCTCTTAATGTATTAGTAATACATTAAGTAACTTAAGACAATGATAAACATGATTTATGAAGTGTTAGGTGATTTGGGGGTAAAAAGAGAAAGCAGCACCTTAGATCCTTACCTCACAGACCACACACACAAAAGCAAATGCCAGGCATACTAAAGATCTCAATGTAAAACTCTGCCATGAAAGAATCAGGGGGAAATATGAGCATATATTACTATACCCCTGAAGTTGGGGAGGCCTTTCCAACCGAGAGCCAGAACCCAGTTTCTACCAAAGGAACCCATAGAATTGATTACACAGAAGTTAAAACCTATGTTCTACTCCCCTACTCCTTCCCATCAAATACCCTCCCCAGTGGAAAATTCCTACTCATAAAAAGCAACTGAGATAAGGAGATGACTGGGGGCCAGTGGTTAGGGGAGGGGTAGTAGACAGGCAGAGCACAGAAGCCAGTCAGGGCTGTGGTTCTGTTGCTATAAGGTCATGATGCTATAAGGTGGATATATAATATTACACATTCACTCAAGCCCACAGATGGTGCAATGCCACAAGTGTACACCATGTAAACGATGGATGTTGGAGGATAACAGTGTGTCAACATCATTGTAATGGTGTGTCCGTTCATCAACTGTTAGAAATGTCCCACTTGTGGGGATGTTGACCGTGCAACAAATGAGTGGGGGGGAGAGGGGCACGGGGTAGATCTCTGTACCACCTCATCGGGCCTTCCTAAACAGAACTACGTGCAACAGACAAACCAAGAAGAATGCTGAGAGACAATGCTTGCTTTGTACAGGGAGTGGATCAAGGGTTAATGTGCATCACGTGGAGAAAGGCTCTTTGTACCAGCAGGAGTGGGAACAGCTCAAACTCAGTCCTGGGGTGGATGAGGAAGGAGGGCGCTGAGGTTGAAGCCAGCCTGAACTGCAAAGCAAGACATCAAAACAAGACAGGGACAAAAAAGAGAAAAAGGAGAAAGGGCCTTCGAGAAAGTGGATGAAGGTTAGAAGCAGGCAATTTGCCAAAGAATTTCAAGTGCCTACGAACACGTGCAAGGACACTCACTATCAGGATGCGACTCTGAGCAAAGATTAAAGTGGGTAGTGGGTTTGGAGGCTGGTGGCAAGGTGACCAGGGAGATCTCCTAGGAAATGGAGAGAAGGCAAGGGCTATAGCCCTGGCTGAGAAGAGCTGGCTGCAGAGAGACAAAGACAGTCCTGTGGTTGAGACTTCCCAGCAAGGAAGACTGGGGAGGGCTGGTGAGGAAGTCCACAGCAGTGGGACCTGCCATGAGCCAAGTGTGGTAGCTCGTGATAGTCTGGTCTTGGTCATGGTTGGGTGGATCCGTCAACCTAAACCACAACCAGAGGCTTTGTGGAGAGAAGCAAATCTGTTCAGGAATGAGCACGATCTAAGAGACCCACACTAGGACGGATCACATCCTAGGGGGTTGAGGCAAGTGGAAACTTAAAGGAGAGAAAGAGAAGTCCATGTGAGCTGTTTTGAAATAAAGATCAATGGCATAGAAACATATCGTTTATTGGGGTCATGGCTATTACTAGTTCGGCCCAGCAACTCACTGTTGCCAGGGAGATATCGCCATAGGAAAAACCCTGGCTTCACAGTTGTGAAGGTTACAGTTCAGATGGGCTGTGATTAGACAGACATCCTCATAGGCATGGCCGTGATTGACAGGTTATATCCAGCAGTCTTTCTCAATAGTTCTCATCTGCAAACTATGCATAAGGTTCCCCACTGCATGGCCTCCCAGATTTATTGAGTCTGATTTTGGTATGACTCCATTTAAGCATTTTAGCAATGTCCACAGATAGCATCCATCCACCAGAGGGATGAGTAACAGGGTTGGTAATAATGATCCAGTCCTTCCAAACAGCCATTCTCACAGGCTGATCTTCCTGCCTTTCAGTCCTCCCCAAATGGCCCTTACCACTCCCTGTATTCCACTCATGACAGAATATTTCACTCTAGCTCTCTCCTAGTTTTCAGCCCCTGCCCCAAACCCATCCCTGTCAGAGAAGCAATAATTGAACACAAAGGATGAGACAGTCTGTTCTTTCCACACATTTTGTGCCATTTAGGAGTTTCTAAACACAAACAACCCAGCCAGTATCAATTTACCAGGAAAATAAAATAGTTTGGGGCAAGATGGTGTTTGTCTGAAACCCCAACCTTCAGGAGACTGAGGCAGGAGGATCATCAGTTTGAGGCTAACTTAGGCTACATAGCAAGATACTGGCTTTTAAAAAGAAAGAAAGAAGGAAAGGAAGGAAAAGAAATTCACAAACAAATTAAACGTAAATGCATCAATTTACAATATGTAATTAGCAAAGAAGCACTAAAGAAAAAGCACTCCAGCCCCTTGCTTTTGTGAGCCAATTTAACCCACAATTTAGCCCACGATTTACAGGTACTGGTATTTATTCTCAGCCCCAGAGCTAACTTGTTGCCCAGCAATGAGCACGGAGGTGTTGGGGTCTGGGAATTGCTGCACAAACCACTGAGACAGTGATCTTAGTCGAACAGGGCTGGTTTGTCGAAAGCAAACTGATCTATTAGGGCCACAGACTAGACTCAGGCTGACTGTGACCAGGAACGTTTCTCAGGGCCAGTTTAAAAAGGCAAAAACCGCAAAGAGCCCATGTGCAGGTACAGAAAGTATGAGCTGCTCGGTGATGGCCCTGACTCAGCTAGCTAGGCAGAACAGTTCTAACTAACTTTTATTCTGATTGGTTCTAAGTAGAGCTTATGATTGTCGAATTTCTTAGGATTAACAAACCTCGGAGTATACAGAAAATAACAGGGTGTGTGGTCAGAATGAGTCAAGCTATTATTCTGTGTCAGTAACATTATGAAATGACTGGCAAGGATGGGACAAAATGCCCACAGCTACACTCGGGGAGCAGACTTCAAGAGGAAGAATCTTTGGGATTCCAGACCCTCTCCTCTTCACTTCCATCTCCTGTCCAGGTCCTTCCACAAGCCCTTCCTGTTGGCCTAAAAATATCTCAATTGTTGTTAAGTCATCTCTCTCCCTCCCTCCCTCCCTCCTCCCCACCTTCCTTCCCTCCCTCCTACTCTCTATCCCTTCCCCTCATCTACCCCTCTTTCTTTTCCTCCCATCTCTTTCTTTCTTTTCCCCTTCCTTTTTTTTTTTTTTTGTATGTATACATGTACCATGAAGCTATTTCCCTTTTGTCTTTAATCTCTTTCCTAAGTCTTGGTGATTTCCAACACTGCAGACGTGTGATACAGGCCTGTGATTCCCAACACCCTGCCAGTGGAGACAGGAAGATCAAGAGCTCAAGGTCATCCACAGCAGCTACACATACAGCTTAGGGCCAGCCTGGGCTACAGGAAACCCTGTCTCAAGAAAATCCTCTCTAGCATGCACATGTGCACATGCCCTTCTCTGTACTTCTGCTTTCTGTCATGGGATGAGGCAGCACAGAGCTTCTCTACATGTGCACCCCATGGGCTTAGACTACACAGCACCCAAGACCTATAAGACATTTCTGTTCTTTGTTAATTATTCGGTTTCCAGTGTTATAGTACAGAGGTCGAAAACAGATCAAGATCATGAGCTAATCATAGCACTGACTATGAGGTAAGTCATTTAGAGGTACAGGCTTTCCACATGGCCTTAGGACTGATTGACACTGTAGGAGTTGAGCTCCTGTCTCTAGCATGATCAGGAAGTGGGAAGGGCAGAGGTCAGCTATACACAGCCCTGACTGAGAAACCCACCCCCTCTCACCTCTAGGACATCCGTTCCTCTGTTACAGTCCATACCAGCCACACACTGCCTCTCTGGACTCTTGAAAACACAGGTCCATCAATTTCATTTCAAAACATCTCCATCATCCCCCATCCCCACCAGCGAACTGAGTGTAAGCAGCAGAAGGCTGGGGTTAATCAAGAGAAATGCTCATAGACATACCCACAGGCTAATGGGATGGAGGCAATTAATCAATTTATATTCCCTCTTTCTAGATATGTCTAGGTAATATCTGTAATATTATACCCCTTGAGGGTTGACCCCACCCCTCGACAGCTGCAGCACTCAGGGCAGTGGGGCTCTGCACCTCGACTGGGACAACAGGAGAGATGATTCTAGTGGCATGGACTAGGGTAAGCTGGACCTGAGTATGTGAGAGCCGCAGAGCTTGCCTTGGTGGCGCGGGTGTGGAGGTGCTTCTAGGCTACCAACTCAGCTCCACCCAGGCTCAGATCCAGGACTTTGAGTTGGCCCTTCCCAATCTGCTGGAGTGTGTGAAAAGGCTGGTCCTTGAGATCCAAAGCTGTAGGATCTCCATGACACAGGCCATAACCTGTGAAGATCCAGTATTGATGGTGTAGCAGAAGCCAGAGTCCTCAAACCAGACCACGGATTCGTTGTAATGAACATTTATTTGCAAGTGAAGATGTGGGCCACACTATGACACTCTACAGCTTCCACAAAGAGATTTTTTTTGTGTGTTCTTTTTTTTAATACTTTTGTTTTCTTGGGGGAGAGGTTGCAAGGGCAGAGGGAAGGTACAGAGGGATGGGGAGATGAGTGGGATTGGGGTACATGATGAGAAATTCAAAAAGAGCCAATAAAAAGTTAAATAAAATATTTCACCCCTTGTCAGCTTTGACACGCAAATGCACACTCTTCAGTCATAACCTTCCCTTTCTTGTTTATTCCCTCCAAATCCCATACTAATATCACAATATAATACACAGTCCAATGTTAAAAATCCCAGTTTTATGTTTTCAAAGTCCAAGTTATCTTAAAAAATCTAAAGTCACTTAACTGTAGGATCTTGTAAAATTAAAAACAAGTTTATGTTTTTCTGGAGAAAAGAATAAAGATCTTTTGGACTTTGAGGGGCTTGGGAGGTCCGCTTCTCTGCTATGCTATCCACAACAGTATGCAAGTCCTTTTAGAGGGCAGCATACAGGCTGGGGTATGGAGGACAGTCCTTGGATGGTCTTGGCAGGTGTGTAGTACTAAGGGTGGAAGGCAGCAACTGTTCAAACTGTTCAAACACTCTTCCATGGAAGAACAGGGAGGACAGTGGTGATGCCCCAGACACACTGGGCGCACACCTAGTGGATTTGGAACTCCAAAGGACCCAAGTGTCATCCATAACTTTTGGTTGCAAATGATGAAACTCCAACTCAAAGTGCTTGTCGGTGGAGAAGATGGGAGCCTGGGGGACTTTCTGGCTAGTGTAACAGGAACTTCCAAGGGAATATTGGGCTTCAGGCATAGCGGGACCAGTGGGATGGACAGCCTATTGCCCAGTGGCTCTAGCATAGGCTATGATTGGCCCAGCTTCAGAGGTATCTTCTCACCCCAAAGAAAGCGAGTTCTCTAGTGGCTTCTTCTGGCTCAAAATGTCAAACCCTGCAGCTAGAGTAGAATGACATTGGATAGAGGGGATGAAGGAGGAGTCTTCTGAAGAAGGGGGACAGAATAGATATACGAACCTTCAACAGGACACCATACCATATACTGTCTGAACTCCAACGAGGCTCAAAGTCCTTAGAGATCAAGAGAGACTCTTTGTTGGGTTTAAATTCTTTCATGTGGCAGAGGATTCTTCTCTAGACCCATTATCTCCCCAGCTTGAGCATTGGGCTCAGCAAGTCTGCAGGGACATATTAAAGTATAAAAGGCACAGAAACAAAATTGAAAACAAAATTTATGACTCCCTTTTAGACCAATATCCTAAAGCTGACCAAGACAACCAATCAGACAGAGCTCCCTAAATTGCAGAGGAAATTTAACGGACACTTATATTAAACTGCACACATGCAGGGGAATCTGGTCATTTTCTAGTTCCCCAGGGAAGGGATGAAAAATGTCTCAAAGACTTCACTTGAGATAGAGAGATGAGATGTACTTGCCAACAGCCAGCTCATCTCTTCCTTATTTCTGCTAATATCACTGATGCTCATCTGTCATGGGGTCCTCAGGCCACCTTAACAGGCCAGTATTGCTGCAGAAAAAAAAAATTTGATGAAGCCAAAGAACTTATGTTCCTCTAGTTTAGAGGTATAGATGGTAGGACATATAACTTGCCCACGGTGTCCCACTGTTGTGTGATATGACAATGTGTCTTCAGCTTATGAAATGGGGGCAGTTGTCAGGGCTGTCTCCTAATCCTGCAATATATGCACACACATACTCATGCACCCATATAAACGCATGTGTACATGATCACACCATGTAAATCCTCTCAAAGAGGGCTGGGGAAAGACTCCAAACTGTAGACCTTTCACCCAGAAAGCTCAAGACACTCTACAGGGCTGGTGCGACTCTCTTTGATGGCAAGTCCCATCCTTGCTTTACCCAATTTTCTGATTTCCCCTGCCGAGAGGACTCTGGTTGCCTCTGGATAATAATGTGTTCAGTGTGATGGTTCACCTTCATCATTGTCTTTCTTAGGGTTGCTATTGTTATGATGAAATGCTATATCCAAAAGCAAGTTGGGAAGGTATGGTGGTTTGAATAGGTATGGTCCCCATAGATTCATGTGTTTGAATGCTTGGCCCATAGGCAGTGGCAGTATTAGGAGGTGTGGCCTCATTGGACCAGTGGCTGTGGCCTTGTTGGAGGAAGTGTGTCACTATGGAGGCAGGCTTTGAGGTCTTATATATGCTCAAGCTATACCCAGTGTTGTATACGGTCTCCTTCTTGCTGCCTATAGGTCAAGATACAGAATTCTCTGTTCCTTCTCCAACACCAAATCTGCCTGGGTACTGTTGTGCTTCCCTCCATGATAATAATGGACTAAACCTCTGAAACTTTAAGCTAGATCCAATGAAATTTTTACTTTTATGAGTTGCTGTGGTCATGGTGCCTCTTCACAACAGTGAAACACAAACTAAGACAGGAGGAAAGCATTCATTTGGCTTACACTTCCACATAACTGTTCATCATTGAAGAAAATCAGAATCAGAAATGGAACTCAAATAGGGCAGGAATCTGGAGGCAGGAACTGATGTAAAAGCTGTGGAGGGGTGGGGTGCCTCTTACCAGTTTGCACCCCATGACTTGCTCAGTCTTCTTTCTTGTAGAACCCAGGACCACTAGCCCAGGAATGGCACCACCAACAGTGGGGGTGGGTGAAAATGTCTTACAGGCCTGCTTACTACTGCATCTATTGGAGGCATTTTCTTAATTGAGGTCCCCTCCTGTCGAGACGACTTTAACTTGTGTCAAACTGACACAAAAGGATCCAGCACACTCATCAACCTGACCAGATTTAGAGTCACCATTAAAGCACATCTGTATATGTTGTGTGGTGTTTTCAAGGAGGTTCAAGTCGGGGGAGAAGACAGTCCCTGAATGGGAGCATCAGCAGTCCATGGACCGGGCTCCCAGGGAGAGTAAAAAGTATGAAGAACAAGAACTTTATCTTGATTGCAGAGCCCATGTGACCGGTGACTTCATGCTCCAGCTTGTCAGCCTTCCTGCCATCATGGGCTGAGACCCGAACTCTGAGCCAAAAACAAGCTCCTCCTTCTTTAAGTTACTTTTGTCACAGCAAGAAGGAAACTAAATCATACAATTTAGCAGCCAGGAAAAAAAAATCACCAGTGATTGGGTTTAGAAATAAACATGTGGCCAGTTCCAGCCAATGAAATATAGGGGCATATCTTCTAGGAAACTGTCTTCATTTTCCTTTGTGATTGGAGAGAACGTGTTTGACCCTGTCCCCTTTCCTCCAGCTGTGTGTGCGTGCTGTGACGCAGGGCAGGAAACAAAACAAAGGAAGAGAACACAAGAATATGAACACGTACAATAAACATGTCACGATGAAATTAATTATTCTGTATACTAAAATTTTTAATGTAAGTTTCAAAAGTGCTGCAAGGCCCTGGTGGGCAGTACTCTCCACATGGTCTCTTCTTGCTACAAACTGAGCCCCTACGACCGAGGGTCCCACTCCGAGACTTGCCCTTCCTGGTAGAAATGGCTCCAGTCATTGGATGTCACTGGCAGGAGGGATGAGTAAGATATCCAGACAGACCCAGAAGTGGGTGGCCACACGATGGAACTCTTCTCTGCCTCCCCCTGCCTCTCCCCTGCAGTGAGAAGTCCTGTGGTAATCAGAGCACCTCCCAGAGCAGGCTCATAAATACTCATGCCCCGGGCCCAGCCTGGAGTTAAGACTCATAAATACAATGTCATCTTTCTTACCTCTAAGGTTCGATGATTGCAGTCTTCAGACCCAGTGTGTCTTCCTGAGATCTGGTAAGTGGACTTTAGGGACGAACTGACGAGAGTGATTGAAAAATCAGAATGGCTCAGAAACACTGAGCTCCATCATTTTCAAGCATCAGACGGGACACACCTAGCTCCTATCATAAATAAAAGATGCTATTTCCTCGAAACCTTTTGAAAGTAGGCATCAAATCACAGAGGCGAGCATTCCAAACGCCCGGCTGAGTTAACAGCGCCTGCCTACCTGCTTCTGCTATCTCTTTGCATTTGAAATCATCATTGTTATTGTCTGCTGCCAGGATACCTTCCAACCCCACACTACATTACAGAGTCAGTGTTTCTGACAAATGATCCACATGTTGTCTACTGAGGGCTACATTTTGAAATGTTACCTGTGCTTTCCTTTTTTTTTTTTTTTTTTTTTTTTTTGACATTGTAGATACATATAAATTTAGAAACCAAAAGAACACTTTCATTTATATTCTGTGACTTCTGTGGGGGAGGCAGGAAGAATCTTTTTGAAATATTTTGCGCTTTTGAGGTGCAGCCCCCCCCCCTTCTTCTTTGCAAATACGATGGAATGTAATATTTACTGGCTGCAACATATTCTTTAGGTTGGAGATACCTGTTCAGGGGCCAATAAGGCCAGCCCTCAGTTCTTTCCCTCCTCAAAAAGAGCCAATTAGAAATTATCAAAGCCAGTGGTCTTCCCTTCCAAGACTATCAGTCAAAATTGTTAAGGGTGCCTGTAGTGAGTCGGTTATGTCCTCCCGGGGTTCCGATGTCTGTCCCGTGCTCCTGACGGTCCTGAAAATTAGAACCCAGCCTTATTTATCTGTGTGTACCCCCAAAACAGAAAATGTCTATATTTATATATTTTTATATAGTGTGGTAAGTGTGGTGGACAGCGGACAACCCCAAGTGTGATGGATATTCTGGAATGACGGCTTGATTGAACTGAAGGATGCCCAGGGAGCTGGAAAAGTACACTTCAGCATGTGACACAGAATGTTTCCAAGGAAGACTGGCCTGTGGATTTTGGTCTACAAGATCACAGGTCACACTGAGTGGAGAATATGCCTCCTGAATTTGGGTGGGGCACCATTCAGTTTGCAGGGTTGGGGAAGGGCTGGCTTGACAGACCAGAACAATGGAACAAGAGTCTCTGTCCCTTTCTTTACAGCCCCTTCCTTCCTTCCTTCCTTCCTCCTTCCTTCCCTGTCCCCTCCCTCTGTTCCTTCTTCACTTTGGCTCTTCCTTCAAGACCAGGCATGGTTCTCATGTGCTGCCTTTACACCAGGTTCCTGAGCCTTTGGCCTTGCTCTTGGGCCTCTGGCCTTACACTGGGGACCACATCTCTGTGGTTTTGAGGTCCTACTGCTTCAGAGAATTAGCAGCTGCCAAATGCCTTCGCCCTTCCGCCTGTAGAAGATGGCTCTGCATGGGCCTTCTCAGCATTTGCCAGGGGTCAAATCTAATACCCTCCCCCATATAATACACATATATCTTCTACTGGTTATGCTTCTCTGGAGAACCCTGACTCCTGCTGAGGGCTCTGCATATTTTTTTAAATACTCTCTATGCATTTTACCCAACTTCTACTTTCTGAATTTTGCCTTCTAAGCAATTACTTTCCCCGTTGTGGTTTGCCCTGAAGTTATCTGTATTTTGATGCTAATTCCACTATCCCAAGGACAGCTACCTAGCATGCTGGTGGTCTCCTGCCAGGTACTGCATGAGTTTGTGACAGGTCATGTAAGTCAAGTGTCTGAGTGGACAATGTCTGGATCTCTGCAGTACGACGACTCCGGAAACTCAACCTCCCAAGTCCCAGTCTTTAATAATTTTTTTTTGTTTTGTTTTTTGTTTTTTCCGGAGCTGGGGACCGAACCCAGGGCCTTGCGCTTGCTAGGCAAATGCTCTACCACTGAGCTAAATCCCCAACCCCTATAATTTTTTATTTATTTATCTTTATTTTACGTGCATTGGTGTTTTGCCAGAATACATGTCTAGGTGAGAGAGTCAGATCCTGGAGTTATAGACAGCTGTGAGCTGCCGTGTAGGTGCTAAGATTTGAACTGGGGTCCTCTGGAAGAGCAGCCAGTGCTCTTAACTACTGAGCCATCTCTCCAGCCCTAAGCTCTTTCTTGGTAAAATTTCAAGGTTTTGGAGTGAATAAATTTGTGCTTTCCTTAGCGGGGTCCAAGAACGACTAGAAGTTCATCTTACGGCAATTGTGCATAAGTGAGTGCCTCCATTTTAAAGTAATCTCAAGAGCGTAAAAGTGGACTCTGAGCTCATCAGGGATGAGGAACGCATCCACAAAGAAATGATCTTCACTGACACAGTTTCCTCTTTCTCTGCGACCCTGGGGAACTCCAGGCGAGGCAGCCGGCAGCTTTTGCTTTATTGGCCAATGAATCTGACTTCTAACCTCATTGAAGGTCTTCTAGGGACTGTGGAAGGCGTAGGCCTGACCTCAGCAGGCAGCCACAGGAAAGCACCTGCTTCTCACCTATTACAGGAGCATGGTACGGCCAACTGCCAGATAAACCGGACCCAGCTAGAGTAGTTTTTGCATTTCAAGCTTCCAATTGTGTCCAAGAGTCAGGAAGAGAAAGCCTTTCACTAAATATGCCAAGGTAGTGGAGAGGAATTCTACATTAGCGGTATCCTCTCACTATCATATCAGACACGAGGACTTGGGGAGGATTTTGCATTTAATTTCTAGCTGAAGCTAATAAAATCATATACTTCTGCATGGTGGTAATGCTGTAAACACTCTAGAGATCCTGTAAAACACACAGAAGCATATGTGCACGCTATAGTGAATACTATGGCACTTTATAAGGAATTTGGGCATCCATGAGTTTTATTATTCATGTGGTCCTAGAAGGCAATCCCCCTCCTCTCTCTCTCTCTCTCTCCCTCTCTCTCTCTCTCTCTCTCTCTCTCTCTCTCTCTTTCTCTCTCTCTCTCTTTCACACACACACACACACAATGCACACACACACACACACAATGCACACACACATGCATTCTCACACACACACCCACAGAGCTGGGACTTTTGTTAGCATAGTAGATAACATGTCAGTCCCCTAAAACGCCATGGCGATAATTTGTACTCACAGATTGCCTTTGTTGAGGGTTTTTAATTTTCTTTTTAAAGACAAGGTCAGGTTCTGCAGCCTCAGACTGGTCTAGAACTCACAGTGTAACCCAGGCTGGACTGGAATTCTCCTCATCTTTAGACTTCTAGGTGCTGGGATTGTGAGTCACCATGCTTCCTGGGACTTTCGTTGAGTTTTGCCAACTCTTGGGCCCCAGCTAACCTGGGACTGAGTATGCTTCAGATATGAGAGCCCTGTGAGGCTTTCATTTATGTCAACGAGTGAGGCAAAGGTGAGACAAAGAAATGAATGCTGGGACTTCACTTACCCATCAATGATGTAATGACATCTATGCCAAATCAGATCAGGTACATGTTCTGGAGTTTTCTAAGCCAGCTGGCACTAGACATTATGCTCCCAGATTTTTCAGTGTGTTTGTTTTGTTCAAATATGTGGAGAGATAGTGTGTCCCAAGGATAGCTAGGTCCTAGCCCACAAACCCTGTGATTGTTGTATATTGTAAAGGGGACTTCACAAATGTCATCCGATTAAGCATCAGATACAAAGATTATTCCTAGTACCTTTAAATGAGATCAGAAATGTCCTACAAGGAGAGGGCACAGAGATATTTGACACAGAGAAGGTTAAAAATGCCAACCTGCTACTCAAAAACTATGTTATTATGTATAGAGAGATATACATTATATATATTATATACATATATAATGTACATTATTTACATATTTATTATACATATGACTATACACATATCATACATATATCATGTTCATATGCATATACATACACATGCACATACACACATACCATATATATATATATATATATATATATATATATATATATATATATGAGTGATATATATGAGTGTGCAGGGGAGAGGGCAGCTTTTGAACTCAGTTCCCATCCTCTCCCATGTGTGTCTCAGGCACGAGCTCTTGCTCTTAGTGGGCTTATCAAACAATTGCCTTTACCTACGCAGCCATCTTGGCTGCTCAAAGCTACAACTTTTGACAATGAAAGACAGAGCCAGGAGACATGCTACTCTAAGCTGCCCCAGGGAAAGGGAGGCAAGGAAGTGGTTTCCTTCCTGTAGCCTGAGGGAGTGGCCCTCCCCAAAACGTGACATTTCTGATGCCCAAACTTCAAGAGGAACCTATTTGTCTTATTTTAAGCCATCAAGTTCATGGTGGTTGAGGCTTCCTGGTGTTTCTGAACGGCTGAGGGAAGAGTCAGTTATGCAGATGTGAGGACATCTGGTGGAATCTGCTGGGGCATGAGGCTCAGAACACGATCCACCTGCAACCTTGCTCCTAAACACCCTCTCTGCTCTGACACTGGTCCCCAGCCCACCAGGAAGCCTGCCTGGTGTCTCAGGCCACACCAATGGCAGGCACCTTTGCCAACTCCCACTCAGCATCTGCAGACCCAGACGTCGATTGCCGATCACCTACTCCCAGCCTGCCCACTTTGGTGTCAGCCATGTTGATCTCCTCTCAACCCTTCTGTAGCTGTCTATCATTCTGTCTGTCCAACGAAGTCTGTATCCATGACAGCACGACAGTTCTTTTTATATGTGGGTAGCTCCCCCAAGTCTCACTAATAGATTGTACTTTTACTGTGGTTAATAATTCTATATTAAATTCCCCTGAGTGATGTCTGTCTCCTGATCAGATTTAGCCTTGTAAATCGAATCTGTGTTGTTTTCCTATCACCGTCTAGAAAATCAACAAAACAATATCTAAGCCCTTTGAGCTAATGCATAAATGATTTGGTAAAATTAACTAGGAAGTGTTTGTTTTCACATAGCATACTTAATTGCAAATACACATAATTAATTGTTAACATACCCGTGTTTAACAACTGGTTCACAACATTCCAGATCACTTAAAAGTTGGCTTTTCTTGAGCACTGCAAACCAGCTGCTGGCCAGCCCTGGGATAGAAGCCCTGGGCAACATGCCAAAGGTGCTGAGCAAGCTTCTAGTCAAGGCTGATCTCTTCAGGGAGCAAAGGAGCTCTTTTGATGGCTTGCTGGGGTGAACCTGGGTCAGGAGGAGCCTCCACTCACCACATTTGTCTCTCCTGTCTTCCACTGTGGCGTTATCTACCTCTCATCATGCCTGGTAACATCTGCACTCCTGGATAGTTATCATGCCCTACATATCATAGACCAACGAGTGTCTTGGTGGCCACTGTTTTGTTCCCAAGTGTGGTTGATGAGGTGACTGTGATTAGGCAACCATACATAGATGTGCTACCTTCAAAGCTCACCTCGATACTGGCTAGCAAGGGGACTCTGAGCCAATCATCCACCGCCCACGAATGCCCAGTGAATCATCTTTCCAGTGAGGGTGGTACAGGGTCATGGAAGCAAGGCCAGGGCCCTCTAACTGAAACAGCCTTGCTGGAGCCCAAGGCACACTCCCTGGGAAAGCCAATTCCTGGGAACCAGGAGCAGGTCCAGCTCACAGAATGCTATCAGATAGCCCAGCCTTTCCCCCCACAGAAAATAAAACCTAGGCAAGCTGCCTGATCTTATTCATGCATGTTTCCCAGGGATCAAAGAACCTCCAACACTAACCCCAGAGGAGCTATTCCCTCCTAGAGATAAAAGTATTCCCTGTGCCCACTCCTGTAATTTTCTAAGGTATACTAGGCAAGGGAGTGATCACTGCCACCAAGGGGCCAGCTGGCTGGAAATAGTGGGGAAGCCTGGGTTGAGGTTCCCAGTCTGCTGCCTGCCTGCCTGGAGCCCGTGCTGTTCAGGGAATGAAGCTGCACTGAGACTCACAAGCACCATCCAGGGTCCATCTTGGAAGGGTCAGTGAAGAGGTAGCTTTAACCTGGCTTTTCCTCGGCAAAGCACTCAGAAGAGGCTCCCTGAAAGTGACCCCCAAGTGATGTTAACTCAGAGAGATACGGATAGAGGCCTTAGAAATCTATGGTCACTGTCGCCCCTGGCCCCTGGTCACTGACAAGATGATCCCCATCTCCCATCTAAGACATTCCTTTCCTTTTCCCTCCAGCCTGTGGCTGGAGCCCATCCTAGGTCCAGTAGTCCAAGCCTTAGCAAGCGCCGTACTGTACAGACTTCTCAAAAGCTCAAGATCTTCCTCTGGTGAATCCAAAGGGGATGAACTCAGAAGAAATGACTCCACCCAGATGGAGGGGCCAACACTGGACCTGCCCTCCCCACCCTGCCTGTGGCCCCTGTCTCTTGGTTTCATCCGGAGTCTCAGACAGCAAGTCTGGCTCAGTCTGGGGCAGCCTCCAGCTGGCTTGTAGGAATGGCCAGACTTGGGATCTTGCTGGCCAGTCCGTTCTTCTTCTCCTCACCTCTTCCCTTATCCCAAGTGTGGCCAACTTTCCAGTCCACAGACTTGTCAGCCAATGTGCCTTTTCTTGGTCTCATTAGTGAAAGATAGATCACAGGATAAGGGCAAGGTTCAAGTCACCAGAAGGGATAGATAGCAAAACACCAGCAACACACTCTGGTATACAAACCTATAGGCCTGTGCAGGTGCACATGTGAGTATAGTTACCTGTAGTTACCCACCTACAGTTACAGACATCCATACATGTATGTGCATGTACATTCTATATGTATGCACTGATAGTTGTCCCTCAGTGCCCTCTGAGATTCTCAGTTCTAGGATCCCAAAGCCTGCAGTGTTCAAGTGTGGGACATAAACAGTGTAGTGTTTACATGTAACCTTTGCACACACCAATACACAGAGCGAATGTCATCTGAAGAGCTTGTCCTTCCCATGCTGATATTTAGAGAATAATGAAGTTAAAACAAACAAACAAACAAACAAACAAACAAACCAAAAAACATCTGTACAAGACCTGGCAGTGGTGGTGCATGCCTTTAATCTCAGCACTTGGGAGGCAGGGACAGATGGACTTTTGTGAGTTCAGGACAGCCAGAGCTACATAACAGAGAGACCATGTCTCAAAACCAAACCAAGCCAAGCATCCATACACTCAGCATGTCTTCTCAATCTGTGATTGCTTGAATCCATGATCACAATCGGTGGGTGCAGGGGGATGTGAGGGAGAGAGAAGGGACACACACACACACACACACACACACACACACATACACACACACGGGGGTGGGGAGGACTGCCATTAATGTACAAGGCTCAACAAGGCTCAACAGACACTTAAACAAGAACCAGGTATGACCTTCACAGAGAGAACATTCCTTCCAGACAAGAATCCCAGAGAGGTGCCTGGGCATATCACATTTGTCCAGACCAGGATGAGAGTGTCCCTGGCTTTCAGGTTCCTGGTGGCAGAGAGTAAAGTGGCCTCTGCTCTCTTACCTTGCCATTCTCTTCCTGCTATGATATTGATTGTGCCCATGGTTTTAGGTGAGAGATGTCAAGGACTCTTGTCTTGTTCCTTTAGCCTGACTGCCCCTGGGTTCCAGAACCCAGGGACACTGTCACCCTTTGACATCTTCCTCAGACTGCCTACAATGCCTCTGTCATCTTCCCAGTGCCCAGTCAGAGCCCTGAGTACTCCTGGCACCATCTTTTCCTATGTCCATCCCTCATCACATGTTCTCAAGTTTCATTCCCTAGTATCACTTGGGTCCCCATGACTTAGCATCACCATCACCACCCCAAATGGTAGCCATCTTCACTCTCCAACCAGTGTGGCCAGACTGATCTTTGCAGAACTCAACCCTCATCCCACCCCTGTCTTAGCTCTAAGCTTAGTAACAGCCCTTCCATGCTTTGAAGCTATTCTAGTTCCATTCTGTCGCTGTGATAAAAGTTAAAAAACAAAAAGAAAAACATTCTGACAAAGACCAATTTAGGTGAGGGTAGGATTTCTTTCTGCTCACAGGTTTACTGTCCATCATTGAGAGAATCAGGTCAGGAACTTGAAGCAGAAACCATGGAGGAAAGTTGCTTGCTAGCTAGATGGCTTACTCATGCTTAGCTAGTCTTCTCATACATCCCAGAAACATCACCTAGGTAATGGTACTACCCATAGTGGGCTGGGCCATTCTTCATCAATGAACAACGAACACCACACACACACACACACACACACACACACACACACACACACACACACAAACACGTGGGGGGGGTAACCCCTCAGTAGCCACTTTCTTCTCAGGTGACCCCTGGCTGTGTCAAGTTGACAGTGAAAGCAAACTGGGCACTTTCTCTGATGCTAGAGCCTCTCTGGGGATTCAGCTCAAGGCCTCAACCATGCTAGGCTGGTGCTCTCCCATTGAACTATATTCCCGGCCTTCTCTTGGCTTGCCTTGTATTCAGAGTGCATAGCACATTGGCCTGCATGATACAGGTGCTTGAAAAACATTTGATAAGGAGGGCACAAAGGAAGAAGAGGGAGAGAAAAAGAGAGGGGAAAAGGAAGGAAGGAAAGGGAAGCAGGCAGGGCCCTCTCTGCCTGACCCAGTCTCCAAGCTCCCATCTGATCCTGCCTGGAACTCTAATTTTTAAAAATTGAACACAAGTACTGGTCTCAGTATGGTCCCTAGGGTTCTCAGGTGTCTGAATCCCATAGGACATTTCCATGTGTTAGGCTGGGGCTAAGGATGTTTCCCAGGTGTGGTGGAGCCTCCCTGTGGACGTCAGTGCTACATGCATCTCTCTCCAAGAAGTTTCAGACTCCTTCAAGCTTTCCCCAGTGGTCAAGAAAAAGCTCGAGAATCAGTCCAGACAAGTGTGTCCAGAGCGAGTGCTGGCTTTCTGAGTGTGTGTAGATAGTGTGTGTGTTTGTGCTTGTGCATGCACGCATGCATATATGTGCTTTAGCGTTCATATGGGCACACAAATTTATCCAGCAGTTTCTAACTCCTTCCACCTTTCTCCACTGGCCAATAAATAGACTGAGAGCCCCGACAAACATGTTAAGTGCTGGTGATCTCTCTCTCTCTCTCTCTCTCTCTCTCTCTCTCTCTCTCTCTGTGTGTGTGTGTGTGTGTGTGTGTGCGCGCGCACACACGTTGTAGTGCTTGCATGTATGTGGATGCCTGTTCATGTGTGTGAGTATAGGCATGCATGTGGACCATGGCATGCATGTGGAAATCAGAGGACAACCTCCAAGATTTACAATGTTTGATATAGAGTCTCTCTATTCATTTACCACTGTGAACAGGCTAGCTGGCCTAAGGCATCCTATCCTGTTTTACTTGAGTTCTGAGGATCTGAATTAGGGCCTTTTGCTTGCACGGCAAAATCCCCACCATCCTGTGTTGGCTTTATAGAGAAGCCAGCCTGATTCATCCCTACAGAGCCCTTGCTTGGCACATCCACTGGGACAGATACACGGCCGGAGTCTGCTGGCTGAACAGTCAAGCACAAGAGCTCCAGGCAGAAGGGTAGAGCAGGGCAGGAGTACAGCACTAACCAAACCTGTCACTCCCACACAAAGGAGCCACATGAACCGAATGATTCCACAGAGTATCGGAACCAGGCTCTGGCTTGACCCAGTGGCTCTAGAAGGGCATTCCTGGTCAGCAGGAAGAGAAAACGACAGCTACTAAAGACTCCAAAGAGACCTTGGGACTCGAGCATAGAGCTTATGGACAACCAACAGAGCATGTGCAAGTGAGGCACCATCCACTGCCATTCAACTACACTGTAGAGTCTCACAGCAGTGCTTGGGGCGTCGTGATCCTGCAGATCCTGCAGCATCTCCTATGATGGGGCAGGGGCATTGACCTATCCTTGAGTACTCCCACAGGGTCCCAGGAATCCCCATGTCTGGATGCCTGCTGCAGGAACCCCAGATCTAGAGCACTCAGATCAATCACCACAGATACTTTGCTCCTGACAACCTGTTCCCTGCAGCTACCTCTGTCTACAACAGCACCAAGTCTATACCTGGCTCCTAGCACAGAACCTTCCCTACCTCCCGGGGCACTGCCTTCCCTTTTAGGCTCTTCAGTTGTTTAGGCCTGGTGAGGCTGTGTGTGTTTGACCATGGCTGCAAAAGAAGAGGCTGAGAAGGATTTCTGTGTGGGGTAACACACATGCTAAACAGCCTTCCGCTCTTCTTCTTACTTGGCGTAGGACTCCATCTGCTGCTGCTCAACAGGTCCCACAGGTCATTTCTGAAGTTTATTGTCATTAGTGTTTCTTTAAGCAGCTCATTCTGGCTACCTCAAGTACAGACTGGCCTTGCCCATCCCGATTAAGACCAAATTAGTGAAGAATATTTTTCTGTGTGGGGCTGGAGTGGAAGCCAGGCAGTAGGCTGTATCAATAAGTCCAGACTGATTATTAACATGGTGCTAGCTCTCAGCAAGTGACATAGGGACCAAGGCTCTCTCTGTCTCATTGACAGGTCTGTCATACCCATGCCCAAGTGCGTAAGCACAGGATGAGTCCCAGCACAGCATGACAGCAATTCCATGCTGTTAGGATGACCCACACCCCCACATCATGTGAAGATGTGTCCCAGCATTTTTAATTGTTGGTTGCTGTGCAGGCAGAATGTTCAGTAAGGTCCTCTCAATAGCCCATTACAAACCTTCCAAGTGTAAATGCTTGTCCTTTCTAATCTGCCCAGAGGACAATTCTCTGAGATTCTCTTAAAAAGAGAGCTGCCCGGGTAAAGGTCACACAGCCCTCAATGAATGCCAGAAGCAACCCAAAGAGATGGCTCAGAGCTGTCTTCCTGCTGAATGGGTCTGAGGAGATCGAGACTTTTTGCACAATAAAGAGCTGGCAGCTGGAGCAGAACAGGAAACACAGGTGGGGCTTGCAGATGCTGAAGAGAGAATCAAGAAGCAAGAGAAACCAACACACACATTAAAAAGAGCAACTTCCTAGTGAACTGGTGGAAATGGGTGCTGGGATTGATTACGTTCCTGATGTGAGCTCCAGCAAGTGATTCCGGTGCACAGGAGACAGAGGCCCATGGTCCTGCTGTGGCCACCACACATAACCAAGGACCTGCTATGGCTTGATTGTGGTTTGTGACCCCCTACCACTGAATGCTCTCCATTGATAAAAGGTTTAAATGCAAGATGCTTCCTACTATTGAGAGATGACTGGACTTTGCAGTAGAAGCCTCCACAGAAAGTTGAGTTACTGACTGTGTGCTCTCAGAAAGTCGTCCTCTTAGGAAAATCTGGAAATTCCAATGAAAGGATTATTATAAAAGACTGAGTTTGGTGTCATTTATCTCTCTGCTCCTGACTCAAGATGGTGAGTGTCCTGGTTCGCTTTTCGTTGCTGTGATAAAACACTGGCCAAAAACAGCTTGGAGAAGTGTATTAGTCAGGGCTCTCTAGAGTCGCAGAAGTTACAGAATGTCTCTATAAACTAAAGGAATTTATTAGAATGGCTTAGAGTTTGCAGGCCAACTAGCCCAACAATGGGCAGCTGTGAGTAGGAAGTTCAAGAGTCTAGTAGCTGCTCAGTTACACAATGCTGGGTGTTTTAGCTGGTTTTTCATATAAGCTAGAATCCTGAAGAGGTGGGTTCCAACAGATGTGCTGGCATGTAAGTGCAAGCAGGCAAAGAAGTCTTTCTCCTTCTACTGTCCTTATGTTTGCCTCCAGTAGAAGGTATGGACCAGATCAAAGGTGTATATCACGACGCCTGGACTTGGAACTTGCTTTGTCCCAGGCTGGCCTTGAACTCAGAGATCTGCTTGCCTCTGTCTCCTGAGATAGATGTATACTACCTTGCCTGGGCTTCAAACTTCTCATGGCCACCATGCCTCAAGATCTAAATTAAAAGGTGTGTGTGTGTCATCCCATGTCAAGATCTGGTCCAGAAGCCTCAAGATCTAGATCACAAGTGTGCCGTCCATTTCATTGTAGTTCATTCCAGATATAGTCAAGTTGACAACCAGGGACAGCCATCACAGGAAGAAAGGACTTATTCAACTCACAGTTGACAAGTCCATCATTGAGGGAATTCAAGGTAGAATTCTACAGTCAGGAACTAAAGCAGAGACCAGAGAGGAACACCATTTACTGGCTTGCTCCAGCTGCCATGTTCAGCCTGTTTTCTTATATAACCCAGGACCACAGCTTGGCAGTGGTCCTGCCTACCATGTGCGTCTTCCCACACTAATAATTAATCAAGAAAATGACCCCGCAAACAGGTCCATGGGCCAATGTGGTAACAGCAGTTCTTGAACCAGTGTTCCCAAATCTCAAGTGACTGTGAAAGACCCCAGAGAGGGGAGACCCTCACTCAAGTCTTAGGATAATGCGATCCCCCATGAACTCAAGAGAGACCATCCTTGCTGTAATTACATGAGGTTTATTGATAGGAATGACAGGAACCAGCATGCTGGGGCCGAGACTTATATCCCATGCAAGGGTAGAGGAGTTCGACTCCGAGTAGATGGGAGAAGGGGTAATTAAAGGAAGAAACCACAACCCAAGGGGGTAGGGAGGGCGTCATTGGAAAATGTCGTGAATACCAGTGAAAAATCACAAGGGGAAACTCCCTGTTTCTCAAGATTGTTCTCAAGATTTTAATCTAACTTTTATGGTCAGCCAGTTCCTGGAACAGAGTCACTGAACTGGCTAACCTACATTTTTGACTCTACTCTGTTTGCTAGGGTGGTCTGAATTTTTCCTGGTCTTTCAACTGAAGTTTGTAACAAGTTCATGTGTCTTTGTTACTGTCTAAATGAGCATCTCTGCCCAGAGACTACCTACATGGCCGACTGGGATCAGGCACAAACGAACAGCACAGTGAAGCTGTCCTTCACATTGGGCACAAGGTTCTTTCCAGCACAGAGCCAATGTAAGCACTACGCCCTGAACTTCCAGGACTGTGAACTAAATAAATCTTCCCCCCTTTTAAAGTCAGCCATTTTGTAATAGCAAAGAGTAGCCAGTTATTAGAGTCTTGCATGCCGTGAGAATATTGCACTATATAAGAGCAAAGCGGCTGAGGACCTACTCCATCTGTGTAGACTTGTTAGCAGGTCCCCAGACTACCTGGAACTCTTTGAGGAGAATGAGTGTGGCCAGGTTGCTGGGGAAAGATGGGGTTTTGTTCAGAAACTTTGGACGTCATGTGACAGGATCTAGGATATTTTTCCCCATGCTAGGGAATGGAAAAGAGGTGATCTGTCCACCTCTCTCCGCCCCTACACCATATCAAGTCCAGTACAGAAGCTTGGGAGAAGGGTCCTACTGCCTCCCAAGACAAGATGAAGAGCAGTGAGGAGGTCCAGGGAGCTCACAGTGTGGACCATGGGGGTGGTTGGTAATAGATGCAAAGGAGTAGCCTACTTGTCCTGGAGCAGGAGAGAGGAGATGCTGCAGAGAGGACCTGAGCTCAAGTCATCCTGAGTCTATAGATCTGCTCCAGAAGAGACCTGCAAACACAAAGGACACCAGCAAGTGGTTATGTGGGCTGACAATGCCACAGGATGCAGGAGAGAGGTGCCACATCCTCAGAGTCCACCATGGATGTACTAGTTCTGAGCATCTGATACAAAGACTGCAATGCCTGTGGGCCTTGGGGCAGGGCAAGAACAACTAATGAATAGGGTGGAAGAAGAAAAAAGGGGGAGGAAGGACAGGAAGAGGAGGTGCAGAGAAGCAAAGGAGGGATGTGAGAATAAGGGGAGTGCATGGGGATGAGGACGCAGGGATTGATGTGGGAAACTGGGTGAGCCTATGGAAGAGCCTTCCTTAGAGAGGCTCCTGAAGACTCAAAGCTGCCAAACTCACCCTGAGCTGGTGGTGGAGGGAGGTTATCTTGTAATTTCTCGTGAAACATGAAATTCATGGACCTTGGAGGATGAGTTTTAGAGATAAACATATTATAGATTCATGGGTGAGAGTTAAGGGGAACCTACCTGTATAGCAGGGTGAAAATAGGGTACCATCCAGCCGTTCTTTAAAAGATTCATGATAGAATCCTTTAAAGGTATGGGCATGATCTGGTAGGCCCAGTTGGCCCAACCAGGAGGTGCCCAGGAGCCTGTTCCTAGTCCTGTGACCATGTGGATACAGCTTCTGGGCAGAAGTGCATGTGTGAGAGATAGCAAGGAATGGGGACTAGATTTCTCTGCTGGCGTTTCTCCAGCAAGGACACTCTTGAACTGATGGTCTGGGGTGTGTACAGTCCTTTCCTGTTGCTGTGATGAAACACCACAGCCAAGGCAATGAACTGACAGAAGGAAGGGTTTACTTGGGCTTATGACTCCATAGGGAGAAAACTCTTGTTATTAATATGCCAGGGAAGTGAGGCAGCAGCAGGCATGGGGCCTGGAGCAGCAAGCTGAGAACAGCAACAGGAAGCAAGCAGAGTGACCTCAAAGCCCACCCTCAGTGATGTCATTCGGCCTCCAAGGCCACACCTCCTAAGCTTCCCGGAACAGCAACTGGCAACTAAGTATTCAAATGTCAGAGCCTGTGGAGACATTCCCGATCAAGCCACCACAGGGCCCTTGCCTCCTCTGGCCAGGTTTATGCCCTGTTCTCCTCAGGATGAAGACACAGGGATACAGCAAGGAGGCAGGGGGAGGATGAAATGCAGCTGTAAGCTTGGGGGATGAAGTAAGGAGAGATACAGGATTCCGAGATGAGAGAAGCATGTCCGAAGGGTGTAACCATCAGGCAGAGGGAGTAGGGACGAGGAAGTGGCGGATGGTGACTGAGAAAATGATGGGTGCGGGGATGAGGGAGGGAAGAGGGACGGGGAGAGGCTCGGGGAAGAGAGACAAGGGTTAGAGGAGAGGTAGATGCAGAGATGAGGTCTTCGCTTAGAAGCCGTATGTTATCGGTTGACAATAGGTTTCAAATCTGAGAGAAGCACTCTACCCTGTAAACAAAACCAGGTGTGTGGGTGCAGAGGTGGTTCTGGAGAGCCTCTCAGGGCTCTGCGGGCTGTGTATGGACGTGCTAATGGGCGTAGGAAGGTGAGCCCTCCTAGCCCTGCTGCAGTCTGCACTGGCAACATTGGTGACTGTGTTCTATTGCTAAGTTCTGGTTGTCACTTTAGAATCCAAGCAGCCATGCTGGGAAAGTATGCTAACCAGACACTATAAAAGAGGCTGCTTGCCCTCCCTTGCTCTCTTGTTCTCTTGCTTTTGCCTTCATACCCCTCCCTCCCTGCATTCCCTTCCCACCTCTCTCTCCAAGTGCTCATGGCCCCTACTACTCCTTTTCTCTTCTCTTCTCTTCTCTTCTCTTCTCTTCTCTTCTCTTCTCTTCTCTTCTCTTCTCTTCTCTTCTCTTCTCTTCTCTTCTCTCTCTCTGTCTCTCTCTGTCTCTCTCTTTTGCTTTCTCTCTCTGTCTGCCTTTCTCTGCCTCTACTACCCTTTTGACTCCCCTCCGCATGCCCTGAATAAACTCTATTCTACACTATACCATCATGTGGCTGGTCCCTCAGGGGGAAAGGCTGCCTCAGCATGGGCCCGCAGAGGCACCTCCTTCCCCCATACCTCACCACACCTCCATAGAACATATCCCCCTTCTCTTTATCTTTTTATAAACACATCAGTATGTGCTCACTGATAAGTGGATAATAGCCAAAAAGCTGAGAATACCCACAACACATCTCACTGTCTTTCTACCAAGAAAACGTCCTGACTCAGTACAGACTGCATAGGGCAGCTGTGTGGAAGCAGCTTGCTCTGTGGTTTGTTTGGTTTTAGTTTTTACTTTTCGTCTCAAAATGGAACTGTATTGTCCCAAATGCCAGCAAAGCCAGGTTTTAAACAGGCACTAACCAAACCTGGCACAGTCACATAATATTCTGAAGTCTACAGTATAGGGCAACCCATTAGGTCTCATGTGATGTCACTGGGATCCCGTGTCACATGTGTGACACTGGAGCAGCACCTAAAGGTGGTCAGGCCACTCAGGGAAAAACAATGGCACCTGACTGACATAGGAGCCTCCGATCCACCCACGTCCCCTCACCTTCCTGGTCCTCTTCCTGTTTCACACAGTTTTTAAAAGATTACTTTACTTTTAGTTATGTATGTGCATGTGTATGAGAGAAGGGATGTATGTACACGACTGCAGGTGCCCGCTGAGGCTAGAACAGGACATCACACCCCCTGGAGCAAATGTTATGGCTGGCTGTGAGTCACCTGATGTGGGAGTTAGGAACGAACACAGGTCCTCTGCAAAAGCCGTATGTGCTTTTAACCTCCGAGCCGTTTATCCGCCCACCTCCACCAACAAATTACAAACTAGATCTTGGAAGCCATGCTTATTGTGTGCGTGGTTCCCTGACTGGTCACTATGAGATGCCTAATATCTATCTCACTTGCCCCACAGGGGAGACACAGTATCTGGGTGGATGTATAAGTGTGGCTGAGTGTGAGCATGGGCATGCGGATGAGCCAAGGTTTGTGATGTCGATGACAGGAGAAGGTGTGTGATCAGCAGACACACAGCTGGATCTGTCAGCAGCAGGATGAACAGCTCTGGCTCTGGAGTCTGTCTCCTCAGATTAAGCATCTGAAGGGAGAGCTGGTGAAAGAGAGCAGTTACTGCCCTGGTGACTCATTAATCCAATCCTGCCAGCAATTGGCGATTGCCTCTGAAATCCTTCTAACTTTCGATTTAGAGTTTTATCAGAAACATTTTTAGCCTTACCTGAACTTTTCAGAACACAATATAACTCTCCTCCATGACCCTCGGCCCTCCCAGTGAACGCTGGGCAGTTCCATGGGGTTTGGTGAAGATGACGTGTGCGAGCGTCTGGCTCTCACGGAAGGGCTCCACATGGCTACGTCTGTTGGCTTCCCGTGTGCTCATTTTAATGGTCACTTGGAACTGTGTGACCTCAGCAATCTAAGAACACCCAGGAGGGTCAGTTAGAAGAGAATGCCTGAGGTGAGTGAACGTCGTCATAACCAGTTGAGGTATTTGGTGTAGCTGACGGGCGATCTATCTTGTAATCCATTAGTTTCAGTTTGCAGGAGCAGGGGAAGTGGCTGGAGCTGGGACCGAGGAGACACTGGAGCTGCAGGGCTGCACTGGAAGACAGTATCTGCCAGCTCTGACTGGACTTACATGTCATGATGCCTCCCCCAATTCAATCTCTTGGGACTTCTGAGGGCCATACCACACTATATCCACAGAGGGTTCAAGGGCAGACACTTGTTGCCTTGTTTGGGGCATGTGACCACTGGCAGCTTTTGGGCTCACCTGATTGCCAGACCAGGAACACCTGAAGTGGGCAGCCATTCTTTTCCACGAAAACCCTGTTCTGTATTTAGAGCCATACCCAGGAGGTGGAGAGCTCTCTTAGCCCTTAGCCCCATTCTCCCTTAGAATGTAAAGAATCAGGGTACAGTGCTGAGGTGCTTGGGTGCCGTGAGTGTGCACAGAGACAGCCCTCACTAATAAGAACAGGCGATCCCTTAGTTTGTAAATTAGAGTGAATTATAGGGGTATTGGTGCCGTCTCACGCAGAGTCTTGAATGCCTGCAGAAACCCCTGAGCTAGCTCATCCCCAATCTGCAGAGGAAGAGACTGAGGCTGGAGTAATTAAAGACCACAGTCTTTGAGAGGTCGGGGCTTCATTGCTTTCCTCCACTGCTACCTGACTCAGGGTCAGCTTGACCCGCCCACTAAGTTTCTGACCTCACCTGCCTTCTGGTTCATGAGAGAGAAGGATAAGGCACACTTCCTGTGCAAGCCTTTACTCCCAGCACTGGAGAGGCAGAGGCAGGTGGATCTCTGTGAGTTTGAGGCCATCCTGGTTTATATAGTGAGTTCCAGAACAGCTGGGGCTACACGGAAAGATCCTGTCTTAAAAGCAAACAAGCAAAACCAAAGCCTGTAGCCCTCTCATCAGCGTTACAGACTGGCAAAGCTTTCTGAAGCATCCGCCCCCCTTGTGTACCCACAATATGCTCTCATCACCGGAACCTCATGCTAGCATAGCTACTTACCTAGGAGCGCCCTTTCATGCGCTGCACACCCAGCACCCCAGCACTGCTGCATGCTGCTGAGCCTGAGGGGCAGCTCAGTTAGAAACAGCTTTGAAGCACAAGAAGGGTCGTGTAGCTTAAACAAGAAAAAAGAATATTTCTTCTGTGAAAAAAGTGAAACTGGAGCTGGGGTGCGAGTTCCAGCGACTGCTCAAGGACTAGCCAGCCATCTTTCTGCTCTTGCTCTCTGATGTGGTCTTGGAGCAAAGGTCATTCCATCTTCACTGCAGCCTGAAAGAAACAGCAGGCAGGGTCCACTCCGTAAGACAAAACCAAACGAAGGCTGGAAACCGTACTGGGTGCATCAAACACGAAAGGGTTAACCCAGGTAGGCTGTGAGCCTCCCTTATCTGAACCGCTCAGGACCAGGAGTGCTTGGGAGTTTTCCGGAGTTAGACATAAATGCATAGCCTTTCCTGCTTGAGTGCTTGAAATGCTCCCAGACCTGACGCTGTGCCGACACTCAAAAGGCTTGGCATTTGGAGGCATTTTCGACCGTCAGCAGAAGGATGCTTACCCGTACATGAAAAATGGGATGAGGAAGAGGGCAAGCGTGGGTACCAAAAAACAAAACAAGATTCAAACGCTTAGGAAGCAGCTGTGAGCCCTGGGCTGAGGGGTAGGAAATAGAGATGCTATAGCTGTAGACAGTGCGTTCAGACCGGAGAGCAGAGCAGGAGACCATGGCCTTGCTGCTGGCATGATAGGGGCTCTCAGGGACTATTCTATCTATACCCACACTCCACAGTCCCCTGGAGGAAATGTACGTTTGGAGGCACCCAATAAGTGTACCACTCAGGATTCTGCTTCACCAAGAGTGAGGGTTTTCCTCTCTACAGCAGGCTGAGAAACTGCCCTCTTTCCAATGAAAGATGCTGTCTTCTCTCATTTCCTTTTACTGCGCCTGAACACCACAGGCTGAGTAAAGGAACAGGGCTGTGGTGGTTTGAATACGCTTGGCCCAGGGAGTGGCACTCTTAGGAGGTGTGGCCTTGTTGGAGGAAGTGTGATACTATGGGGGTCACCTTGACACATGGTGGTGTGTCACTTTGAGACCTTCGTCCTAGCTGCCTGGAAGTCAGTCTCTCCTGGTTGCCTTCCCATCGAGGTGTAGAACTCTCATCTCCTTCCCCAGCCCCCACATCTGCCTGTGTGCTGCCATGCTCCCTGCTGTGATGATAATGGACTGAACCCCTGAAACTGTAAGCCAGGCCCAATGAAATGTTTGGCTTTTTAAGAGTTGGCATGGTCATGGTGTCTCTTCATAGCAATGGGAACCCTAACTAAGACAAGAGGTTAATTAACTGAGTTCTTAGTTTTGGAGGCTGGAAAGCCTAAGAGTGGTACTCATACCTCTTACGAGTCTGGTGAGCATGTGAACCGTCACATGATGGAAGGCATCATATACTGAGACAGAGAAAGGGGGCTAGCACAGGTATCTCTTCCTCTTCTGGCAAAGCCACTGGTCCCATCCTGAGACCCCGACCCTCATAAAATACCAGAGTTATCCCCTAAGGGCTCCACGTATGGATACATCAACAAACGAACTTAAAAGGTTAAGTTTCCAATGCACAAACTTTGGAAACATTTCCAAACTTCAGCAGACGTGTTCTTAGCAGTCTTGAGTCGGCGGGCTGCAGCAGGTGACGGCTCCATTTGATACAGTTAAGACGCCCCAGTCACACATACTGGGGTCCTGACGTGGAAATCACAAGTATGGCTGATACCCAGGATTAGCAACTGTCCTCGCTCCGTGACAGAATACCTGATGAAAGTGACTCAAGGAAGAAAGAGTCTGTGTGGGCTCACGGTCTGCATGCACATCCCATCATGGCAGAGAAAGCACGGTGGTGGGAGCACGAGGCAGCTGCTCATATTGCCCCACCCCCTGCAAGAAGCAGAGAGATGCTGGAGCTTAACTCACTTTTCCTTTTATTCAATCTGGAACCCCGGCCCACTGCCTACCCACGGTTAGGGTAGATCTTCTCATCCCAAGCAGCCCAGCCTAGACACTTCCTCACATTCATGGCAAGAAGTCTATCTTCCAGGTGGTTCTACATCCTGTCAGGTCGATAATCAATATTAACTACCATGGGTCCCTTGAGGCACTGTCTATTGCTGATAAGTTTGGGTACAAGATCCAGGAATTTCAGCAAACCCATTAGTTTGCTTATCTAGACAGTGTTGGAGAGTCCTGCTATTAAGGTCGCAGTCCCCCATGACCAGATGGCTCTCCGAGCTTGGTGCAAAAATGGAGGACTCCCTTTCTCAGCATGGCCTACCTTTCTCTGCCTGACTTTGTCTGGAGAGTGTTCCTGAACACAGGTGCCTGGCCTTATCTGAAGAATGACCTGAGGCAGAGCTGCTCACAACAGCACACATCTGGCTTGCTGTCTGCATGATAATTAGGTACTGCATTAGGACCAACTAGCCCTTTCCACCCGCACCCACTGAAGTCCCTATAGACCCTAGTCCTGGAACAATAAAGTTGAGCTGTCTCACGGAAGCTGATCCCAGAAGTTAATCCATCGATACTCACAGCCATCTGAACCCACCCCAATGCCTCTGCCACCTTTGTCCTTGAGGGCCATGGCCGACAGTGGCTGAGGAGTAGGGAGACCTACATAGTGGGGCAGAGGAAACTATGGATTGCTTCTTAAACGTAACATCGCAATCAAGGAAAGCAGACAGAGAAGAGGAGAGAGCTCTTGTGTCTAAGTTTTAATAGGCATCCTGGGACAGTTTCTGAAGATGTGGGCTTCTGACACTCCTTTCTTAGCATCCACTCATGCTCTCTGGGATTTGCCTGGGTCCAAGCCAGGGATTCTTTCAGATAAAACACGAGCTTGCTCCACACTTTCACAAAACAATTCTAACTCAGACGACTGGAATCACAGTCAGTCTGGAGGGACGGACTCCAGGAATACGCCCCACACCCACAGAAGGTCAAGGCTCTTACATAAGCGATGTCACGTTTGCACGTAGTCCATCCAGCCCTCCTATATATGTGAACTCATTTCTAGATTGTTTATGAGACCAACATGATGTGAGTGTCATACTTCATTGCTTACGGTTGGCTTTTTCAGTGTTCCGGTTACGTTTGAGTCATCATCCTGTTCCTGTAAGAAATCCTCTTTCACATAAACTCACTGGTTCACTGGGGTAGATGTGGGGGGAATCATTACTTTGGTTTATTGCCAGTCCTTATCAGGAGTGAACAGACTCTTTTTTTTTTTTTCATGTCTCCCAGAAATCACAGTGGAAAAAAAAAAAAGAAAGAAAAAGAGAGAAAGGAAGGAAGGAAGGAAGAAAGAAAGAAAGAAAGAAAGAAAGAAAGGAAGGAAGAAAGAAAGAGGGAGGGAGGAAGAAAGAGAACATTCCAAGGGATTCTGAACAGGCTCCAAGGCAAACCATCTTCCCTCTCTCTTAAAGATTGATTATAACAAATTGTGTTTGCTGAAAATGGCCACTGTGCCAGCTCTAGGTTTGTAGTGATTTTTCTTAAATATTTTTATTTCCCTTATTAAGAGCTAGAGTTTGTATCTTTCCCCTAAACATGGTGGAGCTGTCATTGGATCAGTCGCTGTTGATAGCTCATATGTGACTCCTGGGGTAGAGTTGGGACAGGCAGCACAGCTGTCACCTAGCCCACAGCCTCAGCCTGCTTACTCTGTTGAACAGCATCTGAGATGAGTACTAAGAAAGAGGGGAGCTGACAAACATTTGGTTCATGTTTCTACAAGAGCATGCCCTGCTATTGGCTTGGTTCTGACGGGGACATAGTGGTAGACGGCACACTGGGCACATATGCAAATGGGAGGGATGATGGCGATAAAGTCGGAGAGTGGCTCAGCAGTGTGGCTTCTGTGTTTATAACAAGTCCCTGTGGCAAGGACTGATTCAAGATTCCACAGACGAGAAACTGCCTTAATCCCACCAAAGACAGAGCCCCTGTAACCTGAACAAATCCCACTGGTCTCCACCTCTTAAGAACCACCTCTTCGGGGCTGGAGAGATGACTCAGCGGTTAAGAGCACTGACTGCTCTTCCAGAGGTCCTGAGTTCAATTCCCAGCAACCACAGGTATGGCTCACGACTACAGCCCTTCCTTCCGGTGTGTCTGAGGACAGCGATACTGGGATCAATCTTCCCATACACAAACCTTTAGAAGGCCAGTGCACAATCACACGAGGGCTGAGACAAACCAGACCCATGTGAGGAGACCAACGCAGAGGAGCCTCAGGCACGGGACTAACAAATCTTCAAATGGCTGTGGTCCCAGCCTCTGAGTCTCCCTGCTCTGAGGGGTTACACAGCAGAGATAAACCATTCTGCTGGGCTTATTCAATGCCCAATCCACAGGAATCTTTGAAAATAAGAGACTGCTTTAAACCACTAAGATCTGAGGTAACGTTGCATACCCGTAGAAACTGGAACATTAGGTAATCGTAAAAGTGTCTGTATCTACATTTACACTCCAGCACTAACAACCTAAGATAAAAATTACACATGTGCATTAAAAAAAAAAACAAATACAACACATTTCATGTTCTCTTATTTAAATGACATGATTTGAGAATTCTGAACAAACAGGAGTTTGTTCATGCACCATTCCTGAAATTGCTTTTAAGGGGAAATTAGCTCTGGCTGATGACCTTGGTTACTAGGTTGCAAAACAAAAAGAGAAGCAAGTCATCCACAGCCTAGAAACAAACAAACAAACAAACAGACAAAAAACCTTACAGGTCATCCATAGCCCCCTCCCTCCCAAAAAAAAAAACCAAACTTAAAATAATTTCTCAATCTAGAAAAGTGGTTCTCAACCCATGGGTCATGGCCCTTTTGGGGTAGAATGACTCTTTCATGGGGATCACCTAAGACCATCAGAAAACACAGATGTTTACATTATGATTCATAACTAGCAAAAATACAGTTATGAAGTAGCAACAAAAATGATTTTATGATCAGGGTACAACACGAGGAACTCTGTTAAAGGCTCACAGCATTAGGAAGGTGAGAAGCGCTGCTTTAGAACAATATAATTGAACAATATAATTGAAGAGGGAAAAAGTCAGTGCAACGGTGTTCCTGGTGGATCTGCAGACACGTTTCAGTGGCAGCAACTTTGACTCCACCTTTCGTTCTTGCTCCCATCCATGCAGAACAGGGAACGCTACAGAGATCAGAGAAATGAGCAGAGAGCACCGGGATTACCACTTTTTTGTTTTGATCTAGTCGAGATCTGAGGGCGTAAGCTGTCAGGTAAGCTGAACTCCATGTGGATCTGACCCTACAGGGAGACAGGATTTCAACCATGTGTCATCCTTCTGTAGGGCACAGGAGACTTGCGTGGCTGCCATTAGGTGTGAGGGCGTTACCTAAATCTTAGCAGACAATCGGAGTCAGGTCTGGGCTGGGATGCGAGTGTGAGGCAGGACAGAGGGGGCCTGGAGGAGTCTGTATTCGTTGTGGGGTTACCGGCGGGAAGCGTCTACAGCAGAAGACTAAGGAGCTCCCAATTGCACAGGTTCTAAGCATGCATGTACACCAATGCCACCCCTTCCCGGCCCAACAGAGAAGGAGCCTCTAACCACGCGCACGCGTGGAAAGATCCAAGCAACAGAGGACTACAGTCAAATGCCCCTCACTTCAGAGGGAAAGAAAGACAGGAAACTCCACGGCAGGATCAATCGCGCAGAGGTTACTGCCAATGGGAGCGAGGGGGACGTCCCTGTCCAGGAGCTTCTACAGACGCAAGGCAGAAGCCAACTGCAATGGGAAGGAGAAGTGGCACAGCCAAAGAAGCCCCACACCGTGGTTTAGGATCTGAGATCAAGGCTGAACCAAAACAGCAAGGAAACCAGCCCAGCCACACGACTAGCACTCAGCCACTCGGAGAGGATCTGCCCCAAAGAAGAGGTAAGAATACAAAAAGAGCCCTCTGTGACACAAGATATGGAAGCTTTCTGAAAGACTATGTCTCCCTGTCTAGTCCCCAACTTAGAGCAGACCAGAAGCTTCCTCTGTTGGCATTCCTGCTATACTCTGCCAATGGTTACCTAGCAACAGCCCGGTGGGCCTGGCTTGCTGAAAAAGGGACTGTTTGGCCCCACCCTCTCTCTCTTACTCTCTCTTTCTCTTCTCTCCTTTACCTCTTTCTCCATCTCTCCCTCCCCCCTCCCCACTCCACATGTTCCCGGCTGGCCTCTCTCTCTCTCTCTCTCTCTCTCTCTCTCTCTCTCTCTCTCTCTCTCTCTCTCCCTCCCTCCCTCCCTCCCTCCCTCCCTCCCCCATCCCCTCTCTTCCTCTGCCTCTACTCCCTTCTCAACTCCCCTTCCCATGTCCCCAAATAAACTCTATTCTATACTAGAATATTCTATACTTAGCAGGTACCAAGGTGGCAGGGAGGGATGCTTCACCATGGGCCTGCCAAGGTACCCCTCCCACCTCACTATACCGTGTCCCATGAAACCTATCCTTGGCTTTTTATAAAACACATCACCCCCCAGTTAGGGGATTGTGAAGCTGTGCCTCTGTTGCATGTAGTCGTTAGCAACCGCAAGATCCTCAGCTCCTAGCTAGGCTAACTCACCCTTGTACTAAAAGCAGGTTAGAAACAGCATGGACATTTGCTGATCTATCAGTTTTCTGGGTTCATACAAATGAAGGTTTGGCCTTTGATGGAAGAATCCACTTTAAGGGAAAATGTAAGAGGAGGCCATGTTGAGGTGAAGTGAGTTATAGAAATCGACTCCATGGCCCAAGGAGAACAACCAGATAGGAATTATAAAACAATGTTGGCCAGTATGTTGATGCACTACTGAAAGAGGCCGCAGGGTAGGGGGGGTTATCAAGCATGAGGAGAGGGAGAATTGTGTATGAAAGGATGGAGTTCTAAGAGTGACGCAGAACACTAGAATACATACATATTCATATATTATATATAACTATATAATATGTATTGTATATAAAAATTAGACACATAAGTAGAATAAATACATCTTTGGGTAAATTTAAAGAACAAAAAAAATCCTTGAAGCTACAAAATTAGAAATCATCCAAATAGGAAAACATACAACAAAAACCAACATAGACTTATGGTAGTAGGCAAACATACATGCAATTGGAGTCGCAGAAGGATAAGAGAGAGAACAGAGCAGAATATAGACAGGAAGAGATAATAGCTTAGGCTGTTTCAAAGCAACAATCAATAAACCAAAAAAAGCCAAGCATCTCAGAGGATCCAAAGTCAAAATACCAAAAAGAATGGGAGTAAGGTACCACAGTATCACCACCACACTCCCCCCAAACGCGTGTCTATACGCATTGTAATCAAACAACTTAAAACCTAAGGTACGCACTGTTAGGTCCCAAATCCCAAAAATAACAGTCTGGCCTCGGCCCAGGTTGGGTGCTCACAGGACAGAAAGAAAGATTGCTGGCCAGACAGGTAAAAGCTGTCTCTCAGCTTCCTTAGGCAAATGTAATCTTTCCCTCAACCACAGGCAAATGGGGCATCTAGTTAAATCTCAAAGCCGCAGCTAACCTTTTAACATGTAGTGTGAATCAAAGCCACTGGGCTCTGTTGGGCAGAAAGTTGGATTCCAGGCTCTTCCTGGACAACTCTCCCTCTGAAGCTGCTCTCTACCAGTTCTTGGCAGCACCCCCTCTGATAGCCCCTGACCATGCCTTCACTCCTCTCTGCCTCCAAGAGGTAGCCATGCCACTTTGGACTCCCCCAAGTACCTATGACTATTCTTTTTCTACCACCCGAGAGATAGGTACACAGCCGTGCCATGCTTACAGTGAACCTTCCCACCCATGGAGCTGTTCTATCCTGCGGTCTCACGGGGCCATCGCTTACAAAGAATAAAGCTTGAAGGTTGTCAAAGAAAACCACACCTCACGCAGAACAGCAAAGGTAAATGCCCAAATAGGAACAGCTCATCACCCAGAATAACATGGCCAACAAGATCATCCTCCAGGCATGAGGTAAATAAAGGTGTTCCCAGGTATAGGGAAATTGAAGAAGATTTCTTGCTAGCAGACCTGCTCCAAAACAACAAAATTGCTAGCTAATTTTTTCAGACAGAAAGGATGTTGACGACAGGAGCCACAGACCAATAGGATTGAAGCACACTGCAAGCATATGTATTATTGAGGGTTCTCTAGAGAACCACTAGAAAATAGATGATAGGCAGGCAGGCAGGCAGGCAGGCAGGCAGGCAGATTAAATAGTCTGGCTTACATTAGCAGAGGCAACATACTCCTCCAGTGGCCTTGTGTGGGCTGGAAAGCAAGGAAAACCAAGGGGTGCTCGGTCCCTGGTGATGGAAGCCTCAGGAGAGAATTCAGTGATGACATCCACTCCAAGGCTGAAGGCCTGGAAGTCTTCTGGGAGCTCCTGGTGCAAAGGCTGAAGAGCCTGGAGTCTGATATCTGTAGATTAGGGTAGCAGAATGGTTCCCATGCAGGAAGGGTCGGGCACCCAGTGAGATACAGCCCTGCATCACTTTCCATTGTCTTTAGGCCTTCACTCTCTGGGATGCCACCGTCTACAATCAGAGCTGGTCTGCCTCTTAGCTAAGCCTCTCTGGGAACAGCTTCATAGACACACCCAGGGGAGCATTTAACTAACTACCTAGGGACTTCTCAATCCAATCAGATCATCAATCAAGACCAACCATCCTGTTAGTGTATAAACTGACAACATGACAGCTCTGTGATGTGCTTAAGGTGTTTATTGTAGATAAACAGAGAGAATAGCCAGAGGCGTCTGGAAGAGTCTAGAGCAGATGGGGAAAATCTAGACTGAACATGGTGAGCAGATGACTGGGCCATGAGAGAAGCAGGAGAGAGCAGAGAGATAGAGAGAGGGAGGGGGGTGAGACACAGAAAGAAAGGAACAGAGAGAGAATGAGGGAGAGCATGTGGAGAATAGCAGGGTCATAAGGAGAATGAGTAGCTGGGGTTGGGGGAGGGGGCAGCCCAGGAGCTGGAGGGTGTTTAGGGTGGGAGAGGAGGTGAGAAGGGCTAGGACACTAGAGCATGGACACTGGACTCTGGAACAGGGACTTAGGAAACTGGGAGAGCCCGTTCTAGGGAATGATGTGCTGGTTTCCACTATTTCCTGTTTGTCATTTTATTTTATTTTATTTTATTTTATTTTATTTTATTTTATTTTATCAGAGAGATGTTATTATCCAGCTTTTCTCTACCACTATTTAAAATCTTAAAAAAAACAGATTTATTTAATACTAATCAAGTGTGTGTGTGTGTGTGTGTGTGTGTGTGTGTGTGTGTGTGTGTGTGCGTGCACGTGCATTTGTGTATGTGCATCTGCAGAGTCCAGAAGAAGACATCAGATCATCTGGAGCTAGACGTTCCAGGCCGCTCAGCATGGGTGCTGGGAACCTTGCTCAGGACGTCTGCAGCAGTGGTGTGCTAACTGCTGCATCATCTCTCCAGCACCCGTATCACCTTTTCAAAACTGTTAGCAATACTTGCAGACGTCCCGTTTACTCCCAGACAGGCTCAAGTGTTCACGCGTCGTCACTTATCCATTGTGCACTTCACTAATGTTAGGCACCACTCTTCAAGCTTACTGCTCTCACAGAACATAAATTATGTTACATGTCAGCATATGCTCCCGTCTCACCTTATTATTTGTAGAAGGAAACAATGCGCTTATAGAGGTAATTTCAATACCCCGAATTCAAGAATGTGTAAGTGTACGTTTCTAGATTATCAAGTCAACGCACAAGGTCTTATGGACTGCCCTTCAGAGGACCATTCCCTAACTTGTAGCACCATTTTGAAGGCTGTGTAGAGTTTAGGCTGTGTAACCTAGCTGGCAAAAAGTAGGTGACCAGGGGTCTGTCTTTGAAGGACATACCTAGCTCTGGTTCTAGGCTATGCTCTCTGCTTCCTGTTTGTACCATGGGAAGAGTCACTGCCTCCTGCTTCTGCCTCTAAGCTCCTACTCCTGATGCTACATCTTCCTCACCATGGTGGCCTGAAACTTCTGTGGAACCTGGAGCCAAAGCAGGTCTTACCTTCCTGAAGTTGCTGCTTTTGGATGTTTGATAACTGTAAGAATAAAAGTAACTAATATAGAAACTGGTACAGAGGAAATGGGACCATGGTGGGATGACCTAACCATGTGGTTGACCTTTGGAGTTGGTTTACAGGAGAAACTTGGAAGGGTCTGGAGCTGTGGGATAGAGAGGCTTTCTAATGCTATAAGCCCCACGTAGTGGGTAATTATGGGTAGACCAGAAGGCTGATCAAAACGCAACTGGTGAAGAATGGGCTTATGATGTTTTAGATGGAAACAAAGGGCTCAACTAGGAAATGTGGTTATAGGCTAGCTGTGATTTGAATAGGTGCGGTCCCCATAGATCCATATGTCTGAATGCTTGGACCATTGGCACTATTAGGAGGTGTGGCCATATTGGAGGAAGTGTGTCATTGAAAGGGCAGGCTTTGAGCTCTCCTATGCTTAAGCTATGTCCAGTGATGCAGTCTCCTGCTGCTGCCTGTGAATCAAGATGTAGAACTCTCGGCTCCTCCTGCACCATGTCTACCTGTGTGCTGCCATGCTTCCTGCCGTGATGATAATGGACTGAACCTCCAAACTGTAAGCCAGCCTCAATTAAATGTTTCCCTTTATAAGAGTTGTCTTGATTTTGTCATCTCTTCACAGCAATAAAACTCAAACCAAGACATCAGTTATGCTACATTCTAAAAACAACAAAGAACTATATCGCAATACCTTTGCCTGTGTTCTGAAAATTAGAGTGAGGTTGAATTTAAAAATAATGAGTACATTATTTGGAGATGAAAAGTGTAAGATAGAATAGCCTCCAGGCCGCAGAAGGGTTGATGCCGGCCACTTTTAGCTGGAAATACAGTGAGAATTCAGAGTAAAAATTCAGAGTAGAAAAATGTGAAAAAGATTAAGTTTAGTCAAAAGAGAAAAGAAAAAAGAAAGAGAAAAATGTAAAGGAATGTCTCTGAAGCCCTAGATGAAGCAAGTCTGGACAAAGCTTTGGTAATCAGTAAAAGGAAGGCAGGGCCCTTTACTCTGGGTAACAGAAAAGGTGCTCTGAAGAGGAAACTCCTCCCATGGAAGGCCCTATGGTATAAAAATGCAAATTCATTTGAAAGTTTCTGGGTATGCGACAGGAAGAGAGTCACAGGGGGAAGTGTTTCTCCAGGGTCAGCTGCCCAGACACTCAGAGATCAATGCAGCTTTGATAAAGGGGGGCGTGGCTCCATTTCGACTTCACAGAAGATTTTCAGACATACAGACACACAGAGTGGTGGGTAGAGGAGGCTTGTGCTGAAGTTCTGGAGTAACACTGGTGATGTCTGGTTATGTGTGCAAGGGTCGGACCTCCTGCAAGAAGCCCCACTGGCCTCCGTGTGAAGTTGTAGAGGTGAACCCTACGTTAGAACGGACACCCCCTATCCTAGGATGTTGATGATACCAGAAACATGGGATGTATGCTAAGGAAATCTGTGGACAATGAGTAGATATAGTCCAAATGTATTACAGAAAGCAGGGCCACAGGGGGTGGGGCCACAGGGGCAGAGCCTCAGGGGCGGGGTCTCAGGGGCGGGGCCTCAGGGGCAGGGCCATAGGGGCGGGGCCACAGGGGCAGGCCACCCAACCCTGTTGGAACACAGGTGAGGCAACTCTACCCCAGATGCTGAACATGGAACCATAGGACTGTTTATCTTGACAAAGGTAAATATTGGTCTTGCTTTGGTCCATCTCTCCTATCTGTGCCCCAATTTCTCTCTTTTGGAATGGGAATGTTTAGTATCTGTCATTGTACAGTGGAAGATTATATATTTTTTTTTTGTTCTTTTTTTTTTTCGGAGCTGGGGACCGAACCCAGGGCCTTGCGCTTCCTAGGCAAGCGCTCTACCACTGAGCTAAATCCCCAACCTATAACTTGTTTTTTAATACAAAGGTCCACAGGTCAGTTTATCTGGGTTTCAGAAGATATTTTGGAGTCAAATTTTAGTTCTACTTATTATATATGTATATATGTGTATATATGTATATATATATATTGTGTGTATGTGCATGTATGTATATGTGGGGTATGCATGTGCCAGAGTGCATGTGAAAGACAGATGACAACTTGAAAGAGTCTTCTCTCTCTTGTACCATGTGGGTCCCAGGGTCGTCAGGCTTGGATACAAGCAGCTTTACCTGCTAAGTCATTTTGGTGGTCCTACGATTCTGGACTCTTGAACAGTGCAAACAGAGTGACTCCTGAGGCTGGACTAAGTACAATTTGCATTTCAAAGTGACTACAGGCATCCAGGGGCCAGAGGTACAGGGCTTTATGTTGCATATGAAGTGTTCCCCACAGGTTTTGAAGGCTCGGTTGGACCGTAAGTTGTTATTTTGAAGTTGGGGGTACCTTGAGAAGGTGGCACCTGGTGGGTACAGATAGGTCATTAGGTGTGGTTGGTCATTTCGAGGTTAGACCCACACTTGGCTCCAACCTGCTTCTCCCTGGAGCATCATGCTCCCACTGCAAGGGGTGGGGCTGTGCCTGTATCCCTGCCCCCTCCACCTTGACAGGCTGAAACCTCTCTGAAACCAGGAGCTAAAATAAACCTCCCGTAAGTCATCTGTGTTAGATGTGTTAGATGTCTGGTCACACAGGCCAGGAGTATAATCCTGTGACAACATAATTTGTAGCACACACAAGGCACTGAGTTTGGCAACACCAGAAAGAAAGAAAAAACATACATGTACAATGCTCATGGGAACTAGTTACTATGTTCTCAACTGGAAACTTATGGAGTAGATTTAAAGTGGTCTTACCTCAAAAAATAAAGGTAACTATGTGTGCTGCTATGCACGGAGCCATATTGGATTTGGGCCTAGCCGCTTTTTGACTGCATGGTTCAAAGTGACTCTGGGCTGTTTGGCCACAGAGACTCACCCCGAAGATGACTGCCATAAATCTTAAGATTGTTGGATAAAGCCTCTCCCATGAATTTACGGCACAAGAGTATAACATTCAAGGGATGCCTCAGCTCGAGCAGATACCAGTTATCTCCTCAGTCAACACCCAGTGTCTCCACCACCTGACCTCATCACCTGACTTCTTTGCCTCCAGCTATCACTGCCTATACCCTCATCTCCCCCTCCTTCATATTTCACAAAGGTCACTCCCCCTACCTGAAAGCCTTAAAAGCTGCAATGTTCATCCCAATAAACGAGACCTTGACAACAGAACTTTTGCTTGGTCTCCTTCTTCTCTTCACCCCCATTTTGGCCCACAGGTAGAAAGCCTCTTCGGGACCCTGAATAACTGGGTCCCCGCTGGCGGGGACAAGTGGCGCCTGAACAGGGACCCCGAAGCAAGGCCGACTACAGGACGATGGAGATAAGAGAGCTGCAGCGGGAATCAAGGACTCTTCAGGCCGCATCGCTCGTGCGTCGCTGGAGAGGGAGGTAAGGACCGGTCGAATAATTGTCGTCTAATTGCCATGGGGAAGGTATGGATTTAGGAGGCTTGTTTCATAGGAGAGATCAAGCGCTCACTCAGGGAGAGAGGATTAAGAGTTAAGAAAAAGGATTTAATCAAGTTTTTTTGTTTTAAAGGTGTCCCTGGTTAATTTTAAGCAGTGTGGGGCTAGCTTAAGTAAAACTTGTAATAAAAAAGGGACAAGGTAATGGTAAAGTGTTTTTGCATATGCGTTCTTTTAGAGTTATATTTTAGTCTTTGGATCCTGACTAGAGATAGTTTACACCCTAGACATGAGAGAGAATGGGTTTGGGAAAAAACAGTCCTCCCGGACTCTCCACGGATGCTTTGGAGAAAGAGAAAAACTTTTCAGGGCTCTCCTGGGAACAGAAGAAAGGCAGGAGACGTCCTGCCTCTCTGCTGGCTCCTATTGGAGAAATGCTTATTTCTAGTTCTGGGTTCCATAGGTAGGATATGTGGGTCCCTATCGTGGGACACCATCTAGTTTTTTCCCTCTATGTCTATTGTGTGTCCTTGGTGCACCAAGCTATCCATGTCTGTCAGTTTATGTCTGTGGTCTTTGTTTCTCGTTGTTTAAATGTTTTATGTTTCGTGTTCAAAAGAAAAAAATGATAAAAACTTTATCTGCCAGTCGTTCACACCTTGACTTGGTTTTAACTCGTTTCAAGAAGGGAACAATGCATAAAAAACAGTTTCAATTGGCTTTTGGAGCCTACATCTGTAGCTAGAAGCCTAAGTCTGCTGGACAAGCTCCCCAGGGGCTGGCTAAATGTTTATACTAGCTGATCCTAAAGACACCAGGAGCTTCACAGCTTAAAAGGTGTAACATTGGTAACAGAAAGTTGGCTTAAAACTGTAATTTGGATATGAGCCAACCTAGGGAAACAGGTCCAAATTGAGGTAATATTTTTATGGAATTCTTATTCTAAAAACCAGGCTTCTAAAAGATTTTAGGGCAATGTCTCTTTGTTGAGGTATTGGAGACCGCACCATCGTGCGTTCACATGTAGGAATTGGCAGTCATAGCCAAAGTTGTGGTTTGCCCTAAAGTTACTGTATTTTGATGCTAATTCCACTGCCCCAAGAACAGCTGCCTAGTCACATACTCAGAACTCAGGTGACTTTCCAAAGTTGTGGCTGTGCTCTGGTGTTACAAAGAGATCTTAAAGATTGTGATTAAAGACTGTCAGTGTTACATTGACTAACTCAAACTTATTTATAATTAAGAAAAAAATCAAACAGGTAGAGATTGTTACAGGATTTAAAAAGGATTGATGAGGTTTTAAAACTTGTGAGAGCATTACAGCTTGTTTGCTTATCCAACTGCCATTTCAAGATAGATTTAGAGGATTGTTTTTATGCAGTTTGTTTACATCCTGGCGATTGTGAGTTTTTATTTTGTGAGCTTGCTTATAATTTTAGAGAGCCCATGAAGTGATATCATTAAAAATTTTTTACAAAAGAGTGGCTACTAGCCTTATATTATGTAATTTTGTTGCTTCTTCAATGTAAGAAGTTAGAACTTTGAATCTTTCAGTGTATATGGACATTTTTACTACAAACCTTTGCTCTCAAAATGAGCTTTAACATTTGGGGAGTAACTATTGCTCCAGAGAAGATTCAATATTCATTTTTAATATTTAAAACTAATTTTAAGCTTCTAAGGATATGTTAATTGCCAAAGTACCTCACCTTACCAGAGGACTTAACTTTGTTATCCTCATTGGAGATAAAGCTTTTGTCATTAGTACAAAATTGTAGGCTAGAGTCATGGAAGTATTTTAAAAAGAAACCTGGTGAAACATACCTTATTCCAAACAGCAATCAAATTGGTTATTACAAAATACTGATATTTGGCCTATTACATATACAAATTTTTCAGGCAAAATTGATAATTTTACTCTTTACATATTTTTGTATTTCCTGTATATTTGTGCATACAACCCATAGGAAATGCGCTTACTGTATTTATAGGTGGTTCATCTAATGAAAAGGCTACATGTATGATTGGATCACTTGTTTATTCTCTTGAGTTTCTGCTGCTTCAGCACAGATTATTAAATTCCTGGCTTTAGCCACTGTTTTTATAATGTTAAAAAAATCAAGCTTTCAATTCACATACTGATAGCCAATGTGTGGCTTGTGGTTTACGATTGATTTCAATTACTTAATGCTTTATTAGAGACAAGTTTTCTACATGAAATCAGTGAGTGATTTCAGTGTAAATTGTCTGACAACTCACTGTCCTTTCAGTGCTCTGGCTCAGACAACTAAACAAAACCATAGACCCAGCTCTTTGAAAATGGTAATGGAGTTGATAACACACCCCCTTGAATAGAGGAAGACTCCATTTGCTTACTTTCAACTCCCAGCCTCACCTTGCCGGCTCAGGGATTTCTAGTACAGTATTTATAGGATTTGGCATCTCTAATTAATGCTTATGTTTAGGTAAATAAAGCTGGTAAGGGGCTGGAGAGATGGCTTAGTGGTTAAGAGCACTAAGTACTGTTCCTTTATAGGCCATTTAAGAACTCAAACTGGATTGCCTGGACACCTTACTTAGCAAGGGAGGACAATGATACCAGGCAGATTATAGGCCTTATATAGAAACAGTTAGTCAAAAAATCTCATTCTTTATATATCCAAAACAATAATGCTGGAGACAATAATTTGGTATAAAAGTCAATTTATAAATACAAGTGCTCAGTGTCCTCAATTTAATCCTTAAGGACTTATCTTAATAAATAATATTTTAACAATATTTTAATAAATAAAAAGGGGAGTTATCCCTGTATGCTAAAATATGCTCCTTTTATTTCAATTTTAAAATTTGGATGCCAAGGAACACTCTGAGTTTATGGCACCCTACAGCTAAGCATACTTCTGCCTAGGTGAAATAGAAAGATCCACATATTGGCATGATCCTGTTCAGATATTTTATATGGGGAAGAGGGAATCTTTGTGTTTTTTCTACAGGATGCTACAGGAGTGTGCCAGCTGCCCGAGTGGCTGGTGAGACTTGCTGATCCTGGTTACATGAAGATTCAGCTCTCCTGGTTCGGGTCCCTGGAGTCATTCCTGTGTCCTTGGAGGAATATGGAGGATTCCCACTCATCTTTTTTCATCACAGAAATTCTGGCGTTGCTGCAGTCATTGTGTCCCGTCCCACCACGGCCTGCGCTCCGACCCTCTGTGCACTGCTGACCGATCCTGAACTATCCTGGGAAAGACCTTGGCATTTTCGCTGCTATTGTAGCAGCCATTACTGCTGCAGCCATTGTGTCTGCAGTGTCTGGAGCTACCCTCCCCCAATCTATTGTTAGGCAAGCACAGTGGGTGAACTTTCTGGAGTAGTTGCTAACAATTGGGAATTCTAAATTTTATTACAGGAGAGGCATGACTAGGCCCTTGGTGGTATGGCCATAGCAGCTGAGGAGAACCAGATGAGGTGCCCACTACTTATCGGGAGAGGCTCAATTTCCACAATCTCTTATATTAATGCCATCTGGCTCCTACTCCTTCGCCCCTGGGCTCAAGTAAGAGGAATGAGAAGATGATCCAATGTAGCTTTCCTCAGTGACGGGCAACTTCCTCTGACCCTTGACCAATCTAGACATGGAGCCTTGAGGGCGACAAGGTGATCCTATGTCAGATAGGCTGGGGTTTGAGAGGTCGATCCTAAGACAGAGGTGGCTACACCCCGTTTAAACGTGCGGGCCGGTCAAATGCTCCTCTGCCCAGTTTCTCCCCCAATAACACACACGTATAGCCCAGAACAGTGTGTTACAGCATAAGTTCATTCCTAGCCATTGGGGTGCAGTCCTAACTGCAAGAGTGGCTTGCCATGGCCGAGCTGGGCACTCTGTGAGGCATGTCTGATCTCTCTCAGACCACTACTTCCACCTAATGGTTTTTTTAATAAAAGAAAAATGGGGGAGATGCACGGAGCCATATTGGATTTGGGCCTAGCCGCTTTTTGACTGCATGGTTCAAAGTGACTCTGGGCTGTTTGGCCACAGAGACTCACCCCGAAGATGACTGCCATAAATCTTAAGATTGTTGGATAAAGCCTCTCCCATGAATTTACGGCACAGGAGTATAACATTCAAGGGATGCCTCAGCTCGAGCAGATACCAGTTATCTCCTCAGTCAACACCCAGTGTCTCCACCACCTGACCTCATCACCTGACTTCTTTGCCTCCAGCTATCACTGCCTATACCCTCATCTCCCCCTCCTTCATATTTCACAAAGGTCACTCCCCCTACCTGAAAGCCTTAAAAGCTGCAATGTTCATCCCAATAAACGAGACCTTGACAACAGAACTTTTGCTTGGTCTCCTTCTTCTCTTCACCCCCATTTTGGCCCACAGGTAGAAAGCCTCTTCGGGACCCTGAATAACTGGGTCCCCGCTGGCGGGGACACTGCTAGGTTTGCTAGCTTTCTTGGCTTCTCTGTATCAAAACACCGTGTGTGTATGTGTGTGTCTGTGTGTGTGTGTGTGTGTGTGTGTGTGTGTAAGCAAATGCAATTTAATAATTTTTAAGGACTGTGAATGTGGCCTAGTAGTTGAGTATATCCACATGGATATGATGAAAGAAAAAAAATAATTTAACTCATAAATTCCTTCTACATTTTAAAAGATTCATTTCTATTTTTAACATGAATATGATAAGAAGAAAAATTAATTTAATTTACCTTATGCATTTCAAAAGATTTATTTGGGGGCTGGAGAGATGGCTCAGCGGCTAAGAGCACTGCCTGCTCTTCCAGAGGTCCTGAGTTCAACTCCCGGTAACCGCATGGCGGTTCACAGCCATCTGTAATGGGATCCGATGCCCTCTTCTGGTGCGTCTGAAGACAGTGACAGTGTACTCACATAAATGAAATAAATAAATCTTTAAAAATAGAAAAAAATTATTTTTATTTTTAGTTTGTGCGTACACAGCATGTGGATACCCACGGAGTCCAGAAAAGGGCTTCAGGTCCCCTAGTGCTGAGGTTACACGTGGTTGTAACCATGTGCATGCTGGGAGCCGAAACTGCGCCCCTCCTGAGTTGCACAGAGAGCTCTTAACAGCTGAGCCACCTCGCCTACATTCTTGTGGTGCTTGACTTACTCCAGAGCTAACTGGACATGCCACGCCTGATCTGTAGTCACCGCGCTCTCCCCCCCCCCCCCCCCCCCCGATTTCAAGTGTCAGCACATATGGCTCATTTTCCACTTGTTGCTTCTGAGTTCAAATCATCTGCAGATTCCTTAGCGTCTGAGGTGCTGCTACGCCAACAGAAATGCAATTATGGCACAAGGTGGAGAAGTGGCCTACTCCAGCGAGGCAGCACAACACAGCGAAGATGGCTGTACATTTTGAGAATATTGAGGCAGAGGAACTTTAAAAAGAAATCTCTTTTACAAGCACCACGAACCAGAATTGTTTCTCAGCAATTTGCAGAAATAATATTAACATGGTGTCACCAACAGGCATCTACTCAAAGGCGGTCATTTGTTTTATCTCCCAGAAGGCACTTCAACTGCCATCCTTGAAATGCAGGACCATGCCTTCCCGGTACTCACAGCAGGAACTCCCTCAGCAGATATTCGAACAAGAGGCTGTGGGGGCGTGGGGAACAAAGTGCTACAAATAAATAGTGTGACACCCTGTAGGTTGATGTCATTATGCAGGTGAAGGCAGGTACAGGATAGAACGAGGCCTGTCACTGGACGAGAAGGGAAAGATGGGCAGGAGAAAAGTTTTAGAGAGGAGAGGAGACTGGAGCGATGGGGAGAGCAGCGGAGAGAAGCAACATGGAGGCAGACGTAAATGGTCCTCATCGTGCATCTCTACATAGTTACAGGTTGTTATGACTATTCTTAAGGGACGGGTGTGTATAGGGTTTTGTGTCTAGATGAGCAAAGCATATCTTATCCAGGTGGGCAGTTTATATCCTTATCAATTGGTTGTAAGCTAATGGCGTGGACGTATTATACAGTGAGTCATTAACATATAAACCTGGTTTTGGGTTTCTTGAGTTTGTTGAGTCATGTTTTCACTGAGTTGTTGGGAGTGTGAGCAGAGTCTGTGACAGCAAGCCACGCTAGGCTAAGGAACGTTTGGGGCTAGCACGGCCTGTGGAACATGATGTGGGCCTCAGGCATGATAACAACCCGCTAAGGGGTTGACACAGTGTGTCAGTGTGTCAAAGCAGCTGACAGAGAAACAGCAAGAGCACACGGGTCTGCTCGGAGTGGGAACTCGTGGGAACCGGTTGTACGCTTGTATAATTTTACTGCAACAACACCTTCCCAGGAGGAACTGTGGATAAAGGCACACGGGCTGACAGAGCGAGGCGGAGACATGTATGATGTGACAGACTTGCATGCTGCAAATCAGCCCTGCCTCAGGAGACATGGGCTGACTGATGTAGCTTCTTAATACACATGGCACATGTGCTTAGATGTAAACGCTGTGTCCCCCACTTCCACTGCTGTCAAAAATCTTAACACCCAAGGAAGCGGGCCTATACAAGTGATCAGTCATGGGGGCCAAACCGTCATGGATTACAGGAGCGCTGGAAGGACCCTGTTTATGAATATGATATGAAGACCCAGAAAGGCAATGCCAAGATGAATGGTTCCTCGGTGTCCCTAACTCCACTGGATATTAGACTTCCCAGACTGTACAAACTATGAGCAGGCCCCAGTCCAGTGAGCACAGAAGAACCTGAAAGTCACACCCAAACCTGGGCACCCTGTAGCTAGCAACAAGGGGTCTGTAACACATGGTGCCTTCTCTGGTAGCCTCTGCAAATATGATTCTTTCTGTAGATTCCTTTAGGGGTCATGCATGAGTTCACCACCGTGTTTTAAGACACATTCTTGGTGAATGTGTTTAAACTGTATTTGAAAGGTTCTCTCTCAGGGTCACTGTGTAAGCATCTGTGCATACCACTGGCTAATGCCCTACAGCCTCCAAAAGCTACCCCTTCCTGCAAACGGTTTAGTATTCTGTGCATAATCCACTCGGGACCCCTTCTGTGGACTGTGAGTGTTGACATTCTCACCGTTAAAAACTGCTGTTTGTCTGATATCTGGAGGCCACAAGGATGACCACCTGTCCAGCTAGTTGTTAATTATTTCTTTCACCATCATGTTTTTTTTTTTTTTTTCTTTTTTTCGGAGCTGGGGACTGAACCCAGGGCCTTGCGCTCGCTAGGCAAGCGCTCTACCGCTGAGCTAAATCCCCAACCCCCCACCATCGTGTTTAAGTCGGCAACACCCCAGAGTCCCTTCCCTCACTCCACCTTGGCTATTCAAAATGGAAAGCTGACAGTCTTTTTCATAGAGCTAAGGAAGGGGAGGAAGAGAGAGCTGGCAAAACGGTTGCTTCTTGGGAAAGTATATAGAAAGTTACTTTCCACAAAAATGCCTGCTTAACCAAGTCTCACAGATAAGCAAGAAGACTCTTAGAAAAGCCCACATAGCTGGAAGTGTGCCTGTGCTCTGGACAGCTCTCTGCCCTCTACCGACTTTACCTGCCCACTGGAGGTTGGGGTGAGTTGGCTCGGAGTCAAGGACACAGACCCTGGGAGCAGGTGGGAGGTGCTGCGGCAAGCTCACCTGAGCACTGCTGTGAACTCCTTAATCCCTCCACCTGCTCCCCATTGGTTCCAAGAAAGCGTCTCTTCTAAACAGCAGTTCCTGATTCGCTGGCATTGTTTGTAGTGGCAATTCTTGCTCTCTCAGGCAGTCCTCAATTAGGTCCTCCTGCAGGAATGCTGGTCTCATAGGCAGCCCTCAATTAGGTCCTCCTGAAGGAGTTGCTTTTGCAGCTGCACGCCCCAGTGTTTCCACAGAGGCAGTCCCGCCTTTCCTGATACACTGGAAACACTGCTGAAACTCAAACTCGGCGATTTCAGGAAACAGCATTGGAACATAAGGGGGTTGCGCCCTCTAGTGTCAAAAACTGGAACTGCTCCCGGCTCCCGCCACATCTCTAATCAGAGAAGATCCCGGAAGATTCTTAAGAATTCTTGAGTTGTAAAAATAATTCTTAACAATGAAAGAACTTCTAGGGGGAATCGCCATCCCTGCATCAAGCTGTATTACAGAGCAATAGTGATAAAACTGTAATGGTATTGGATCAGAGATAGACAGGGTGATCAATGGAATAGAATTGAAGATCCAGAAATAAACCTATGGAAAATAAACCTATACACCTATGGGAAAAGGTGACAAAGAAGCCAAACATATACAATGGAAAAAAAGAAAGCATCTTCAATAAATGGGGTTGGTCTAACTGGCAGTCAGTATGCAGAGAAATGAAAATAGATCTATATATCACCTTGCACAAAGCTCAAGTGGATCTCAACATAAAGCCAGATACTCTGAATCTAACAGAAGAGAAAGTGGGAAAGAGCCTCGAACTCATTGGCACTGGGGGAAATTTCCTAAACAGAACTCCAATGGCTCAGGCTCTAAGATCAAGAATTGATACATGGGACCTCATGAAACTGAAAAGCTTCTGTAAGGCAAAGGGCACTGTCATTAGAACAAACCAGCCACGTACAAAATGGGAACAAAATCTTTACTAAACCCACATCTGATAGAGGGCTAATATCCAAAGTATATAAAGAACTCAAGAGGCTAACCACCAAAAAACCAAACAACCCTATCAAAAAATGGGCTATAGAACTAATCAGAGAATTCACAACAGGAATCTTGAATGACTGGGAAGCACTTAAAGAAATGTTCAAAGTCCTTAGTGATCAGAGAAATGCAAAACGACCCTGAGATTCCACCTTATACCAATCAGAATAGCTAAAAACTCAGGTGACAGCAGATGCTGGCGAGGATGTGGAGAAAGAGGAACACTCCTCCATTGTCGGTGGGATTGTAAACTGGTACAACCACTCTAGAAATCAGTCTGGAGGTTCCTCAGAAAATTGGAAATAGATCTACCTGAGGACCCAGCTATACCATTCTTGGGCATATACCCAATAGATGCCCCACCATACTATAGGGCACATGCTCTACTATGTTCATAGGGGCCCTATTTGTGATAGCCAGAAGCTGGAAACAACCCTGATGTCTCACAATGAAAGAACACACACAGAAAATCTTGTTTATTTACATAACAGAATGCTATTCAGCTATTAAGACTGAGGACATCATGAGTTTTGCAGGCAAATGGATGGAACTATAAATGATCATCCTGAGTGAGGTAACTCAGACCCAAAGGACATGCATGGTACGTACTCACTAATAAGTGGATGTTAGCCAAAAACGTACAGAATACAGAATACCTAGGATACACTCCACAGGAACTCAAGAAGGTTAACAAGCAGAAGGGCCCAAGTGAGGATGCTTCAATCCTACTTGGGAGGGAGAAGAAAGCAATCACAGAAGGCAGAGGGAGAGAGGGATCTGGGTGAAGGAGGAGATAGGGAGGGAAAAGGGGAACATGATCAGGTATGGAGGAGGGGGAGACAGGAGAGAAGTCCTGAGGTCCAGCAGAATGAATGGCAATATGCAACCTGGGGTGGGGGGGAGCCTCTAGAAATTACCAGAGACCTGGGAGGTGAGAAACTCTCAGGACTCAAAGGGAGGGACCTTAGATGAATTGCCCAACAGTTGGAAGAAGGAACTTGAAGAGCCCACCTCAAGTAGATACAAAGGGCATCTGGTGGAGGAATGGGGTCGACTGCAGAAACAAAAAATGGAGAAGAGACTGAGGGAAAGGCGGTCCAGGGGCCAGCCCAACTTGTGATCCATCTCAAGGGGAGGCTCTAAGGCCTTACACTATTACTGAGGCTATGGTGTGCTTAAAGACAGGAGCCTAACATAGCTGTCCTCTGAGAGACCCAACATGCAGCTGCCTGAGACAGAGGCAGATACTTATACCCAACCAATGGACTGAAGTTGGGGACCCCTGTGGCTGAACTAGGGAAGGGCTGGAAGAAGTTGGGGAGGAGGGCAATCCCATAGGAAGACCAGCAGCCTCAACTAACCTGGACCCCTGAGATCTCTCAGACACTGAGCCACCAACCAGGCAGCATACATGAGCTGGTCAGAGGCCTCTGACATAGACAGCAGAGGTCTGGCCTCAGTGACAAGATGCACCTAATCTTCTAATCCTCAAGAGACTTAAGGCCCCAGGGAGTGGGGAGGCCTGGTTGGGTGGGGGACATCCTTTTAGAGAAGGGGGGATGGGATGAAAAATTGTGGGAGGGCAGACCAGGAGGGGAACAATGACTGAATCACAGTTTAAGGCAGCTCGCCCCAGGGATTTTTTTCCCCTTTTGTCTCTGCAGACAGTCTAGCCTGGAACATACCATGTGGTCCAGGTTATCTTCAAAATTGCTGCAGTGTAGTCCCTGCCTCAGCATGAGACACTGCAGCTGGCTACCCATGAGTTCAGTAACTAGTCCCCAGAGGTATGCTGTGACTTCTGGATCTAGATGTTGGCTAACCATCCTGCCCAGATATTAATGTGGAGCTCAGCTTCAAACCAACCCTTAGCAAAGCTCCTTCTGGACTAAATCGTTACTCTTTTCTCTTCCATGAAAGGCTACAACACATCTGTGACCACTCCAATACACTTGTCACACAAGTAATTTTTTAACACTTCCCGTGTCAATGGTCCAGAGAGCTATTACCACCTACCCGCTGGAATGGAGGGATGTGTTGAAAATCACCTCTATTTGTATAAGCAATGATGAGTACTCCTGACAGACATGGACCGGAAGGCTGCTCTGGATTAATGTGGTCCTCCAAGCTCATTAAGTTTCTGTACTCCTGCAACTGCTTCAGTCACTCACAGAATCCAATGGCAAACGACAGAAAACTGCATCTCCCTTGACACAGATCATACTATGAAGGCGTTACACTCACAACTTACAGAGGGCGGAAGTCTGTGTGAGAAACATTAGCTGGGAGAATATGTGACCATCTCCCATGGCTGAAGCTGAAGAACTTGAAGGTGGAAGATAAAGTAACACAGTGAGACTCAGGCAGGCCTTTCTGCCATTTTGTTTTTCTGGCTTTAAGATTAACTTCTCTCTCTCTCTCTCTCTCTCTCTCTCTCTCTCTCTCTCTCTCTCTCACACACACACACACACACACACACACACAATCTCTCTCTCACACACACACTCTCTCTCACACACCTCTCTCTCTCTCTCTCTCTCTCTCACACACATACACACACACACACACAATCTCTCTCTCACACACACACTCTCTCTCTCACACACCTCTCTCTCTCTCTCTCTCTCTCTCACACACACACACACACACACACACACACACACACACACACACACACACACTAGGGGATTTCAGGTAAATAAAAGTTCTAGGCTATGTGGTTCAGTGTTCCATTTCTTTATTTTACCTTCATCAAGGCAAGCCAAGTACAGATGCTGTACATTAAAAACATAAATACCCCTCTTACACCATGTCCACCTCGCACAAAGGACTCTACGCACTGCTCTCTGAAGCACATAACCACACTAAATGTACAAAGAGCCATCCGCTGGCCCCACATAGCCAACTCCAATCAGCAAGACGTCGATTAGGGTCCATATTCCCAGACCACCAAAGCTGAAGAGCTTGCCGAGGCCTTCACGCCACTGGCCCAGGTAGAAGCGATCCGCTCCAAAGCCCCCAAGGGTGATGCTGCAAAAGAAAAGCAGAACGGCTCAACTCCGTAAGTGCAGGCGAGGAGGAAAGGGTCTGAGAGGATAGAACCCCCATGACCACACATTTACCCCACCAACAACCACGGGCAACAAGACTGCCAAAGATAAGCAAGCATGTGTGGGGCCTGGGTTTGACTCTTGGAAGCAGGGGTGAATTAGGAAACACAACTTTTTGGCTATGCTGAAACCCAACATTTTGTTTCAGAAATGACCCCCACTGAGGGACCTGGCATGCTGGTGTGGAGGCAGGAACTGAGTCTTGAGGCACCTGACATGTCTGGTGGACCCAGATCAAGTCACCTCATCTTATCACTGTGAGTGATTCTTGAAAGTTTAAGACCTAAAACTGCTGGGAAATAATGGAAAAGCGCAAAGCAAACATCACAGTGCACAGGGGAGGAGCCCTGGCTCCAACAGGTACCCACAACTCTGTTGGCGTCCTACACCCTCCCCAGAGCACAGCAGTTGGCCCTCAGTATCCAAATGAAGGTTCTGCATCTCAGCAGCCCCGGAACACAAACGCTTGAGAGAAGACCCATCTATACTGGACAGTACAACCTTTCCCTTGTCATTACACCTCAGCAAGTGACAAGCATTTACACGGAGTTCACACGGGATCGCATAGGCCACGCTGGGATAACGGAAGGTGAAGGGATGGGATGTCTGTCTGCTGTGTGCAAGCACTACACTATGTGATAAAAGGACTTGAGTGCCCAGGGGTTTTGGTATCTGAGGGGGCCATGGAACCAACAGCATTTTGGAGCAAACCCACAGACATCTCCTTAGAGTGAACATTCTGAAAAATCCACGTTGAGCGTCAACAAAAAAGCTTCCATAATTCTGGTAAGTTGTTCAGCGGTGTGTGATGTAAAATGTTGCCAATGTGAGGGTCCCTGAGAAGGGTGTCATGGGCCTCTCTCTCCTTTGCAATTTTTCTGTGAGACTAAAACTATATTAAATTTGGGTGAGATCTGGTTGGCTGGCTCAGGAGGCCTGGTGGCCCACACCTGTAATCCCAGCCCTGGGAGGCTGAGGTACGACTGTTGTGAGTTTGTGGCCAGTCAGACTACATAGTAAGATCCAGGCCAGCCAGAACTACATGGCAAGAGCCTACCTCAAGAAACAAGATGAACAGACAGAGGTGTTTGAAGGGCAGCTATTGGTTTCCATTTGAATCACTGCAGACAAAGCTGGTTTGTCACATCTGACTTTACCCTGACTTCCTCTTTATTTTCAATTATCCCCACTCCCAGGCAGGATTCTTCTCTTTCCTCAAGCCTAGATCCTCCTCAGAAGCCATGTTGCCACCAATGGGACTGGAGAGATTCCATCAAAACTGAGTGTCCTGACAATTAGTAGTAGGTCGGGTTGCCACCAGGCATTCCACACAGGACAGCCCAAGACAAAGAATGTGGCCCAAAAGTAAGCGAAGAGCAGCCCTGCCCCAGCGTCACCCACTGCAGGCTCAGGTCTCGGGCCAGAGCTAAGACTTCAGGTGTAAACAGCCAGCGTATCTTTCCATCACTCATCTGACTGCAGTCCCTCCTGGTTTTCCCTTTCATGGGAAGAGCGGGTTCAATTCTTTTAGACACGGCTGAACAGTTTAATAATCCGTAAGTGTATTTCCTTTCCTTTTGTGCATGCAGTATATGGTGTATGTGTGTGACAGTGGGGGCCAGAGGGTAACTTGGGGAGTCCGGCTCCATTATTAATCACCTACCCAGGCCCTGGCAATCACTGGGACTCAGCAGTCAATGCTGCAGCAAATGCTCACATGCTCAACATTCACTTGTATGTAAGAGTTACAGGTATTCAACCAGGCTGCATAATTAATAATTAGAGGTAATTAAAATGCTTGTCATGGGCCAGCGAAATGGCTCAGTAGGTGCAGGTGCTTGCTTGGTGACTGGGTCTCATCCCCAGAACCCAAGCAGAAGGGGAAGGAGAGAACTGACTCCACAAAATTGTCCTCTGGCCTCTTCATGTGTGCCACAGATTGGCAGATAAACAAACACACACACACACACACACACACACACACACACACACACACACACACACACACACACACAGCAAACAAAAATGTTTAAATTAAGTGCTTTTAATTTTCCCCAATTTTCAGTGAGCACATTACTACTCTTTGCAATAAATTACTTAAAATATTCATTATTAGACAGTATTTTAGTAATTCAGGTGTGTTCGGGTGTGAAACCCTGGCTGTTTCTAACAATTCGTAACAGTAATTCCAGCACGTCAGTCTCATCTCGGAGAAGCTAGCACAGCTCAGTTCCAGAGTTCCATGTCACCTCCCACGTCTGTCTCTCAGTACCTCCCTAACGTAGGCTCAGAGGGAGACAAGCCCAGCTGAGCGAAATGCTGGAAGGTCCCTCTGACACAGAGATAACCCAGGAGCAGTTAACGCAGCAGGACCAAAGCGTTACCTCAGAGCCAGAGCCGTCGACCACTTGTAGCCTCCAGTCCAGTTGCAGTACAGCAGTTTAGGGAAAGTCCGGTTACCTTCAAAAAAAGAGGAAACGCTTTACACCGAAACACGGGCAACATAAAATATTCTCACAGAAACTCACTTATCAACAATGGTCTTGGAATTTGGAATAAGTTACCTCTTTTTACAAAAACATTCACCACTGTAAGAGCATAAAACAAACTCTTTGCCATTTATAAGCACAGTAGATGTAGTGCTTATATTGTTAACTTAGGGCTAGCCACATGGAGAGAAATAAAGTCATCATCTACCAGAAATGAACTCCAGAGGATTATACACCTAAATATGAAAAGCCAAATTTGGTTTTAAAAAAAGATGCCTTTTATCTTTATGATCCCAGAATAAGAAAACAATAAAAACACATGATAGCTGGGCTGAAAGTAACTTAAGCTTCTTGACTCTAACTGTTCTGATTGGAGCAAAGGCTCCACTGATAAGCACTTTGCATGCACACATAGGAACCAGAGTTTGGATCTCCAGATCTCACAGACAAGCTGGGCAGAAATGCAATCTAAGTACTGAGGAGGCAGGGACTTTCAGGAAAGCCTTCCTGGCCAGCTGACTGCTAGAGCTGGAATGGGTGAGCTCTGGGCTCGCTGAGAGACCAAGGAAGGCACCCAACACTAATTTCAGGCCTCCACAAGTGCCAGCCACATCTCCATCCCCCCTTCCTCCCTCGCCCCCTCACTACACACACACACACACACCACACACACACACACACACACACACACACACATACATACACACACACACACACACACAGACACCCACACCCACCACACACACACACACACACCCACACACCCACACCACACCCACACCACACACACACACACACACCCACACCACACCCACACATACCCCCACACACACACCACACACACACACACACCCACACCACACCCACACCCACACCACACACCCACATCCACACCCACACACACCCACCACACACACACCCACACATACCCACACACACACCCACCACACACACACACACATACCCCCACACACCCACCACCACACACACACACACAGACACCCACACATACATACACACACACACAGACACCCACACCCACCACACACACATACACCCACCTACCCACACACACACCCCCCCCACACACCACACACACCACACACACACACCACACCCCACACACACCCACCACACACACACACCCACACATACCCACACACACACAACCACCACACACACACACCCACACCACACACCCACACACACCCACCACACACACACACCCACACATACCCACACACACACACACACCACACACACCCACACATACCCACACACCCCCCCACACACACCCACCACACACGCACTCACACACCACACACACACACACACACACACACACACACACACACACACACACACACACACACAGAGCTCATCATCAAAGATCTTCTAAAGAAAGTAGAGTTCACAGCTTGGGAAAGGGCCTGAGGGCTACTGAAGGTTGCTATATGCAACAAAAATAAACCCTGTCAATAAAAAGACAGTAAGTGCCAGAGAAGAGCTAGGTTGTCAAGAGCAGTTAAGAAAGTAAAAGAAGACAGCCATTACAGAAGACAAAGCTATGGGGCTGGTAAGCTCCTGAAAGGAAGCAGAGAATGAAAGTCAGATCATGAGTCACCCCTGGGCAGGAGGAGGACAAAGCAAGGCCCTCAGGGGTTGGGTGCCATCAGTACTGGCTGGATGCTAATCTGTTGCAGACCTGAGGCAGTTTTCCTGTGTTATCCCAGATTACGATGAAGGTAAGAGAGCAGAGGATTTCCTGCTGCTTCTTCAGTTTGTGAACCTTGTTCTGAGAAGTGATGTACTTGAGGGACTCTGACTACATTTATTGACTCTTCAATACATTTACTTCTCAAGTTCCTGGTTACGGGCTCTTGAGTAAGCTCAGAAAAGACAATTTTCCTCCCAGCTCCCGCAAACTCTGCTCCTTACCCAAGCAATGAATGTGGTCGCGCACAGTGCAGTTGGCAAAGTAGCGCTGCCGAGGGCAGGCCACGGTCATGCAGGTGGTGGAATTTGAACACTCATAGTCTGTCTCAGGAAGCTGCCAGCAAAACCTGCAAGTCATGTTGATGACGAAGTTCCTCTGGGGCCTGAGGTCTTGATCCTAAGGAGCAAAGCACAAAGTCAACCCGGTTGGTACAGCATGGCAGCTTGTTATGACATCAACAGACAACCATTTCTAAACACTCATATTTAGGGCCTAGCAGTACATAAAGGAAGCAGGTTCATAGGTAGCATCAAGGGAAAAGATCTATACAGTTTACCTAAAGAAAGGGCTCTGGATTTGGGCGTGGTGATGCACACCTTTAATCCTAACACCCGGGAGGCAGAGGCAGGTAGAACTCTGAGTTTGAGGCCAGCCCGGTCCATGTAGTGAGTTTCAGGACAGCCAAAGCTGTACAGAGAAATCCTGTGTCAACAAAACCAAAGGGGTGTTTCAGAGTGTCATTTCACCAGGACTTTTGTTAGCTTTTTAATAATGAGTATTCATATCTCTGCAATATATAAAAGGGGGCTGGAGAACCCGCTCAGTGATTAAGAACTAACTGCAGATAGGGTCCCAGTGCTGAGAGTGGGGAGTGGACAAAGGCTCCCATCCCTAACCACAAAGCTATCTGCACTTGGTACCCATCTGCCAAGGAAAAACTGGTCTTCTCTGTTGGAGTCTCCTTGGGGACGGTAACTACCCTTCAGGATAGGTTGCATGCCCAGGAGCTGATGGCCAGCACAGAATGAACTCTAGAGTATTTCTGTAGACTTTTGTCTCAAAGAGGTTTGGGCATTTTTTTCTTGTCTTTTTGGTTCTTGTCTTTTTGGTCTTTTGCTTATAGTCTAGTTTCTAATTGTGTATGTGTGTTTCTTGGGTTTTTTGCATTTTTTTTTTTTTTTGTTGTTGTTTTTAAGAGAGAAAAAGGATATGAGCTGGGTGGGTAGAGAGGTGAGGAGGATCTGCGAGAGGGGACAGCATGATCAGAGTATATTGTAAGAAGACCATTTTTTTCTTTCACTTAAAAAAAGGACCTCCCCCACTAAGCGCCAAAGAAGGAACCCAGGTTTGACTGCCAGTACCCACGCGGTGGCTCTGGAGACACACAACTACTTCTAGCTCCAGTTTCAGAGAGATCTAGTTAGATGCCCTCTCCTGGTCACCAGGGTCACCACATGTATGTGGCAAATGCATGTGGCAGATACACGTAGGTGAAACACCCATACGCTTAAAAAAATGAAGAAAAAGGAGGAGGAGGAGGGGGAGGAGGAGGGGGATGAATGCTTTCTACCTCATTCTAGCACCTCACGGCTCAGAAGAATCACAAGTATGTAGAGTTCTGAGACCTGCCACCAGGTGGTTCTCAGTTGGACTGCATTCTGGTTGATGTGTTAAGTGCTCATAGAGTAGAAGTAACCCCTGAGAGACTGAGTCAGGAAAGAGTGAAACAATTTAGAACTGAGGTAAGGCTGTGCGCTTTGCTTACAGAAGGGCCAGAGCTTAGTGTCTCTCAACAAAGTTATCACCTGACCTTTCCATCTACCTGGAAGGTTCACACCCTTATTTTTCCAGAGCTACCAGGTATCCCACACATCTATTAAACCCATCTTCCTACCATGGAGAATGGAACTGAATAGAAAGAAGAAGAACCTGTGGGAATATGGGAAGGAAATTAAATCCCTTTCCCTGGGAGCTAGTTTATAGTTCCTGCTAGTTGACGGTTAAAAATCTCAAGTCCACTCATAAAGCCAAAACTGCCCATAGAAGCAATGCTTCCTTCCGTAAAGACAAGACACCGTGCTCAGGGTCAAAACGTTTGGAGCCCTGACTGCTCCTGTATTAGGATTCCTTTCAACCACAGCTCTAAATAGCATATTCCATGAAACAACTGCACAATTTCATTTTGAAGGCTATATTTAAGAAAACTGAGTAAACCAGATCATACTTTCTATTAGAATTTAAATCTGAAGAATCTTTAAATCTTGCTGTACATTACAGCCTTTGTGGCCTGTTAACTTAGAAAGTTACAGGATCATACACAATGACCACTGTGAAGGTCCCTACGTGCAACTCTTAAGAAACAAGCAGCCTTGTCTTGGGAGTGTGTACTGTCCTTTCCTACGTCTTTCTCTCTCGACACCCATTCTTCAGTCTCGAGTGCGTATCACACACCTCTACTTTAATCAACTTTGCCTCAGTCTGACCCCTGGGACTCCTCTCTGGCTAAGCATGGATCCAGCTTTACCTAAGTGGGCGGTCCCCTGTGGGACACTGGTCACAGTGCTGTGTGCTATGCTGTCTCTCCCACCACTGACAAACCCAATCCCTTTGCAAGTTCATCTGTGGTAAAAAAGTATTACCATCCCCTCTGTACCCCAATCTCACTACTGAGAACCCAGAAGGTCATGAGGGACATAGGCTAGCAAACTGACATCTTTAAACCCAGAGAGCAGCACTGCCATCCAACCACAAGCAGCCTGTCTAGTAACTGTATAACATGATATGGAAGAAATGGAAGGTTTTACCTAGTCATGCTTTGTTTCAGTGTGTATGTGGTGTGTGTTCTTGTCTGTATCTTCACTTGAGTACCTCCATGTGGAGGACAGAGGCTGACATCTGGGATCTTCCCTGTAGTTGGACCTGGAGTTCTAAATTCAGATCCCGAGTCAGTGAATCACATGACTGAGCCATCGCTAGCCAGCAAGCCCTTAAGGCCCTCCGGTATCAGCCTCTCCAGCACCGGGATTGCAGATGCATGCAGACATGCCTGGGGTTTACACAAGTGCTAGGGGTCCAAACACTGGACTTCATCCTTGCACACAATGTTCTCACCCCAGGATTTTCACTTTTGGAAAAAAAATTAGCAGTGGGTCAGCGGTTTTTGAGGGCAGAACCATATATATATATATATATGTGTGTGTGTGTGTGTGTGTGTGTGTGTGTATGTATATATATGTATAGATGTATGTATATATACACATACATACACACATACATACATATACTAAGCATATATGTTCTACCACTGAGATATACTCCTAGAACCAAATGCAAGATTTAAAAATACTTTCCAGTGTGGTTGTAAAAGACCACAATAAAATCATTACATCATATATCTGACCAGTACAAGCTACACTTTAACGTCATAATGCATGCAGTTGGAAAAAGTAGACTACAATACTCACGACACAGGTAACAGAGGGTTTCACCGTGCAGTCAAACGTGACAGGCTTCCCATAAGTACAGGAGGCATTGGTCGCACACTCTATGCAGTCTGCAGGAAGTCTGCTACATAAGCCATTGCTTGGACACTTCATCATGTAAGGAGGGATCTCAGTACTTTCTGTGAGGTGAGAGAACAGCTGATTCTCTACGGACAGTGATCAGAAGAACAGTGAAAGCCAATTTTCAAAAGCGGAGAGATCAATCATTAGCAATGACACATGTGCTGGGATGTGAACAGCTTGGAGTTGGGGTCAGTGACACCTGCAATCTAAGAGGGTTCCTGTCACCAGCTGGCAGTGACCTGGTAACTGGTGTGACATTGGTCTTCATTCCTGCCTCCCATGTGGCTATGAAAACTGTTAGTGCTCACTGGTAGACCACGCAGGGAAAGTGCTGGGCCCAACCCAGACCCAATGGCAATCAGCACAGATGGACAAACTAAAGCTTGGATAAGGCAGAGTCTATGCAAAATCCCAGAGGAAATATGTGACAGAACTGGAACCAGAACATACAGCTCTTCAAATCCAATCGAATGTCCTTTCCATCAAAATTTATTGATGGAATAATAAATAGCAAAATGAAGCTACTGACACCCTCAGGACGCCAATTCTAGAGCATACTGGTATTAGTATATATGTCCAGACAAGAATCTGTGAGAGACCTCTGACAGTTTCAAGTCCAAGTCCCTGAAACAATGGAACTACAAAGAGATGAACAAAAGGAGCCAGCATGCATTTAGCAAAACAGGGATACTTGAAACTGACACGAAGTGGCCAGCTCTGTAAATACTATTTCCCACTATTGTTCCTGTCTCCATGTGGGCCAGGGTTGGAAGGTTCTAATCACAAAGCTGAAAAGGCCTTCAATCAGGATAACTTCAGTGGCCGGAATGATGAGGAAACAAGGTCCTAAAAGGGTAATTTCCTCAAGCCCCCATCAATCCGACCCCACCCGGATTATACTCCAGTATCTACCCAGCCCTTCTCCCAGCGCATCACATAGCATTAAAGGAGCACTGGAGACTTGATTTTTTTTTTTTTTAAATCAAGAGGAAACAGCATTGGTTAAGGAGCTGGGAGAGGGTAGAAATTAGAAAATAAACGGAAATGAAAAGCCCTGTGGGGCTGGATGAGGGAAGTAAGTCCTAGATTTCAAAAAGGAATCAAACACCAATACAGTCTACTGAAGGCTGCTGCCCGCCCTTAATTTACATATCTAAACAACAACACATCAAACAGCGGAAGCCAAAAGGCGACTTCGTATACTAAAGAATTATTTATCGAAAACAGAAATGGGGGAGGAACTACTCGATATAGTTTACTAGAATAGAAAACATCTAGTACCTGCTGCCCTGGGAACTACTATGAATATACGTGTTGGGCCCGGATCCTTTATTGACTGAGCCAGCGGCTGCGAATGGTCTAAATTTAAGGATCCTATAATTAGAGAAACATGTTATCCTGGGATAGGATACCCTTGGTTTGTGTGTTTAACAGGTAGGGGCTCACTGGGCAGATATGGCTCATGAAACGGAAACGACGGGGTCGATCGGGTTCTGGACTACTGCCGCAGGGAAACGGGCTTTCCGGGCGGGCTGGAGCGCAGTGCGGCCTCCGCCGGGAGGGCTGCGGCGCCCAGGCGTCGGTGGCCAGCCTCACGCGGCTCCGGGGACCCTCTTGTCACCAGCTCGCTCGGTGCGGCCCCCAGCCTTGAACTCACCATCGCCCGACAGAATGTAGCACTGGGACAGGAAGAGCAGCACGCGGGACAGGTGGCGGACAGACCGCAGCGGCTCGGCCGCAGCCTCCATCTTGCCGGTGCGCGTGCGCACTTCCGGGCCAGGAGGCGGGACTATGGGGGGCGCGCCGAAGAGGGCGTGTCCGGGCGCCCGCAGGCGCACTGTTGCTGGGCTCCGCCAGCAGACGACCGTGCTTCCCGGCTAGGAGGTAGGGTGGTTTCTCTGTCGCTGCATTTAGAGTGCTGTTGGCCAGGGAAAGTGAGTGGAGCTGGGGCTCCGCAGCAGCAGGAGGTAGCTCGGACCAGAATAGCCCTTACTGCCTTTGAAGAGATACCCCTCTCTTTCCAATGGGAGTCTGGGGGACGGTTATGATCCGATGTCGTTAGCCCATTTTAGTTCCGCTGATCCAGGCAGCAAGGGAAGTAGCTCCAAGAGCACGGAGTCCCACGCACCAGGACCCAGGACTCCTGCCTTAGGTTTCACCACAGCCTGTTTGGGGACACGCGGATTTTAAATATTTGTTTATTTTATTTATGTGAGTACACTGTAGCTATCTTCAGACACACCAGAAGAGAGCATCGGATCCCATCACAGATGGTTGTGAGCCACCATGTGGTTGCTGGGAATTGAACTCAGGACCTCTGGAAGAGCAGTCAGTGCCCTTAACCACTGAGCCATCTCTCCAGCCCGACACGCGGATTTTAGAGTTCCCCTGAGACTAGGAAAAAACCCGGTTAGGTCTCAGGACCTGGGGCAAGAGCCAAGTGTGTGGAATTTTCATATAGGAGCAGAGTCCAACCCCAGCCTGGCCAAGAGACCAACCTCGAGGAGGGGGAGCTGCTCTCTGGAACCTACCTTGTTTCTGTTCAGTATATTTCAGGAAGCATGCGGTAGATATGCCTCTCCCTGTATTTTGTTCCCGGTCCCCCTACTTGCACATCTGATAAGTGAAAGAGTACACGAAATGGTGTTTGGCGCACAACAATCCAGAAAATGTTAGCTTGAAAAATGGCCACAATTTGCATCCTACACCATCACTCGGGTTTCATCTACGATACTAACGAATGCTTTTCTCTTCATGTTCCCCAAAAAACAAGCAATCAATATATCAAAGACAGTTGCTTTTCTGCATCTAATTTGAATTCTGTAGCACCTAGTGAAATCTAAATTCTCCTTGGCATAAAGCTATTTTAATTAGGTTCCAATACAGTAAGGTATTCCTTTCGATTAAAATCCAGGGGCTGGAGAGATGGCTCAGCAGTTAAGAGCACAGACTGTTCTTCCAGAGGTCCTGAGTTCAATTCCCAGCAACCACATGGTGGCTCACAACCATCTGTAATGAGATCCAATGTATCTGAAGAGAGTGGTAGCATAGTCACATACACAAAATACATAAATCTTTAAAATCAGAAATCCAGAAAGGAGTCATCAGTTAAGAACATTTGGCTGCTCTTACAGAGGACCTAGATTCAATTACCTGCACTGACTTGCAGATCACAACCATCTATAACTACAGTTCCAGGGATCTGTTACCCTCTTCTGGCCTCTGTAAGCACTAGACACTCTTGCAGTGTAAAACAACAGATAGGCAGACAAAATAAGAAAAATAATGTTGAAAATATCAGAAATGCAGTCCAGAGGCACAAACAAGCAAATCTCTGTACCAGGTCAGCCAGAACTACATAGTAAAGCCCAGGAGAGCGAGAGTGAGACCGAGAGCGAGAGAGACTTGATTCACCGGGAAAGCGGTGATTAAACTCTAGATAAGCATGGCACATACATTGCAGAGGTTCTAGAAACAGCAAGTGATGCATTTTATTTAAGAATTTAGTGTTTAAAGATAAATAAGGAATTATTAATTATAAGCATTAAAACTGCCACTCTCAACCCACAGCGCAAATAACCGATTCCACAAATTTTCTTTGAAGTTTCATAGTCCTTTGCCGCTAGCACAATATTAGTACTTCTCTTATGATTGCTGACTAAATGAAGTATCAATTCCAACTTTGGGCATGACATTTCCATGTGAACTTTAGTAAAACAGCCATAAAAACACCTGAGATGTGTGTATTAGAAAATAAGACACCTCCCTTCCATGTTCAGAAAGGACCATGGGCTTTTATTGAAAGTCGTTTCTGTCGTTGTTGGGTGAGGGGCGGTGGCCGTTGGGGACGGAGTTCAGGACTCACACATGCAACGTGGATGCTCTAGTCAGGAAGCTACAGCCCACAGGCTGGAAGCACATCTTCTGAGAAAGAAACAAAGCTTAATTTCTGATAATTCTCACTGGTGTTCCTTCCTTTGAATGAACACCATTTTACCACTTAGGTCTCTGGAGTCTTCTTATCTTGCAAATTTCTCCATCTTCTATTTAGTCTCAGAACACAGTGAATTAAAATTTTGTTTATATCAAATAATCACTTTTGCTTCTAAGGTTGAACTCATTGGAGCCCTACAAGTGGCCCTAGGGTTCTTAAAAGAACTAGTATCTTAAGTGACAGGGAAAGTGCATTTTCAGAGGTCAAAACAAAGTTATAGAGAAGCACAAGGGGAAGACTTCAGAATTCTTCCTCGGCATTTAGCGTACGTGATTTTTTGAGGTTCTTCAATTTTTCAATGACTGAAGTTATTGATATTTCTCCATGAATTTTGTTGTCTCTTGTTCGCACATTTACTGAATTGTTTAGCTTTTCCTTTTCACCAACCACTGTAGAAATGAAAGAGAAATAAACATTAAAATGAATGATTTACCTGCCATAAGTTAACTGTCATTCGACATATACCAGAGTTTCTCCTCAATATTGGTTACTAAATTTCAGTCTAATAGGCATGATGTTCTCCCTCAATAGTTCAGTGGCTTGAGGAGAGAAGTGGTGTCTATGCCCCTCTACTGTCTACTTCAGAGCACACTATTGTGGTCCTGGAACAGAAATTGGAAGGGAACTTTTTCTTTTTAATAACAGATATCTGATTCTTCCTCTCCTATTTGATGACTAAGGAAAGATCATGTGACTGGATCCAAGCAAGCCAACCAGAATTTTCCAGAATGTGGGGGAAGCCTGTTCTCTCTTATAACTCATAGTGTAAGAAGATGTGGGAGCGTGTATCTGTGTTTCTTTCCATACAGAAAGGAGAAACAAGCGGGGTTAAAGATATTCAAAAGGATCAGAGCAAAACAGGAGACAGAAAGAGAGCCGAGGTCCTGGTGAGGCTTTCAATAGCTTAGCTATTAATCTGATCTCTCAGATCACCAGTCACCCTGGTACCTTCCAGTAAGCTAATCTGAGGTTACTACCACAATAAAAACCCTGAGACACCTCACCTCCTTTCACAAGCCAGACCTTGCCAGCGATCAACTGGTGACAGAATGGCCCTGGCCATGCTTCCTTTGTCTTCCCACTGCAGACCCTTTCTCCATGTGGGGTGCGTCCAGACCAGACCTCCCGGCATGTTGATATCAGTGTCTTCTGCTCTTATTGTTAACTTTCACTTAATTTTTTTTTGAGCCAAATTTTTGGACTTTGTACCTAATTATTCATGATTCACAAAATTATAGGGGAGCCTCTAGGTTTTTGCATCAGGCTGAGGCAAAAGCAGTGCAGGTCCGCTGAAGTGATAATCCTGGTGTTTGTCTCCATTCAGACTTGAATATTAAGTGTTGCCAGTGATGATACATCACAGACTCTATGTGGAGCTGTGAGATCTGCCCTGTGTGCCACAATCCAACAGTCAACTTGTGATATTCCTCTTCTTCATTTTCTTTATATAAGTCCCCAAGCCAAGCATTGAAAAATAAATAAACACACGGGGCTGGAGAGATGGCTCAGCGGTTAAGAGCACTGACTGCCCTTCCAGAGGTCCTAAGTTCAATTCTCAGCAACCACATGGTGGCTCACAACCTTTTGTCATAGGATCTGATGCCCTCTTCTGACATGCAGGTGTACATAGAGCATTCCTATACATAAAATAAATAAAGCTTTAAAAAGTTAAAAAAGAAAAACTTACCCAAAATAAAATTATACTGAGCCAGCTGTGCATTCCGTATTTTCTTATTTAGTGTACAACTGTCATCTAAGTCCACGTCGGCCATGAAGCCTTCTTCGAAGCATTCCTTTGACACCTAGAAGAAAGTGGGATGTTTCTGTCATTACACTGTGTATGGAAGCCAGACTCCACAGCAGCCCCGTTCCCATCTCCTGGTACTGACAGCTTGGTACAGCTCCTGCCACTTTGTTCAGAGTTGGTCAGAAAAGCATGGAAGAGGAGGGCTTATCACTACTAGCTCTAGGTTGCCAACGCCCGTCACTTCACTCTCTCCAGATCCCTTGCTCTCGCAGGCATTCCAACAGCACGAGAAGCAACCAGCACAGTGAAGATCTCAGGAATGGCGCCTGTGCCCAAAGGCTGCATCCGCATCTGATGCCATGCTGGGACCAAACAGCTAGGGGCTGGCGAGATGCTCTTGCAAAGGACCTGGGTTGGTTCCTAGCACACACATGGTAGCTCAAAACAGACCCTGACTCTAGTTCCAGGAGATCTGGTACCCTCTTCTAAACTCCTCAGACACCAGGCATACAGACAAGGAAGGCAAAACACTCATGCACAGAAAATAAGCCAGGTGTGGTGTACGGAGGCAGAGGCAGGGGGACCTCTGTGAATTCCAGGCCAGCCAGGGTTACATAGTGAGGCCCTGTCTTTAAAAAAATAGCCCAAATAAATACATAAATATTTAAAACGTTTAAAAATGGAACCAGCTAAGCTGCTCCCAGACTGCTACCCTCTCCCCCTGAAAGTAAAGTAATAAGCATTTGTTATCAGATGCCACAGCTAATAAGGTATTCTTTCCCAATAAAAACAAGTGGGAACGAGTAAGTGTGAGGGCTCGAAAGCACCTGTTTCTCAGAAATGTTAAGAACACAGTTCTAACCCTGCCCCAGAGACATGACTCACTCATTGCTCCCAACAGCTGGAGGAAAAGGTGGCTATCAACATGCTAACAGGGCACTATCCTAGAGCACAAATGACATTTCCAGTCAATGACTACACAGAATACATGGCAGTTATTATGTCCTTCGGATGTCTGTGACCTTACCTGTAGAGCGTAGTTTTCACAAGCTGGGCCTACAGGGATGATCATTACCTGGCGAGGAGACAGCCAGAGAGGCCTGAAAAATGTATACAATACGTATGTTTAAAGTCATTTCAAAACGACCACCTATGTGATTAAAAGTAATCAAAGCTTTCTTAAGGTGACAGTTATGAGACAGTGGTACCAGTAAAATGGCATGGAAGCAAATGAAACTTTATCCAATCAGAAGGCACCAGAATAGGGAGGAAAGGAAACTTGGAATTTTGGTAGGAATAGAGGGCAGGCACATCCCTGCACTCCTGAGCATTGATCCCAGAGATCGATTGTGTCCACATGCAACACCTCCACATTGACATCCACGCTGGCTTTATTTAGAACAGGTGCAAACTGGAAACACCCCAATTTGCTTCATCAAGTGAACAGTCAAACATGGTCGACCACACTCTAGATGCCAAGAGTAGTCAGTGAACCAACTACTGACCAAATAAAAATGGCTCTCAAGAGAAGCCTAGTTAGGGGGAGAGAAAGCCAATCTCAGAAAGCTGCACACTGCACGACCCCATTTATGGAACACTCTTGAAATGACAGAATTGTGGTTGCTGGATTAGTGGATGGTGGAGACCGAATAGAGCATGTGCTTTTACGAGTGGCTTTTACAGAGGACAGCACTCCAGGACCACGCCTGTGGAGATGACCTCGTGCTTCCATGTGCTGCAATCTTAGGAACTAAATACTCCATGGACAGGAGCACATGTAACATGGGAACATCCAAACAGGGTTGGCCGCATCAATGCTTATGTCCTGGTCATGATGTACTGTACCGGTACAAGATACAGGTACAGGTACACAGGTAAGATATTACCACTGGTAGAAGGTGGGTGTGCTGGCTAGTCTGAGGTCAACTTGACACAAGCTAGAGTTATCTGAAAGGAGGGAACCTCAATGGAGACCTAATCCAGGCGAGCAGCAAGCTAGCTTGGAGCAGTTGATTGCTTTGGGTCCCTTTCAATATGCAAGGCTGATTCCAGAGGACAGCGATTTCCCTAGAAATATGGTATCTCTGGATGTCGGTTTCCTCTGTTCTGCCAGCAGCACCGTGGAACAGTTCCTCGGCAGAGAAGTGAGGGAGTGAGCCAGCATCGCCAGAGTCACTAACATCTGTGTTTAGAGACAAGTGCCTCACCTGCTACCATGGCACCGCTGGCACTATATAGCACACCCTGGGACAGGGATGTGTAGACCACCAGCCACTAGTGAAACAATAGCTTCCCCATCAATTGCAAACTAAGAAAATGCCCGACAGCAAGATCTTATGGAAGCATTTTATTAATTGAGGTTCCCTCCTTTAGGAGCCTGGTTAAGCTGATATAAAACTAGCCAGCACAATGGCCCACCGGTGTTATCAGTCTTCCCCAAGCCTGTCTCTATTTTTCAATCTGATGACTTCTCCATATCTGGCCTTGTGATCAGAATGGTACTTGTTCAGCACACTTGTGGCCAGCCTGCCTTCCAGAAGAGCGAACTCCAAGCTATAGCAGTGGGAGCATTTCCTTTCCTGGCTGGGCCTGCACACTGGGGCAGCTTGTCACCCTAGTGCTGGTGTGCTGTGAGGGCCCTGTGTGGATCAGGTGGATGTGCTTTTCTCTGTAGTCAGGGAGTCACCCAGGGTAACAATCAGAGCTGAAGGGGACAGCAGTGATGTAAGACAGGGAACAGTGGAGACGGACGTGTCTTCAGACAACACTGAAACTCTGGAGGGCTTGGAAAGGGTGAAAAGATAACTTGGCCAACCTGCGAGCTTGTGCTCCTCAGAGGGCAACGGTACAGCTTTATGTCACCTGCCTGCCATCTTGTTTCCTGATCTGGCAAACGTAACAAGATCCCTCCCTTTGCTAATTATGAGGCAGGGACTTAGTCTGTCCAGACTGGGGTTTAGAGGGGTCCTCTAGCGCTCCCCCCATGACTTACCATTTCCCCCCGTAGTTCTCTGAGAGAATGGCTATCATCCTTTCCACAGATCCCAGGATGGCTCGGTGAATGATCACAGGCCTGTTCTTGTCATCCCCATCCTTACTGAAGAAATGAAAAAACATGTATCAGGGACCTCCTGACTGTCCAGTGTTGTTTGTCGTTCGTGTTTTGGGGCATCTTTATTAGAAAGTTGTTTTTATTGGCAGCTTTCCCCTAGACTTCCCTTACTAATGCTTTTTCATCTACTTTTAAGTCACATTATCAGAGAACATTCACATATATAAAAGCAGAATGCTGTAGTGAGGACCACAGCCCGCCTCTGAGATTCACAGAGTGTCCACTCACAGCCAGTCTTAATAATCCAGTTCTCCCTCATCCACTGCCCCACTGTAAGCCTTGTTTTTCCAAAATATGTCTGCTATTTACTTTAAATATCCATCAGTTAAATTTACCCACAGACTGTAAACCATCATGGCACGGGCTTCATAGTTCATCATTCTCTCCTCCCCTATGGGAAAACCCAATGAAGCCAGTTGTGACTGCCAGCTTCAATGAAGTGAGGCACGCCAAAATCCGTGCACACACTCAGAAGGTACAGCTCAGTTTATTCAGCATGTAATCCATAACACAGACCTCAAAAGCTGTATCAGTTAACTACTTCTAAAACACACTCAAAACAAATACAGAGAGGTCCTCTCTTAATCCAGTTTGCACATGTTGAAACTGGGCACCGTCGCCGATAAATGGTCCTGTGGATGAACACTGCATTCAGGCAGAAGTCTGTGCAGATCCCAGAGATCCTGGCAGTGGCAGTAGGAGGGGACACCCGGAAGCATCCTGAACTCATTCCTCTGTGAACTTATGCACACGTCACCTACTCCACGGGAGGAGCAGTATAAAATATTCCTAAATGCTGTTTTACGTGAGAAATGAAAGAGAAATACGATGCCATCTTCTCAGGCCTCTATGCATTCAGAATTTTGTCTCGTCTTTCATTTTAATCAACTAGTGACATAAAATTTCGCTTACACACCCATGCTATCCAACAAACCTTAGAATGTCCACCAAATTTTCCTTCAAATAACCCCAGCAGATTGACTTCATAGGTGGGGTGGAAGAGAGTAGCTTTGCCATGTTGATTCTTCCCGTCCCAAGACTGGACTGAAGCTTCCCTTAAGTAACTTCTGGTAAAATCTCATGATGTAAACACCACACTCATCTCTCAAGTTCATCCCTTGGATACCTGCGCTACACCATTACTTCTGGAGTGTTTCTGCCTTGTCTTTCCCAGCTGACGCGAGGGAGGCACACTGGGCATTCCACGCTCCCGTCACTGCCAGCGCCCTGACTTTCTTCCTAGCTCTGAGTTCTATCCACTTGATTTTCGACATGAGAGCTTCCATTAGGCCTTTAACTATCAGCACTCCTGAGATAATTCTGGGCAGCAGTAACACAGGAGACATTTCCACCTTCTTCCTGCTTCTGTCGAGTGCGGCTGTCATTTGCTGGCAAACGCTCCTTGTCACAACTAGGACATTTATCTCCATCACGCCACAGGAATGGGTTTCGGCTGAGCTTTGTCTGATGCCCTTCCTCCAGGGAGGGTGCAATGGGTCCCCACAGTAAGTCTCTCTTGCTCCCTTAAGATGCACGTTCTGGTGATGCCTCACTCTCTTGCTCTCTAGGCCTCAAAATCACATCAGCTCCTTCTCTAGCACCCTCCCCCAACACTCCCCTGAGTTTGTCTCCCTGGCACCGCCTGGTTCTAACCATCACCATCTCTGAGCCGCCTGTGGACCCGCTCTCCTCCCTCCAGCCTCCACTCCACGCACTCCTAGGATGGACAGCTTGTCCGGATGATCTAGTTCCCGTTCACTCCCACTGAGTGAGAAGTGGTTATCTGTTTATTATCATAACCCTGATAGGAAATATCCTATGAAAATTACTGGATTTGAAACATGACAGTAACTTTCTCCCACAAAAGGGAAACTTATAGGTGTTTGTGGATTCAGTGGAAATTGTACCAGTTATCTGAAAGAGAACCAACACCAAGTTTATCTCATCCTGCCCGGGGAACAGAAGATAAGGAACACTCCCCACTTGCTTTATAATACTAACATCCTTAGGTACCGAGACCTGGTAAAGCTGCACAAGAAAGCAAAGCTACAGGCCAATTTCCTATGTGAAAATGTATTAAAGACTAAACAGACTAATGGCAGATCAAGGCCCTTTAGCTTAGCAGTACAAGGCTAGTTCAATATTCTAAATAAATGCCATCTACCATATTAATAAGCTAAAGAAAAACGATAATTCTTTTTTATTTATTTATTTTATGTATGTGAGTACACACTCACTGTCTTCAGACACACCAGAAGAGGGCAGCAGATCCCACTACAGATGGTTGTGAGCCACCATGTGGTTGCTGGGATTTGAACTCAGGACCTCTGGAAGAGCAGTCAGTGATCTTAACTGCTGAGCCTTCTCTCTATAATTCTTGATAAAACAGTTTGGACACTAGAAATATTGGGAAACATTTTCCCCTTTTGTAGAAGTAGGAGGGGGTTGAATCCAAGGCCTGGTAAAGGGCAAGCAAACACTCTACCCTAAGCTCTGCCCACAGCTGGAGAAGTGGCAGAAAGGGAGTTCTAGGGAGTAGAAGGTGATCAGGCCCAGAGGGATACCCCGGGAGAGACTGCTGTAGTTCTCACACAGTTAGGCTAGTTCTCAAGAGAACAGGTTACTATGGAGCCCGGCTGCCTCCTGCACTGGCTGTTTCATTTCATCTCTGCCCTGTTGTGAGGCAGCAGGAGACCTGTGCCAGCTGCCACGCCATGATATTTGGACTTTAGAGCTGCTGTAACTATGGTCAAATAAATGCCATTTGTTCATTAAGCACTGAGCCTTAACCTAAGGCTTAACTTAAGCCTTTTGATCTAGCAGCATAAATGGATGAAGAAAATCCCCAGATTACAAATATGTATTGTGCACAACATAGACACCAGAACTCACTAGTGCTTACTTCTGTGTTGCCCGAGATCTCATGACAAATTAAGAGAAGATCAGAATCACTCACCTAACATATGTGAGGTTAAACCTAATAGGCAGTTGGAAGTCCAGCTGGATTGTCGCACACTGATGGTATCTGCCGATAGCATCCTTAATTTTTATATCAATCTGTAAAGTAGGTAATGCTTGCTTAGAGACAGTTTTCATTTATAAATACCCCCTTTCCTGAACCCCCTATCTCCCTGTTCCCCTCCCTCCTTGTCCCCCCTCCCCCTCCCCTCTCTCCCTTCCTCCCCCCTTCTCTGTCCCTCCCCCCTCCCAGCATATGCCCTACTTACTTTAGGGCCATAGAATGCTCCATCTCCTGGGTTTATTTTCCAAGGTTTTCCAAATCCCGTCAAGCTATTCTGCAGTTGCTGTTTTAAAAGAGAGATCATTAAACACTTTCTACGGATCACACATCCATCCATCATACTTTCTATGGACACACAGCTCATACGTATTCATACATCTTAGGTACATTCTACTTTCCTTCAGCACACGCCTTTCAACAGCGCAGTGGGGGAAATGTACCATTTTCTCAACTGTTGCAGGGGATTGCAGAAAAGGCCTTTCTTCCAGGCAGGCCCTCTCAGTCCTACACGCCGACGGCAGTTGTCTCTTAGTTTGTTTCTCTGTTGCTGTGGTCAAACCATGACCAAGACCAGCTCAGGGAAGGAAAGAATTCATTTCTTCTGACAACTCCCCAGCCACAGTCTATCACTGAGTGAAGTCAGGGCAGGAAGCAAAGAGGCAGGAGCTGAAGCAGAGGCCCCTGAAGAGCCGTGCTCTGCTCCCTGGCTCACCTTCCAGGACCTCTGGCCCAGGGGTGGCACCCCTCTGTGACATCAGTCAGCAATCAAGAAAAGTCCCACAGAGGGTCAATCTGACGGAGGTAATTCCTCAATAGAGATGCTCTCTTCCAAAATATGTCTAGGTTTGTAATAACCTGGCAAAATCAAACCAGAGCAATGTCTCCTGGTGATGTATCTGAGACCTGGTGATGTATCCTGTAGGTGGGGCTTCCACACATAAAGAGGTGTGAGAGCCTTGGTCCTGCTTTGCCATTTTCACTGTGTGACACTAGTTTCCTTTGTGTGTCTTTGACCTCTGCTGCAACTGGGGTTGGGGGTGGGGATGCAGGGTAACTCTCATGGGTTGCTGGGGAATAGGGAAAGGAACCTCACTTTGGTTTTCAGCCTAAGCCAGGTCAGACTTTAGATGTAGCCTACGGTGGAAATGCTTCGCACTTACTTACAGTGAGTGGGTGTGCAGATAAGTACTGACAGAAGAAGCCCAGGGTCCCAGTTAGGGCATGCTCTTGACAGAGAGAACTTCTCTCCTGAGATGCCAGCAGCGTCCCTAGTGGACCTAACTCTGCTGGAGCAGCCTCCCTCTCTTAGGACCAAGAAAGGCCACCTGCATGGAGGTGCAGCACAGGTGTGGGAGGTCCTTCCTCGCCATATTGTTTCTGAAGAGAAAGGGTTACTAAGTAGAGAAACTGAGACCCTGTGACAGCAATCGGAGGTCCTGGAGCACCCAAGGCATTAAAGTGCCAAAGATAGGCCAAGGTTCGGCGAAGAATATGAAGCATAAGTGAGCACATTTTTGTCAGGTCTCTGGGGACCCAGGATGAGGCAGTGCAATAGGAGCAGAGGTGGCTATAGAGATGGCTTAAGAAAGCTTTGGGTTTTCCAAGCCATCTCAGAGACTTGTAAAAAAAACAATGACAACAATGACAGCAGCACCCTCAAATGTTCACTGACTTCCAGAGGATCGCAGCTGCTCGCTGTGGGAGAAAGGTCCCCAAAGTAGAGGAAGGTCCACCCTGTGCCACATTCCTAGGAGACCGGCTGCTAAACTTTAGCCACATCAATCAAAAGAGCAAAAATGTCAAGACTTCCAGCCCATTATCCCCATGCCGAGTCCATCCCTCCTTTAGTCCCTGTTGGGGGTTGGTCTGGAGTTGCTTTGTGTCAAATTCTCAACAGTGGTCCCAAAGATCTGGTGCAGACAAGCACATTCTCACGTATATCAGATGATGTGTTAATTTTGCTCACTGACCTTCTATGACTGGTAAAATAAGACTGGCTACAGCCAATTCCTGGGGAGAATAGAGGTAGGCGGGGTTTCAGTTACTGTGCTGGGGGTCCCAGGTAGGGACCAGTAGAGAGAGAGAGGGAGAGAGAGAGAGAAGTGTGTGTGTGTGTATATGTGTGTGTGTGTGTGTGTGTGTGTGTGTGTGTGTGTGAGAGAGAGAGAGAGAGAGAGAGAGAGAGAGAGAGAGAGAGAGAGAGATGGGAGAACAGGAGGTCTCCATTAGGAGGAAAGGACCAGAAGCACATGGCCAAGAGAAGTACACTAAGGACAGACAGATGGAGACTCAAACAGCAAGTAACTGGGGAGCACAGCTGGGAACTAGCCAGTTTAGTGTATAGAAAAATAGAGAGGGATAATTGGCCAGCAAGTGTGCTAAAACTGATTAAATAAATCAATAGGATTCAGTCTCCATTATTGGTGGGCTGGTTGTATGAAGAACTAATAGATTATATGTATATATGTATATATACACATGTATAATTATATTTATATAAACATTTTATAATTTATAAATATAAATAATATAAAATATGTATGGTATATTAAATAAATACATTTATTTGATATACATATGTAAAATAATAAAATATATAATAAAATATGTAATATAATTATATTATGTATATTATTTCACATACATACACACACATATATATAAAATTAATGACAAGTCCCCATAGCCCACCCAGTTTTAAGTGACTGAGAGAGATGACTGTGACATTGACACAGACATGAAAACGACTGCATATGTGCACTAGCCGGCACTATGCCACCATTATCTCATATACATGTTCATCTACATTCCCCACAGCCTTCTGTAGAAGGTGTTATCCCCTGGGCACAGGCGCCACGGTCACATCTCATGCCCAGTCCTGATCCTGAGAGAGCGGTCATGCCTGAGCAGGGAGAACGGCTAAGCCAGTCTCGGCACCCTCTTTTCCCCTCTCTACTCCCATGTGGTTCTTAGGTAAACTGAGTCAGCACCCTTCCTGGGAGAGGAGGCCTCATTTAACTTTGATCCCCCATTCAGTAGACAGGGAAGAAGAGTGTAGTCAGTGCACAGGGCAGGGCATGTGGGAGGAGGAGACCCTATGACACTCAAGCCTGGCCTGTGTCTGTGCGCCTCTGCCTGGCATCCATCTTCTGACAGCACGAGGAGATGCTCTTTGTACGGTGCCCCGCCCCGTTCTCCTGCCTCCTGTGTGGCACAGACGGTCACCATTGTGATGAGAACTGGCTAGCCACATTCCATGGTCTTCATTCATCCCGACTCCCCAGTTTAAACCCTCAGAAGTGTGGTTTCTTGTCTCCTGCTTACCCTTTCAGCTTCGTCCCATATCTCAGTCTCTCCTAGGAAGTGCTCAGGCCTTGTCGACAGGTTTAATTGAAAGGAGAAGCCGAATGTTGAGTAAACAGACTGTAAAAAGTGCAAGCACCCCTTTATTTCTTCTTCAATCTGAAATTGAAGGCAAGACAGTCAATGGAACAGCAATTTAAATTCATCTGTGGCATTTATAACTATAAATCATTTATGCCAAGTAGTTATTAAAACTAATTTTAAAAGCACTTTTTAAATTTTTTATGTGCACATGAGTGTTTGCCCGTATGTATCTGCACTACATGATACCAGTGTTGCCGAGGCCAGAAGAGGGTAACAGGTTCCCAAGAAATGGAATTACAGAGAGTCCTGAGTTATGATGTAAGGGCCGGGAACTGAACCTGCATCCTTTGCAAGAACACAAGAACAGCAGTGTTCTTAGCCAATGAGCCATCTCTCCGGCCCTAGGAAGCCTGGTTCTAACACTCGGTGGTTGGCACCTTCCATTGCTAACACTGACTATGATTACTTTTAGACCTAGACATGGGTATGCCAGTGTATCCATGTGTATATGCTTTTAGTAGTTCCTGTAGGTACTATACAACATTTTCAAATGACTGTAGAAACTCCACATCTTTGCCAAAAGATGTCGTGCCTTTTTTGTCACTTTTGAAGGATATTTCTCTAGACTGGGAATTCTTCATTGACAATGTTTTCTTTTAGTCCTTGAAAAAGGTTGGACTGCATTTTTTCTCCTCTGAAGTAACTCTTATTTCTTTCTCTCTGCCTTCCATTTTCTGTCCTTTTCCCCATAACATTAAACTCACATCTTAGCATAGACTTCTCTGGGTGTGGCCTGTCTGCACCTCACTTGACTTCCTGATTGGTGGTTTGTGTTTTTTGATGGATTTGACAAGTTCTTGGCCACCAGCTAACACCTCCTTCCATGTCCCTGCAAGGGATAAGCATATGGAGGTTAGTCATGGCTAGTCCCTTCCCCAGGTTCATTTCCTGCCTTTCAGATTCAATATCTATTTTTGTATCTATATATTCTTCCTGTCTCCTCTGTTCTACTCATAAATCCAGTTACTGGGCTTTTATTTTGGTTTTTAGTTACATATTTCAAAAAAAATTTTCTACTTAGTTTTTCACTATAATCTTTATTTCTTCCTTGAGATTCTCCCTTTTCTGAGTCTTGGAATGGTTTCCATTGGTTTGAAATGGTTTTGTAACTGTTCCCAAAAGCCTTCTTATGGTGGCTGCCTTTTAACATCTTTGTCATGGAGCTGGAGAGATGACTCAAAACGGATTCCCAGAACCCACATCAGGGAAGCTCACAACTGCTTATAACTCAGATTCCTTATACTGCCGCCTCTCTCTCTCTCTCTGTCTCTGTCTCTCTCTGTCTCTCTCTCTGTCTCTCTCTGTCTCTGTATCTGTCTCTCTCTCACACACACACATGCACACATACATGCACACACACACACAAACACACACAACACTAGAAATAAGAATAAATCTTGAAGATCATTGTCAGACAATGCTAAAATGGCGGTCTTCTTAATGTTGCTGTTCAAGGGTTATCCTTTTCTCTCTAGACGAGATTCTCCTGGTTGCTGGAACAATGAATGGTTTTTAGTTTTTGAGTCCTGGACATTTAGGGTAAGATCTGGGGTCAGAAAATCACTAACACTGCTCCAGCTTGGTCAGTCCCAGGTGGGGGTAGGGTTTCTTCTTCAGGACCCCAAGGACGAATGGGTTCATCTTCGCTGCTCACCGGTTTGGTAGCGCTAGCTCTTCTCACGGCACTGGGCAAGGCCATGCCATCTGCAAGTAAGACCTTTCCGCTTTCCTTTCTAAGCTGGGTGTCTGCTTATTTCTCTCCGGCTTATTTCATCAAGAGACTTTCCAGGATGATTACTGATTGGAGCGGTGAGAGGCGGCATCCCTACCGTGCTCCTGTGTAGGGTTTTCAGAAGTGCCTGCATTCCTACATTAAGTTGAGGAAATGCTCTGCCTTCTTTCTTAGAGTTTTCAACAAGAAATAAAAATTGGGGTTTTCAAGATGCTTTTCTAGCCTCTGCCAATACAGTAACTATCAAGACATGTCTTCTTTCTTTTTTAAGAAGGGTATTTTGTTTTTATGTATCTGAGTGTTTTGCCTGCATGAATGTCTGTACATTGTGTGCATGCAGTCTCTATGGAAGCCATAAGATAGCGTTGGGTCCTCTAGAACTGAAGTGACAGATGGTCGTGAGGCTCTGTGTGGATGCTGAGGACCAAACCTGCATTCTCAGTTTGACCAAGAACAGCAAGTGCTCCTGACCACCAAGCCATCTCTTCAGCACCAAGACAGGTTTTTCTTCTTCCACTGGATAATATGGTACATTAAAATGGCCCATTTTGCAATATTAAACCTCTATCTAGTATTATATATCTACCCTTGGAGGAACACT